>NC_083288.1:41769656-42133823 GCF_963506605.1 Zootoca vivipara
TTTACCTCTCTTAAACAAAGGAGAGGAAGGCAGGAACTGAAACAGGGGAAGCAGGGGTCCCAGAGGAAAAGAGGGAAACATAAGAGTAAATGCATAAAATAATTTAAGGGAAATTAATATAAGAAAAAAAGTTTCTTTTTGAAAATCAAAGTCAAAATCAGTGTCAGGAAGTGACCACACAGACAGGAAGGGGATCTGCAATAGAGACAGAAACAAAGGTGGCTATTGCAGACATTTTGATGGATTTGGGGGGGGAAAAGATTTAAGAGAAAATACAGACCAATTGGATAAAATGTCTGGGAAAATAGAACAGAACACCAAGACTGTGGAGGGATTAATGGGACAGATTAAGCAATTTATGACAAAGATGGCAGATTTAACAAAAATCCATGCCAGAGTTAAGGGGAAAAACCCCAAGGCTTAGAGAAAACCAGAAAAAGGACACAAGCAGAAGGAAAAAAGATGAAAAGGGAACAGGAAAAGATAAAAGAGTATATGACTGAAAACAGGAGGCAACATGGAGATGCAGCAAAAGGAGCTGTTTTTACGTTATAGAGGGATCCCAGAGGAGGAGGAGGACATAAGAGAGAGAATTATATCAGAGATTGTTGAAGGCCAGCAAGGCTGAACCTGATGTAAACTGCCAACTAAAACCGGTTGGACACAGCAGAGTATGCGCAGATACACAGGAAGGTTCTTGGCTGCAAAAAAGGTTGGCAAGTAGAATGGACGCAGGAACTCACTGCCACTATGTACAACTTTATTTACAGCAGTCTCCAGAATATATACAAACTTGAATCTTTGGAAAAACAATAAACAGTACAAATCCTTTCCTCTCACTACTCTCTCTATACAACCTTCTCCAACAAGATCACATACTGATGGGAGTTCTCTGAAGGTGTCTCTTTCACATATAAAGGGAAAAAACAAAGATGTAAAAGTATACAAGACATGGAGAAGTTCTGGAGGAAATATGAGAAAGAACTGGGAAGGAAAAAACCTGAAGCACTTGGTGGAGGAGGAGAAACAGATTCGACTGGAAAGGAGGAAGAATGGCAGGAAGAAGATAAGCAACAAGATATCAATTGACTGTTTATAAAATATTTAAATAAAACCAAAAATGAATGTGAAAATCTTAACCTGGAATGTAAATGGACTAAGAATCAATTAATAAGGAATAAAATTGAACACATATTACAAGGAGAAAATTTGGATATTACTGGTTTGCAAGAAACTCATGTTGCAAGAAAACATAGAAAACTATTGATAAATAAAAGATTCGGGATGGATTTCATAGCATTAGACAAGACAAAAAATGATGTGTGGTAATTTATGCAACAGGAATATGCAATGCTAAACAGTTATTTAAAGATGAGGATGGAAGAATGATGGCTATACAGATAACATTACAAGGTGAATTTTTTTTGATAATTGGAATCAATGCCCAAACACCTCTCAATCTATTTATTTCTCCTACCATCCTGGTTTGCAATCTTCCCCTCTGGACATGGGATGCAATCGTAGCAGCAAGGTGGCTGTCCCTCCTTCACTTTCTTGCTGGATCCCGGAAGACATCTCCCAGTACATACAGAAAGAGGCTGAGTCTAATCCATAAATGAAAGAGCAGAAGGGTCATCAAGAGACTAATGAGTTTGGAACCCTTTATGATCCCGGGCCTTTCTCTATGTGACTAAACTGACACAGACTTTCAGTAATGTGTAATTGCAATACAAAGAGCGACAAGAAGGGCGATTTACATTGTCACGTGACTTTGGCACTGACCCACCGGAAAGCAATATTTCTCCTCCTCTTTACCAAAGCTCAGTGCAAACGAGCCTGGCGGCCGCCAATACTCAACACTAACCTGCCGGAAAGCAATATTTGGCAAGTGTTTCTTACAGTCATAATTATAATACAGGGCGGCACAGAGTTAAATTTTTTAACTTTTTTAATGGTGGTGTGCCTCGTGATTTTTTTCACTTACAAGTGTGCCGTGGCCCAAAAAAGGTTGAGAAACACTGTATTAAGGTACACTTTGAAGTAGTTTCCCTGTTAATTTTGTTATAATTGATACTTTT
Organism: Zootoca vivipara; assembly: GCF_963506605.1. Classification (NCBI taxonomy): domain Eukaryota; kingdom Metazoa; phylum Chordata; class Lepidosauria; order Squamata; family Lacertidae; genus Zootoca; species Zootoca vivipara. The sequence continues at coordinate 41,771,735 of NC_083288.1, forward strand.
GAGTAGACAGTTCTAGAACTGATTTTGGTGCAGGTGGCTACACCTATTCTTGGACCCATCAGATGCTGCCTGGAGTAGAGTTCCGAAAAACTGATATTCTACCTGGACCTAATGACCCACAATCAGATGAAGGATTGTGTGATGCAAAAACCACATTTGCTTGGATGCAGCTTGTAGTGGGGTCTGTGAATGGTTTGGATTAGGGAGAGAAAACCTAGCTTTTCTTATTTTCATCTGAAGTAGGATCCCCCTAAAGTCTATTCACACTGTTAGCCATTCTTAACTTTATTTTGTAATAAAAGGGTTCTTCTGTTTTGTAACCTCCTTAATAAAATATTGGTCTTCTAGCAGTAAACCTTTGGCTCTTAATCTGGTACCTGAATGCTCTGGTCATACAACACTCATCAATTTCCGACTCAAAAGACAGTGAGTAGACCTGCAGGTGGATAATGATTGCTTATTCAATACTGAATCTCTTTTGAATTAGCAAACAATGCAACTCTACCTGGTTAAACCAACTGTGCCATGTGATGGCATCTTCATCAAGGAGCAATGATTGGTCTGGTGGAGCCTGTGGATCTATCCTCCCAACTCTCACTCTCTGCAAACTTTGGTTGGTGAATATAATCCAATTGACAATATCCAAGCTAGATGATGCCTCTCCATTCTGGTTGATGAAGACCACATCTCTGGCCGTATTGTTAAATGAGATACTTCTCAGAAAGTGATGGAGCTACATTAAAAACAGAAAAGACAAGGGTTTGGAAAAGACTGCAGTTGAATGCACGGAGGAGCATTTTCCCCTATGAGCAGAACCTACAGCAAATGATATGGGGTGATTCAGTCAACTATCAGTGGATTCAGGTCCAAGCTTGGAGAGAGTCAACCAATTTTCTTTCACACATTTTCTTTCTCAGTCTTCCTTACAACCCGTCTACCTATGAAAGTCCACAAGTTAAATATGTGTGAGTAGCGAGGTTTTTCTCTCTACTCCTCCTCCTCCCCTTCACTGAACTTCTCGGAAGACGCGGCAGTGGTGTGTGACCACCAGTTCCAAGGAAGGATTTTGTTGATATGGGATGGAGGGAATGCTGAACATCTCTCTCAACCATTACCTCACCTTAGTATATATGATTGCAGTGGCACCTCTCTGGGCTGTAAAGCTTCCCTTATACAAATGCTTTCTCTTCACACACAGGATGGTACAGTCAAACCTTGGAATTCAAATGTAATCTGTTCTGGAAGGACTTTCAACTTCTGAAATGTTTGATTTCCGAGTCATACCTATTGGTTCTTTCAATTCCGGTTTGTAAACCGGAACACTTAATCTGCGCTTTCAATGTTTGGGAACTGAAACGTTTGGCAACGGAGATGATCAGAAACCAATCTTTGAATGGAATGGGATATCATGGGACCACAAAGCTTCCCTCATACCAATGCCTTCTGCTCAAACACAGGGCAGTACCTGCTCAAATAAGGACACAACCATCACTTCCCTTCCCTATAGGGTCTACTGCCATTTGCAAGCAGAACAATATACAGGGAATCATCTAGGATACCATCATATCAGTGCCACCTCTTACTTTGTCTGCAGAATTATAAATTCAGTTCTGGGTTCTTCTTCCTCATGCACTAGTTCAACTGTTTGAACTCTGAGAGGAAAGAGCAAGCTGAAAGCATTTTGGGAACCCATACAGTGTCAGAAAGTAACAGGGCTTCGTGAGTTGAGGATGTTCAGCCTTTACCTGCCAAAACTGTGGATTTGGATTCTTCCTTCTCCCTCCGTACACCATTCCTCTGTGTCTGAGTCTGGATGTGGACATGGCATGTAAAGCATGGGCCATGGCGTAGACAGCACTGTGGATGCTGTAACTGTGGCCTGTCATGCTCATTTCAAAAAGTGATCCAGGAAGGTTCTCCAGCTTCTCTTCTCCTGTGCAAATATTCCCCACCACCTTGTCTGAAGTGATATCTGGGAATTCACATCCAAAGGTCTGTTGCCAGAAGTCCCTGATAAAACCGTCCCCTTCTGTGGTGGAAGGGTTTCTGTGCAGAACATATTGATGAAATCCTGGTAGGTTTCTGAAGTGAATTTCAAAGGCTATAGCACCATTGAATATTCCTGAATCCCAGTCCCTTTGAAAGACATATGAAGCAAACTCAACTTTGGCTGTTGATATCCATACTTTACTTCTTACATTATTTCTTATGTCATCATGTTCTGATAGGTAAGGAAGCCATCTAAAAGTTCCCATGGAACAAGATTCCCCATAGGCAACCACTACGTTAGCTTTGCTGCTAAAAATATTCTGGCTTATTGTTGCACCCTGTTCTAGCATTCCATTAATTTCAGAAATAAACTATATTTTGGAATTTTTTCTATGAATGCAAAGCAGACACCACTCTTGGTAAACATTGGGAAAATGGTTTGTACAAATCTTTCTCCCTTGTCATTATCTGTTGCAATGACTCCAATCCACGTCCACCTGAAATGCAGAAGCAAAGAGAGAATCCCCTTGTACTGAAGGGCTTCTGGGGCTGCCATCTGGTAGAAGGGAAGCCCTGGGCTTTTCTCATTCATCACTGGAGCAGAGCCATAAATGAGCTAAAGTGGGAATGGAGGAAGAGAAGAGACCAAGTAATATTTGCAGAGCTCTTTTAAACTATTCATATATATTATGTAGTGAATCCTGTTAGTCAGATATGCCCTTTTCCACCCACCAGGCATTGCATGCCCTCTCCAATTCATACAAAAGACACACATGCAGATGGGCTGAAAATTGAGGTCATATTCCATTCCTGCTTGTAAAACATTTGTTCTGTTGACCTGAGAGGGGCATTTCCCCTATTATATTCTTAAAAAAACAAAGAAATCCCCTTTGTGTACTTTCCCAATTGGGCAGGGCAAAGCTGACTGGAGGGACACACCATGCCCTAAACAGAGTAATAATAATAATAATAATAATAATAATAATAATAATAATAATTTATTATATATACCCTGCCCATCTGGCTGAGTCTCCCCAGCCACTCTGGGTGGCTCCCAATTGAATATTAAAACAATATAGCAATAAATATTAAAAGCTTCCCTAAACAGGGCTGCCTTCAGATGTATTTTAAAATTAGGATAGCTACTGTACTTATTTCCTTGACATCTGATGGAAGGGCATTCCACAGGGCGTGTGCTGCTACCCTCTGTCTGGTTCCCTGAAACCTCAATTCTCACAATGAGGGAACCACCAGAAGGCCCTCAGCGCTGGATCTCAGTGTCCGGGCTGAACGGTGGGGGTGGATACGCTCCTTCAGGTGTACAGGGCCAAGGCCATTTAGGGCTTTAAACGTCAACACCAACACTTTGAGCTATGCTTGGAAATGTACTGGGAGCCAGTGTAGATCTCTCAGGACAGGTGTTATGTGGTCCCAGTCACCAGTCTAACTGCCGCATTCTGGATTAGTTGCAGTTTCCGGGTCACCTTCAAAGGTAGCCCCATGTAGAGTGAGTAATCCAAGCAGGAGATAACTAGAGCATGCACCACTCTGGCGTGACAGTCCACCGGCAGGTAGGGACTCAGCCTGCGTACCAGATGGAGCTGATAAGCAGCTGCCCTGGACACAGAATTGACCTGTGCCTCCATGGACAGCTGTGAGTCCAAAATGCCTCTCGGGGTGTGCACCTGGTCCTTCAGGGGCACAATTACCCCATTCAGGACCAGGGAGTCCCCCACACCTGCCCGCCTCCTGTCCCCACAAACAGTACTTCTGTCTTGTCAGGATTCAACCTCAATCTGTTAGACATTATTTACTGCAGCCACATCAGAATTGCAACTTGGGTCAGATACACATTTCTTGCTGGATTTTTTTTTTGTCTTAATTATGCACATATCCTAGCACACTTCCCTTTCTGCCTCTTTCTCAAGACTTCTTAGACTTTGTCTATGAACATTTATTTCACTTTGGAACCAGCTGCTCAATACTATTGCTGTTCTCCTGCAGAACTGGACTCTATCTGCAATTTGCCATAACTCCAGAGTGTGTTTAATTTGAAAGCCCTTTCCCCCTAAGCATTCACATATTGGGTGTGGTGTTCTGAAGAGGAATAATTATTGTACTTTGACTTCCTTGTGAATTTTTATCCTGTAAGCAATTCCCCCACAACTCAATTCAGATACCCTTCTCATTAAGCAGGAAATGCTTCATATCCAAAAATGACTGGTGAGGGTGGAGTGCATGGTTCTGCCCCCAATTTCATCCTCGCCCTGAAGTGGGGATACACTCTGAACTGGTGCTGTGAATTCCGCCTCATTCTCTATGCAAGCTAAGAGAGGTACTGTCTTACCTGTGGAATCTTATAGATATCCAACACTGTTGCCACATAAAAGGAGATTTCAGAATTAAGTCCCCCAACGACCCCAGCCAGATTATTTTCAACATCACATGTGTAGTTTGGGACAAATTTCTCCACCCTGGATAAAAGCAGCAGTGTGGCAAGATATGTGCTCCTTGCATTGTCATAGCTGTCATATAAGCGAAACCCCAAGGTGATATTGGGTAAGATGTGAGGGTCTTCATTGATCTCCTTGACTGCAAATGCCAAGGCCACAATGTGCTGGTAAAGCTTAGGCACTACCCTAGAATGAGAGTTGTAAACAGTATCAGAAGGAACAGATATAATTAGGAATAGTTAATCATATAGAGTTCAGTGAAGTTAACTCCCTGTCCATTCCACTGCTGAACAGTTCTAATAATCAGCAAGTTCTTCCTCATGTTTACACAGAATCTCCTGTCTTGCAACTTGAATCCATTGGTTTTGGTCTTACCCTCTGAAGCAAGAGAAAACAAGCTTGCTCCATCTTCCTGGTGCCAGCCCTTGAGATATTTGAAAATGGCTATCCTATATCCCCTCAGTCTTCTAATTTCATAGCTCAACATACCAACCCCCCTCAACTTTTCCTCATAAGGTTTGGCTTCTGACCCTAGAACATATGTGTCCGCCTCTTCTGCACATGTTGTAGCTTCTCAGTATCCTTCTTAAATTTTGGTTAGCACAACTGAACACAATACACTAGGTGTGTTCTGTGCAATGCAGAAGAGATCTCTTCTGGGTTTTTTGTTTTGTTTTATTGAGGCACTATGCTTCTGTTGATGCCGACACAACCCTTTTCAGGTGTACTACCGGCAATCCAGGTGTTCCCCATCTTATATTTGTGCAGCTGGTATTTTCTGCCTAAGTGCAGAACCTGACATTTGTCCCTATAGAAATTCATTTTCTTTGTTTTCTCCAAGTTCTCCATTCAGTTAAGGGCAATGGTATCTAGACCAAAGGTTGCTCATCTGGTGCTCATAGGAACTTTGAAACATCTGAAGTCTTTTCCTGAAATTTTCAAAGTTTCAGAGCTCTCTCCTGCCAATGACCCCTTCCTTACTCATGAGGCAGAGATGGTGGCTGTAATTACCAGAATTCTCTACTTCATAATATATGTCATCATTGTGAAACAAACTTTAACCTAAGATCAGGAAATGAAACAATATGAGCATTCCGGTTCTGTAAGGCTTTTTCATTCATTTTCACTAACACTCCTGTTTCAATAAAGTCTATCAAAATCGGCTGTTCAAAAGGGCTGTCTCAGACACATAAATATGTACCAGTATGCATTTCAATACATTTATATTCATTTCCCTATCAAGAAATGGGAGCTTCTAGAGAATTATCTTAATTCAGAAAACATTCCTATGTATTTTTACATCAGCATATGTCCCAATGAAATCGAAACTGGTTATCACTAGGTTAATCGGTAGACGTTTGCGGTCTAAGTTGTTATGCTGAGGCTGCAACTCTAGGTTTGATCATTTCTCTGCAGTAATAAATGAGTGACTTAGTTCTCACACAAGCTCTTCAGGCAGCGCTGGTGGGGGTTCCTCAGTGAATGTTGCTGGAGAGGAGATGAAGCCACCCTGGGAAATAATGCCACCAATGAGGAATTCTCCTGGCTGATGGTACGTTTGAAGTGGACGGTGTGGACTTTGTAGCCTGCATCTTTCTATGTGAGCCTGACATACTTTGTAAGAAAACAGTTGCAGCAGCAAGACCACTAAAACCACCATCCATAGAAGGGCAACTGTTTGTTCTACACAGAAACCATGATTTCTCTGGCAATAGTATAATGAGCTTCTCCAAGTTAAAAAATGTCTCATTTGAATCATAGTTAAGTTTCCTGAGAGGATGCAATCTGAGAGTATCCCAGACACTATTTAAGGAATCCTGGTTAAATTGCAGTATCCTTTGTGTCATGTTGCCAGTTGCCAGTGAAAATGCAGAGGGATTTTTGAGGAGCAGCAGATTTAATTATAGACCTGTTAATAACCAAGGAGGAATCTAGGTATTCATTGCTAGGGATTCCCTGTGGAATAGCTGAAGGAAATGTGTTTGTCGCATATTCAGGACTGTTATTTTTAATTTCCTTAATTACATATTAAGGGACCAGTGGTGTATTGGTGAAGTTAGAAGTTCTTCATAGAAGACCTTGTATCCAATGGAGAAACCGATATGTAGTATGGTGTAGTCAGGATCCTGGGATTTGACTGAGCAGACCTGGATTCACACCAGCCACGTAACATGACTGCAAACCTACGCGTAGCAGTTACTTGGGACTAAGCTTCCATGGTTTTTTTAAAAAATCACTTGTAAAATATGGTGAATTTTACAACAATATCTTTAGTAGTTCTTTAATTCCTCCTTTAATTCAAAGAACTACTAAAGATATTGTTGTAAAATTCACCATATTTTACAAGTGATTAAAAAAACCATGGAAGCTTAGTCCCATGTAAGAAATCAGTTTCAGCAGCAAGACCACTAAAACCACCATCCATACGAGGGCAGGAGGAATTAAAGAACCTTTTAATGAGGGTGAAAGAGGAGAGTGCAAAATGTGGTCTGAAGCTCAACATAAAAAAAAACCCAAGATCATGGCCACTGGTCCCATCACCTCCTGGCAAATAAAAGGGGAAGAAATGGAGGCAGTGAGAGATTTTACTTTCTTGGGCTCCATGATCACTGAAGATGGTGACAGCAGTCACGAAATTAAAAGACGCCTGCTTCTTGGGAGAAAAGCAATGACAAACCTAGACAGCATCTTTAAAAGCAGAGATATCACCTTGCCGACAAAGGTCCGTATAGTTAAAGCTATGGTTTTCCCAGTAGTGATGTATGGAAGTGAGAGCTGAAACATAAAGAAGGCTGATCGCCAAAGAATAGATACTTTTGAATTATGGTGCTGGAGGAGACTCTTGAGAGTCCCATGTACTGCAAGAAGATCAAACCTATCCATTCTTAAGGAAATCAGCCCTGAGTGCTCACTGGAAGGACAGATCGTGAAGCTGAGGCTCCAATACTTTGGCCACCTCATGAGAAGAGAAGACTCCCTGGAAAAGACCCTGATGTTGGGAAAGATTGAGGGCACTAGGAGAAGGGGACGGCAGAGGACGAGATGGTTGGACAGTGTTCTCGAAGCTACAAACATGAGTTTGACCAAACTGCGGGAAGCAGTGCAAGACAGGAGTGCCTGGCGTGCTCTGGTCCATGGGGTCACAAAGAGTCGGACACGACTAAATGACTAAACAACAACAAAACCAACCAAAGCTGTAGTGAAAGTCAATAAAAGAGCAAAAGTGACTAAACTGATTCCCAGAGGCTCATTGTAAGACAGGAAGCTTATATCTTTTGGAAGACATATATCCTGGCCAATGTTTGGGTACTGATCTTCTGGACATTGAAAACAGTCGTCCATGTCTGAAAACACAAAACAAAAACCTGTTTACTGAAGACTTTTAGAGTCCAGTGGTGGTAGGGGGAAAGGCTTTTTTGTTTTATATCCCATTTTTTACTTGACTCTTCAAAGCATTCAACAATATTTAGAAAACAAGGCAAAACTACCAGCCCCTTGAAACAGCAGTGAGCACCGAATGTTTCTTTGTTCAGTTAGCTCTGTCTTTACCCAACTAAACCAGGCGCTGATGTGGTATTTTGCTCTGTTCTTCCTTCCCACAAGGCAAGTGTCTGTTGGCCCTAGTCCACATTTCCCCCCTATATCTCTCATTCAATGTCATATTTGTGGAAATAATGCAGATAGATGCACATTTCATAAACTACTTCAATATTTTGGTGGAATGCAATTAAATCTCAGCAGACTACAACCCTCCAAGCGTCCATATTTTCCAGGGATGTCCTGATTTGATCCCCAAATGTCCCACTTTTCCTTAGGACAGTGATGGCGAACTTATGACACACGTGTCAGACGTGAGACACAGAGCCCTCACTGTTGACACACGCCCCATCGGCCCATTCGCGCTGTTGTTGTTTCCCCCCCCATTTGTTCTTCCGCTCCTCCTACAGCTTGTCTCCGCTAGAGCTTGTCTCCGCTAGAGCTTGTCTCCGCTGTTAAAACCAGGATCCTTTTTTGTTGTTGTTGTTGCTGGTAGCCAAAGATCGTTTTTAACCCTTTCTGTGCTGTTTTTTCCCCATGCGCTTTGGCAGACTATGATTGGGTGTAACAGCGTTCGTTTTTTAACCCGTTCTGTGCTGGCTTTTTTGGCGCTTTGTCAGAATATGTTGGTGCTGCGTGTTAGTTCCAGCGAAGGTATTATTCATCATTTAATTCTGTTCTCTCCCCCCCCCCAAAAGCGCAACAGCTTTGGGGTATCCCCCCCAAAAGCAAAGCAACTTTTGCACACACCCCCAAGCTCAACAACTCTGGGCACTTTGTGATAAATAAGAGGGTTTTGGTTTGGTTTGGTTAAATAATAACATATTGGATTCAGTGGTGGGTGGGATGCCCCCCCCAAGACTTCCACCCCCTTTAAAAATTTTATTTATTAATTTTGCCAAGCACATAAAGCTGAGTGCCCACATGTTAAATGTGTGAGTAGTGAGTTCTCCCTCTCCTCTGCTCCATCTCTCTCTCTCCCCCCTCTCATGTATTTGTGTAGGTAAAAAGGTAAAGGTAAATGACTCCTGGATGGTTAAGTCCAGTCAAGGAGACTATGGGTTGCGATGCTCATCTCGCTTCAGGCCGAGAGAGTTGGCGTTTATCCACAGCTTTGGCCACATGACTAAACTGCCTCTGGCACAACAGAACACCATGATGGAAGCCAGAGCGCACGGAAACACCATTTACCTTCCCACCACAGTGGTAGCTATATATCTACTTGCACTGGTATGCTTTCGAACTACTAGGTTGGCAGAAGCTGGGACCAAGCAACAAGAGCTCACCCCATTGCACGGATTTGAACCACTGGCGTGTTGATTGGTAAACCCAAGAGGCTCAGTGGTTTTAACCACAGTGCCACCCACTTCAATCAGCTGACAGTAGTGTTCAATGTGGAGACTTGGTACTTGCCTATCCTGCCATCACATGCTTAATGAATGAAATGGGGTTTTAGCTCCCCCCCCCACAAATACAGTGAATGAGCATGCCTAATATTAATTGGAGGTGGGTTCTAGAATGTTGGTGCTACCGCTCTGAATTAATGAATCCTTGTAAGTGCAGAAGGAACATTAAGTGGCATATGAATGTTCAGATTGAACAAGGCTCACTATATTTACAGAATACTGAGAAACAGCCGTTTGGGTAACTATCTTCTTCCTGACCATTTGGCAGGTGATGGAATGAACCCTGAAAAGTGCAGAGAACCCACCTGGTTAAATTGGTTGGGCCATACAATGGCATCCACATGAATGATGAACGATTTTTCCTGGGTACCCAGAGAGTCTATCTTCCCAATTTTGACTCTAAGAAAGGACTGATTTGGAAACATGAGCCAGTTTATAATGTCAAAGTCAGCAAGTAATTTGCCATTTTCATCAAAGTGCACCTTTTCTCCTGCACTGTTGTTAAATGAAATACTTTTGAGAATGTGGTGGAGCTAAATAATATAAATAAAAAGGAAATTTATATAAATGTTCTAATTATGTTATCATAGAACATGGTGAAAATACATCCAAGGTTCAGGATTATGATCCCATGAAAGCTTTGTGCAAGGGAATTTTAGAATTCAATCCTGAGCTGAGGATTTTTAAAAAGAAGTAAGAGGGAGAAAGTGATTCTCAATATAAAACATTTGCTTGTGCGTATTTGTGTTCTGTGTTTGAATTTTTCATGATAGGCTTCTCAAAGTGTTGTGATTATATCCAAACATCTACAGAAATCCAATCTACCCTTCAATGCTTATATAAGGGGGATTAATGTGAATGAAGGCCCATTGCTTCTATCAGTGAGAGGCAATATCACACAAAGGCACGGCTGAACTAAAACTATGACACTGCAGACAGCAGTAGATTCAGTCCTGTTGGAAACTGTTTTGCCAACACATTCCCTGGAAGGAACATATTTATTTGACTTGTGATTTTGAACTAATATTCGCATTTGCTTTCCAAACAGAGACAGCAGCGCATTTTAAAATTTGTGTTGAAGGAACAAATTTTTATCTTGAAGCTGCTCACAATAATGACAGCATTGTTGTTGTTGTTGTTATTGTGATTGTAATATAACAACAACAACAACAGTACAAACTCACAGTGATTCAAAATATCAGAAATAGCTGCTGCAGGAGTGAATTTTCCAATGGTGAGTAGAGGATACAATCCTGCCAGGGTCACCTTCTTTTCATTTTTGGCAGGGACCATACTGGTGAAGCAGATCCTACAGATTGCAGGATTGAATTCTCTGCTTACCTGCCGGGGTCTACTTTCCCTGTGCATTCCCTGCAAAGAACACACTGGTGAAGCAGGCGCCTGCAACTATCAGGACTGAATCCTCAACTCACCAGATGCTCTGCCTAGGGGATTCTACTGCTCCATCTGAATGTGTGTTTCAGTCAACTGCTTGGTACAGTCACGTGCTGACAAATCTTCCTACCCAAGACCCTGTCCCTGAAAGCCTGAGAGCACTCCTGGGGGCCAGACTGAATCTGGGACTGTCTCTACCTAACTCATCTCATTCCACCCAAATTAGCTTTGACTGAATCTGATGCAAAGTCCTTGCAACTCCTTCTTGACTGCTCTCTCCCTGTGTTTGATGTGTGCATGGATCTGTCAATATTTATCCCAGTTTTGTGTTTTTAAATCTTATGTTTAATTCTCCATACAATCACATCAACTAGCATTTTTTAAAACCTCATGAAAATTCATTACTGACTAAAATACAAATCTTATATACTATTTTTGCCTTATATGCACATTTTTGCAAATACACCAAAATAATGTTATTTTTACAAATGTGCATTTTTATGCACACTTTACCTTAATCTGTGCATTTTTGGACACATTGTTTGACTGAATACATGCGTTCCACAATCAGGGTAAGTTTGAATTTCAGAGAATGGCTGCATGTAAATTCTGTGAAATTCTGATGTGAATGCATTTAGATCTTACTTGTGGTATCTTGTAGGTAGACAGGATGGGTATCATGTGAAGACAGACATTAGAATTAGGTCCCCCAATGACTGCTATTGGAGTGTTCTCAGCATCACATTTATAGTTCGGGATGACCCTGGTCCTTCTGGAGAGAAGCTCTATTGAGGCTTCATAGGTCCAGCTTGCACTGAAATGGCTGTTATAAATGTGGAAGCCCAGGGTGACGTTTGGCAAGATCTGGGGAGTTACACTGATCTCCTTTACAGCAAATACCAAGGCCAGGATGTGCTGGTAGAGGTGAGTCAGCACCCTGTATTGAGAGTTACATGCCACATTTACAGTTCATCTGCTTCAGACAATAACATTGACTGCTTTTCAGTTCAGTATCCCATTCAAAAATAGTTTGTAATATCATATTTCACAGGTGTGTAAAAGAAGACTAGATAATGAAACAGTATGTGAATTAGTAGTATATATGGTCACCCTACATATGCATGAACACACACACACACAGAGAGAGAGAGAGAGAGAGAGAGAGAGAGAGAGAGAGAGAGAGACTGTATACACACAAGCAGATCACAGACCCCCTCATGGGCGTACCCAGCGCGGGGCCGGAGCAAAAAATAGAAGCAAAAAACAAGCATGGCAAAAGCGGCTCCCCGTCCTCCCCCCCCGCTCCCTCCCTGGCTGTCTCTCCGGCAAAGCCTCTCAAAGGGGGGGAGTTGTGAGCGGGAGCCGGTTCCCTGCGTTAGCCGTCCCAGCTGCCACGCCCTGCCTACTGCACCCAGCCAATAGGGCTGGCTTGGGGGCGGGGTTTAGTTGCATTCAAACAGCCACGGCAGCCCTGAGTCATCCATCCTTATTGCCTCCAGTCCTCCTTCGCTCAGCTGACTACCTTGGGCTTTGAGCCGGCAGCACCTCGCCGCTCGCCCCTTTCGGCTTTTCCTGGTTTGTCCACAGAAGCGGAATAGGTTCCTTCTCCCTGGGAGTGGTAACGTTCGGGGATCAGGGCTTGTACCTGTGGGGGGGGGGTCTTGTTTCGGAGGCTTTTTTCTTTGCTGATTACTTCCTAATTGGGCATTTTCTGCCTTTTAACTGCTTTACAGTTTAGCAAAGGCTTTTGGTGGGAAGGGGTGCATCTGGGAGCGTAGCTGAGCATTTTTCCCTTCCTGCATCTGGGAGCGTTTTTTCCCTTCCTGCTCCCGAGTGAATTCAATAGACAATATTTATGATTGGCTAACATTAATGACCATGTCTAGAAAAAATTATATAACACAACTGCTGAACACTTGTTTGCAAATATCCTACTGCACATAAAAAGAAAAGCACAAAATACAGCAAAGTGCAGGTTATTATTTCTTTAATTTTTCTTCCTAATTAGCTGTTCCCTATTGTTCAGCTCTGGCCTCAGAATGATTATGAAACATTTGGGGGCAAAGATGCAGCTCAGCAACCCACCACTGGAGGTTAAGATGGTGAAGATCTCCACAGCGACCATATATTTTCCTTTGGTGCTCAGATAGGAAGGAATAAAGGACAGCCAAACACTGCAGAAGACCAACATGCTGAAAGTGATGAACTTGGCTTCGTTGAAACTGTCTGGTAACTTCCTGGCGAGAAAAGCCACAGCAAAACTTACAGTTGCCAGGCAGCTCATGTAGATGAGGACACAGTAAAACATTGTCACAGACCCTTCATTACATTCTAGTATGATTTCTTCTGTCACTGAGTGCATGTCCACATCTGGGTATGGGGGAGAGGTTGCCAGCCACACAGTACATATCCCTGCTTGAACCATGGAGCAGGAAAGGAGAATGGAGTGGCCTAGTCCTTTCCCCACCCATTTCCTCATCCTGGATTCTGGTTTTGTAGCCAGGAAGGCCAAAACCACAGTTAAAGTTTTTGCCAGGACAGAAGAAACAGCGGTTGAGAAGATGATGCCAAAAGCTGTTTGTCGGAGGAGGCAGGTCACCTTCTCTGGTCGGCCAATGAAGAGCAATGCACAAAGGAAGCAGAGCAGGAGAGAGATGAGGAGAGCGTAGGTGAGGTTCCGGTTGTTTGCAATGACAATGGGTGTGTCGTGGTGTTTCATAAATGTACCTAGTACAAGAGCTGTGATCAAGGAAAGGGAAAGAGAGAAACAAGCTAAACTGATTCCCAAAGGTTCTTCATAAGACAAGAAGCTGATATCCTTGGGTAGACATGCATTCCGGTTCTTGCTTGGATATTCTTTGTCTGGGCATTTATTACAGTCATTCATATCTGGAGAAAATAAGGAAATGGTCTTTAGCTCATATCACCTTGTTGGGTCCGATGTTGACTTTCTGTCTGAGAAGAAAAGAGCTCTGCTCAAATTAAAACACATATTTCATAATGTCTGATACTCTGTAATGTGGTATTGTTGTATATAATTGGTTCAGAGCTATTGGTCTATAAACTGCAGAGCCAGGGTCATTCCTCCACCTGATTTTGTAACATATCATTACAGTAGCCTGGTTGCCGCCTCTGTAAGTCAAAGAATGTAAAGCCCCTTCTACATTTGATTTGAATCACATATCACCTGTCTACTCTCAATGCATAGTCATTCTCATATGATTAACATATTTAGACTATCTGAAGGGCAATGATCACAAAGAGGTAGGATCACACACAGTAGATCATCTCCTCTTTTGAATCTTCAACTCAGCCATCCTTACAGCACCTTTTAATGCTAAGTGCTGAGTCTGAATCTATTTAATATATTTATTTCTCTTACCATCCTGGTTTGCAATCTTCCCCTCTGCACATGGGATGCAATCATAGCAGCAAGGGGGCTGTCCCTCCTTCACTTTCTTGCTGGATCCTGGAAGACAACTCTCAGTACAGACCGAAAGAGGCTGAGTCTAATGCATAAATGAAACAGCAGAAGGTTCAACAATAGACTTTTAATCCTTTATGTTCTTGGTCCTTTCTCTAAGTTACCAAACTGACACAGCATTTCAGTAATATGTAATGGCTATAAAAAGAGCCATTGCTCCTTTTCTTATTATTATTAGCAATTTCTAGGACCCATCCGATGCTGCCAGGGAAAGTGTTCCAAATCCACTTCAAAGTTTCATGGTCTCTGAGCATGTATAGCCTCTTGTGCTGGGGAAATGAACCCAGAGGCTCCATTTGACTGGAAGAAAACCTGCCCTCCTGTCTCCAGGCGTTTTCATAGAAAAACTGATATTTCACCTGGACCTAATGACCCACATTCAAATGAAGAATTTTGTGATGCAAAACCCACATTTTCATGGATGCACTTGTAGTGGGGTCTGCAAATGTTTGGGATTAAGGTGAGGTAATCTAGTTTTTCTTATTTTCATTTGAACTAGGATAACCTAAGGAATATTTACACTGTTAGCCTTGCTTAACTGCATTTTGTACGGTAGTAAAATGTTTTGTATCCTCATTAATAAAATATTTGCCTTGAATCTGTGTGTGGCTTCTAGTAGTAAGCTTTTGGCTCTTAATCTTTACCTGGATGTGTTGGTCATACACCACTCATCAATTTACGACTCAAGACAGTGAGTAGACCTGCAAGTGGATAATGATTGCTTATTCAATACTGAATTTCTTTTGAATTAGCAAACAATGCAACTCTACCTGGTTAAACCAACTGTGCCATGTGATGGCATCTTCATCAAGGAATAATGATTGGTCTGGTGGAGCCTGCGGATCTATCCTCCCAACTCTCACTCTCTGCAAACTTTTGTTAGCAAATATAATCCAATTCATAATATCCAAGCTAGATGCTGCCTCTCCATTCTGGTTGATGAAGACCACATCTCCTGCCGTATTGTTAAATGAGATATTTCTCAGAAAGTGATGGAGCTAGATTGAAAACAGAAAAGACAAGGGTTTGGAAAAGATTGCAGCTTCCAGGATGGAGTAGTTCTTTTTTCTGTGGGAAGAACCTACAACAAATGGGTGTGTGTGTGATTCCATCAACTGCCAGTGGATTCAGGTCCAAGCATGGAGAGAGTCAATAAACTTTCTTTCACACAATTTCTCTCACACATCAATTTTCTTTCTCTCTCTCTCTCTCCCCCCGCCCCCGAACATCTCGGAAGACACGGCAGTGGTGTGTATCCACCAGCTCTAAGGAAGGATTTTGTTGATATGGGATGGAGGGAATGCTGAACATCTCTCTCAACCATTACCACTACTTCCTATATATGAATGCAGTGGCACCTCACTGGGCTGTAAAGCTTCCCTCATACCAATGCTTTCTGCTCGAACACAGGGCAGTACCTGCTCAAAGAAGGACACAACCATCATTTCCCTTTCCCATAGGGTCTACTGCCATTTGCAAGCCGAACAATATACGGGGAATCTTCTAGGATACTATCATATCAGTGCCACCTCTTACTTTGTTTTCAGAAT
The DNA here is from genome assembly GCF_963506605.1 of Zootoca vivipara. Classification (NCBI taxonomy): domain Eukaryota; kingdom Metazoa; phylum Chordata; class Lepidosauria; order Squamata; family Lacertidae; genus Zootoca; species Zootoca vivipara. Next base: position 41,787,549 of record NC_083288.1, read on the forward strand.
TATAAATTCAATTCTGGGTTCCTCTTCCTCATGCACTAGTGCAAGTGTTTGACCTCTGAGAGGAAAGAGCAAGCTGAAAGCATTTTGGGAACCCATACATTGTCAGGAAGGAACAGGGCTCTGCAAGTTGAGGATGTTCAGCCTTTACCTGCCAAAACTCTTGATTTGGATTCTTCCCACTCCCTCCATATGCAATTACTCTGTGTCTGAGTCTGGATGTGGACATGGCATGTAAAGCATGGGCCATGGCATAGACAGCACTGTGGATGCTGTAACTGTGGCCTGTCATGCTCATTTCAAAAAGTGATCCAGGAAGGCTCTCCAGCTTCTCTTCTCCTGTGCACATATTCACCTCAACCTTGTCTGAACTGATATCTGGGAGTACACATTCAAAGGCTTGTTGCCAGAAGTCCCTGATAAAACCGTCCCCATCTGTGCTGGAAGGGTTTCTGTGCAGAACATACTGATGAAATCCTGGTGGGTTTCTGAAGTGAATTTCTAAGGTTATAGCGCCATTGAATATTCCTGAATCCCAATACCTTTGAAAGACAAATGAAGCAAACTCAACCTGGGCTGTTGTTATCCATACTTTACTTTTTACATTCTTTGTTATGTCATCATGGTTTGATATGTATGAAAGGACCATAAAAGTTGCCATGGAATAAGATTCTCCAGAGGCAACCACTACATTAGCTTTGCTGCTAAAAATTTTATTGCTTATTATTGCCCCCTGTGTTACCATGCCAAAAATTTCAGAAATAAAAGTAAAATTGGGGATTCTTTCTAGGAATGCAAAGCAGACACCATTCTTGGTAAACATTGGGGAAATGGTTTGCACAAATCTTTCTCCATTGTCATTGTCTGTTGCAATGACTCCAATCCACGTCCACCTGAAATGCAGAAGCAAAGAGAGAATTCCCTTATACTGAAGGGCTTCTGGGGCTGCCATCTGGTAGAAGCGAAGCCCTGGGCTTTTATCATTCATCACTGGAGCAGAGCCGTAAATGAGCTAAAGCGGGAATGGAGGAAGAGAAGAGACAAAGTAATAGTTGCAGAATTCTTTCAAACTACTCATATACATTATGTAGTGAATCCTGTTAGTCAGATATGCCCTTGGCCACCCACCAGGCATTGCATGCCCTCTCTCATTTACATAAATGACAAACATGCATATGGTCTGGAAATTGGGATCATCTCCCATTCCTGTTTTTTACACATTTGTTCTGTTGACCCGAAATGGGCATACTTTCAAAATTTGGCAGGGTCTTGTACGATGGATATAATGGACCCAGGTGGCGCTGTGGTTAAACCACTGAGCCTAGGGCTTGCTGATCAGAAGGTTGGCGGTTCGAATCCCTGTGACAGGGTGAGCTCCCGTTGCTCGGTCCCAGCTCCTGCCAACCTAGCAGTTCGAAAGCACGTCAAAATGTAAGTAGATAACTAGGAACCGCTACAGCGGGAAGTTAAACCGCGTTTCCATGTGCTGCTCTGGTTTGCCAGAAGCGGCTTTGTCATGCTGGCCACATGACCTGGAAGCTGTACGCCGGCTCCCTCGGCCAATAATGTGAGATGAGCACGCAACCCCAGAGTCGGTCACGACTGGACCTAATGGTCAGGGGTCCCTTTACCTTTACCTTTACCTTTACCTTGTATAATGGATAAAACTGATTGGAGGGACACACCATACCCTAAACAGAGGATTGCCTACCCCTACATGAGACATTATTTACTGTAGCCATGTCAGAATTGCAACTTGGGTTGGATACAAATTCCTTCTCTCAAGCTTCTTTTGTCTTCACTATGCACATACCCCAACTGACACGACTTCCATTTCTGCTCCTCCTCTCCCAAGGCTTCTCAGACTTCACTTATGAACATTTATTTCACGATTTCATTTCTGCCTCCTCTTTTTCAAGACTTCTTAGACTTTGTCTAGGAACACTTATTTCACTTTGTAACCAGCTGCTCAAAACTATTGATGTTCTCCTGCAGAACTGGACGGTATCTGCAATTTGCCATAACTCCAGAGTATGTTTAACTTGAAAGCCCTTTCCCCCTAAAGATTCACATTTTGGGTGTGGTGTTCTGAAGAGGAATAATAATTCTTCTTGGACTTCCTTGTGAATTTTTATCCTGTAAGCAATTCCCCCGCTTCCCCTGCAACTCAATTCAGTTACCGTTTTCATTAAGCAGGAAATGCTTCATATCCAAAACTGGCTGGTGAGGGTGGAGTGCATGGTTCTGCCCCCAATTTCATCCTCGCCCTGAAGTGGGAATACACTCTGAACTGGTGCTGTGAATTCAGCCTCATTCTCTATGCAAGCTAAGAGAGGTATTGTACATGGGTGTCTTACCTGTGGAATCTTATAGATATCCAACACTGTTGCCACATAAAAGGAGATTTCAGAATCAAGTCCCCCAACGACCCCAGCCAGATTATTTTCAACACCACATATATAATTTGGGACAAATTTCTTCACCCTGGATAAAAGCAGCAGTGTGGCAAGATACGTGCTCCTTGCATTTTTATAGCTGTCATATAAGTGAAACCCCAAGGTGATATTGGGTAAGATGTGAGGGTCTTCATTGATCTCCTTGACTGCAAATGCCAAGGCCACGATGTGCTGGTAAAGCTTAGGCACCACCCTAGAATGAGATTTGAAAACAGTATCAGAAGGAACAGATATGATTAGGAATAGTTAATCTTACAGAGTTCAGTGGAGTTAACTCCCTGTCCATTCCACTGCTGAACAGTTCTAATAATCAGCAAGTACTTCCTGATATTTACACAGAATCTCCTTTCTTGCAACTTGAATCCATTGGTTCTGGTCCTACCCTCTGCAGCAAGAGAAAACAAGCTTGCTGCATCTTCCTGGTGACAGCCCTTGTGATATTTGAAAATGGCTATCCTATATCCCCTCAGTCTTCTAATTTCATAGCTAAATATATCAAACCCACTCAACTTTTCCTCATAAGGATTCGCTTCCAGACCCTTGATCATATGTGGCCGCCTCTTCTGCACATGTAGCTTCTCAGTATCCTTCTTAAATTTTGCTGAGCACAACGAAACACAATACACTAGGTGTGTTCTGCGCAATGCAGAAGAGATCTCTTCTGGGTTTTTTGTTTTGTTTTATTGAGGCACTATGCTTCTGTTGATGCAGACTCGACCCTTTTCAGAGGTACTACTGGCAAACCAGGTGTTCCCCATCTTATATTTGTGCAGCTGGTATTTCCTGCCTAAGTGCAGAACCTGACATTTGTCCCTACTGAAATTCATTTTGTTAGTTTTGTCCCAGTTCTCCATTCTGGTAAGGCCAATGGTTTCTAGACCAAGGGTTGCTAATGTGGTGCCCGTAGGAACTTTGAACTCCTGGGGTCTTTCCCTGAAACATCTGAAGACTTTTTCTGACATTTACAAAGTTTCTGAGCTCTCTCCTGCAATGACCCCTTCCTTACTAATGAGGCAGAGATGGTGGTTGCAATTCACAGAATTCTATACTTCATATTATAAGCCTAAGATCAGGAAATGAAACAATATGAGCATTCAGCTTCTATAAAGCTTTTTAATTCATTCTCACTAACACTCCTGTTCAGATAAAGTCTATCAAAATTGGCTGTTTAAAAGGGCTATCTCAGACACATAGATATGTACCAGTATACATTTCAATACATTTATATTCATTTCCCTATCAATAAATGGGATCTTCTAGAGTATTCTCTTAATTCAGAAGACATTCCTATGTATTTTTACATCAGCATATGTCCCAATGAAATCAAAAGTGGTTATCCCTAGGTCAATCGGTAGAAGCTTGCAGTCTAAGTTGTTATGCTGAGGCTGCAATTCTACGTGATCATTTCTCTGCAGTAATAAATGAGTGACTTAGTTCTTACACAAGCTCTTCAGGCAGCGCTGGTGGAGGTTCCTCAGTCAATGTTGCTGGAGAGGAGATGAAGCCACCATGGAAAACAATGCCACCAATGAGGAACTCTCCTGGCTGATGATACATGTGAAGTGGACGGTGTGGACTTTGGAGCCTGCATTTTGCTATGTGAGTTTGACATACATTGTAAGAAATCAGTTCTAGCAGCAAGACGATTAAAAGCAGCATCCATACAAGGGCAACTGTTTGTTCTACACAGAAACCATGATTTCTCTGGCAATAGTATTATCAGCTTCTCCACGATAAAAATTGTCTCATTTGGATCGTAGTTAAGTTTCCTGAGAGGATGCAATCTGGGAGTATCCCAGACACTATTTAAGTAATTCTGGTTAAGTTGCAGTATCCTTTGTGTTATGTTGCCAGTTGCCAGTGAGATCACTTCTCTCTTGTTGCTGGGGGATTTTTGAGGAGGAGCAGATTTAATCATAGACCTGTTAATAACCAAGGAGAAATCTACCGTAGGTACAGTATTTCATGCTAGGGATTCCCTGTGGAATTGCTGAAGGAAATGTGTTTGTCACATATTCAGGACTGTTATTTTTAATTTCCTTAATTAGATAATAAGTGACCAGTGGTGTATTGGTGAAGTTTGAAGTTCTTCATAGAAGACCTTGCATCCAAAGGAGATCAAGATGTGTAGTATGGTGTAGTCAGGTTCCTGGAATTTGGCTGAGCAGATCTGGATTTACACCAGCCACGTGACATGACTGCAACCCTACACGTAGTAGTTACTTGGGACTAAGCTTCCATGGTTTTTTAAATCACTTGTGAAATATGGTGAATTTTACAACAACATCTTTAGTAGTCTGAAATGAAACCTTTCACTTTTAATTCAAAATTTAAATTATTTGTTCCTAAGGGTTCCTTTTTAAACTTTAGTATGGGGGGGACATTAAATTCAGAGAAGAATGAAGAGTGACTCTGCTATGGTTCATGCCCACATAGCTGTCTGTGTTCCTTGTTGGTATCAGAGTACTTTGTCAGGGGAAAGTCCAGGGAGACAAGCTACATGGGCTGCTCTATGGACTTTGGGGGACAGTTTTGTCAAATAGACTTCTTCATGCTTTAATTCTTTCTTATGATAAGCTGCCCCCTGCTGTTTAACTCCGGCCTCAGCAAAATGATATAACATTTGGGGGAAAAGATGCAGCCCAATAATCCAAAACTAGAGGCCAAAATAGAAAAGATCTCCACAGCCACCATGTACTTTCCCTTGGTACTCAGGTAGGTAGGAACAAATGACAGCCACACACTGCAAAAGACCAACATGCTGAAGGTGATAAATCTGGCTTCATTAAAACTTGCTGGTAACTTCCTGGCTAGGAAGGCTACACTGAAACTGACAATGGCCAGCATTCCCATGAAGCCTAGGACACAGTAGAACATTGTGACTGACCCTTCATTACATTCCAGAACAATTTCTTTAGTTACAGATTGCATATCCAAATCTGGGAATGGGGGAGATGTTGCCAGCCACACACTACAAAGAATGGCTTGAATCAAGCAGCAGAAAAGAACAATGGAGGTGGCTTGTTGTTTCCCCACCCATCTCCTCATTCTGGACCCTGGCTTGGTAGCCATGAAAGCTAGAACCACTATAGTTGTTTTTGCTAAGATGCAAGACACTGCTACTGAGAAGATCATTCCAAAAGCAGTTTGTCGAAGAAGGCAGGTCATTTTTGTGGGCTGGCCAATGAATAGTAAAGGACAGAGGAAGGAGAGAAGGAGGGCTAGGAGGAGAACATAGGTGAGGGTCCGATTGTTGACTTTTACAATGGGAGTTTCTTTGTGCTTGATGAAGATCCTAAGCACCGAAGCTGTAGTGAAAGTCAATAAAAGAGCAAAAGTGGCTAAACTGATTCCTAGAGGCTCATTGTAAGACAGGAAGCTTATATCTTTTGGAAGACATATATCCTGGCCAATGTTTGGGTACTGATCTTCTGAACATTGAAAACAATCATCCATGTCTGAAAACAAAAAACAAAAACATGTTTACTGAAGACTTTTAGAGTCCATTGGTGGTAGGGGGAAAGGCTTTTTTGTTTTATATCCCATTTTTATTTGACTCTTCAAAGCATTCAACAATATTTAGAAAACAAGGCAAAACTACCAGCCCCTTGAAACAGCAGCGAGCACCAGATATTTCTTCAGTGAGCTCTGTCTTTAGCCAACTGAACCAGGCCCTGATGTGGTCTTTTGCTCTGTTATTAATTCCCACAAGGCAAGTGTCTGTTGGCCCTAGACCACATTTTCCCCCTCACATCTCTCATTTAGTGTCATATTTGTGGAAATAATGCAGATAGCTGCACACTTCATAAGCTACTTCAATATTTTGGTGGAATGCAATTAAATCTCAGCAGACTACAACCCTCCAAGTGTCCGTATTTTCCAGGGATGTCCTGATTTGATCCCCAAATGTCCCACATTTAGGATGTCCCTATTTTCATTGGTAAAATGTTGGAGGGTATGGTGGGATCAGCCTATTTTCGTCAGAGTAATGTTGGAGGGTATGGAAAAATCTGAAACTCGAGCCTTCTGAAGGCAGCCCTAAATAGGGAACTTTTTAAATATCTAATGTTTTATATATATATTGGAAGCTGCACAGAGGGCAACCCAGGTAGATGGATGGGGTATAAATAGTAAAATTATTATTAGTACTATTATGAAATAGGACATCCTTTTTTGATCAGAGAAATGTTGAAGGGTATGAGACTAAAATTTGTTTTAATGATAGGAAGGGCTCTGTTTGCTTGGACCTGGTCTTTGGTAAGGCTTTAGCTGAGCTGAGAGCATATACAGATTAAAGAAAACACAAGACTCATTAACAGCCCGGAGTGACCTTCTTGAACGTTTGTATACCCTAGGGAGGGTCAAAATCATGTTTCAATAAGGAAGCACACATACATCTCTATTTAACATTTTATAACTTTCCTTACCTTTCTGGTTGGAGATCTTTCCTTCTGGACATGGAATGCAATCATAGCAACAAAATGGTTTCCCTTCCTTCTTGGTCCGACTATAACCTGAACCGCAATGATCATTACATATAGAAATGGGCCGGGTCTGTACATAAATATTAGAATATAATGTTTTAGGTAATATCATGAGAGAGTATTGTGAATGCAGTGGACTTTTAGAACCTCCACCATGACTTGAGTCCCTGGCTCACATTATGGCACAGTATGGTTTATTTATATAACACTTTTTAGATCATCACCAAAGACCACCAAACCGGTGAGCAACATAAATGCAGCTGTATATATGCCATTAAATCAAATCATAAATTGTCATTAAAATCTACAACACATGTTAAAACAAACCAAAGGAATGTACATCAAACAAAAGAGGTGGTCTTAATTGTCATTAATTGCATCTTCACCAATCAATAGTAACTATAAAATGAGGATGTTTGACATGCCTCTGTGGGGAAGGGGACATATTTTGGGAGCTGCCACAGAGGAACCACAGAGAGACTGCCATGCCCTAGGTTTCTGAACATGGCAGAAGTACCCAGAGGGACCTTTTGCCTATCTTTATACCCAAAAGAGTCCTTATGGAAAGACACAGGCCTTCAGATATGTAGGGCCTCAATAACCTCATAAATAAATACTTTATTTATTTATTTATTTATTTATTTGATCACTGAGGCCTGGCATACTTTATTTATTTATTGATAAATTTACTTGCCACCTTTCTGCAAAAGGTCAAAAAATGGTTAACAACAGAAAACAGCAATCGTGCAACACAAAGACTTAAAATAATTATTTTAATCAAATTCAAAACAAAAGTAAATGTATATTGGAATAAGTGTGTCGTCACTTGTTTCATTTACACTTCTACAGCCAGCTTATTAGGGGTTTGAATTCCAGCTTATTAGGGGTTTAAATTCCAGTGATAGTTTGTGAAGCTAAAATTGCACATAATCAGAACATATTGGATTCAATGGTGGGTGGGATCCCCCCCCGACTTCCACCCCCTTTAAATATTTTATTTATTAATTTTGCCGAGCACATAAAGCTGAATGACCACAAGTTAAATGTGTGATGTAAGTAGTGAGCTCTCCTGCGCTGTGCCTGCCTGCCCGCACCACGGCGCCAGGGGCGCTTAAGACGGCCCTGTTCTAGTGCAACAGAAAACCTTGATGGAAGCCAGAGTGCACGGAAACACCATTTACCTTCCCACCACAGTGGTAGTTACCTGTACTGGTATGCTTTCGAACTACTGCATTGGCAGAAGCTGGGACCGAGCTACAAGAGCTCACCCCATTGCATGAATTTGAACCACTGATGTTTTGATCGGTAAGCCCAAGTGGTTTAGACCACAGTGCCATCCACTTCATTCAGCTGACAGTAGTGTTCAATATGGAGAGATATTGGTACTTACCTATCCTGCCATCACATGCTTAATGAAAAGGGGTTTTAGCAAAAAAAACAAACCAAGAACCAAGAAACAAACAAACAGTGAAGGATCATGCCTAATGTTAATCGGGAGTGGGTTCTAGAGTGTTGGTGCTACTGCTCTGAATGAATGATTCCTTGTAAGTGCAGAAGGAACATTAAGTGGCACATGAATGTTCAGATTGAAGAAGGCTCACTATATTTACAGAATACTGAGAAACAGCAGGTGATGGAATGAACCCTGAAAAGTGCAGAGAACCCACCTGGTTAAATTGGCTGGGCCATACAATGGCATCCTCATGAATGGTGAACGATTTTTCCTCGGTACCCACAGAGTCTATCTTCCCAATTTTGACTCTAAGAAAGGACTGATTTGGAAACATGAGCCAGTTTATAATGTCAAAGTCAGCAATTAATTTGCCATTTTCGTCAAAGTGCACCCTTTCTCCAGCACTGTTGTTAAATGAAATACTTCTGAGAATGTGATTGAGCTAAATAATAAAAACAAGAAGGAAAAAAATATATAAATGTTCCAATTACGTTATCATACAACATGGTGAAAATACATCCAAGGTCCGTGATTATGATCCCATGAAAGCTTTGTGCAAGCTAATGTTAGAAACAGCAAAAGGTCACATAAAACCCTACATCATAGAACATAGGCCACATCTGCACCACTACTTTAACTTTCACTGTTTTGGCTTACACTAAGGAACCTTATGAAGGGGACCCAGGTGGCGCTGTGGGTTAAACCACAGAGTCTAGGGCTTGCTGATTAGAAGGTCGGCGGTTCGAATCCCTACAATGGGGTGAGCTCCCGTTGCTCGGTCCCAGCTCCTGCCCACCTAGCAGTTCGAAAGCACATCAAAGTGCAAGTAGATAAATAGGCACCGCTCCGGCAGGAAGGTAAATGGCGTTTCCCTGTGCTGCTCTGGTTCGCCAGAAGCAGCTTTGTCATGCTGGCCACATGACCCGGAAGCTGTCTGTGGACAAATGCTGGCTCCCTCAGACTATAGAGCGAGATGAGCGCCGCAACCCCAGAGTCGGACACGACTGGACCTGATGGTCAGGGGCCCCTTTACCTTTACCGTTAAAGAACCTTATGCATTGTAGGCTTATCAATGCATAATCTCCTTCTTTGGAGGTCTTTAAGCAGAGGCTTGACAGCCATATGTCAAGAATGCTTTGATGGTGTTTCCTGCTTGGCAGGGGGTTGGACTGGAGGGAACTCGTGGTCTCTTCCAACTCTATGATTCTATGATTCTATGATCAAGAAAGGTTAAGATTTTTCCTTCAAGAGACCTCTACTACATTTAAAAGACCACAGTCCCCATGGTTTAAGTCTGTGGTATGGATGTATCTATTGTGGAGTGAGATATCACTCTGTTGCTGCAGCCCTGTTGCTGCTTCCGGTATTTGCAAAGCTGCAAGGAAAGGGCAGTGCCTTCTCCTTCTCCAGTAAGGCACCTGGGGAAGGGCATTGGCTCACTGGTGACTTATGCTTTAAATGCAAATGGTTCTAGGTTCAATCCCCAACAGCTCCATGTAGGGCTGGGAACATAGCTGCCAAGTTCTCCCCCTTTTTAAGGGAAATTCCCTTATGCTGAATAGGCTTCCTCGCGAGAAAAGGGAAAACTTGGCAGCTATGGCTGGGAAAGGTTTTTGCCTGAAATACTGGGGAGTTGCTGCCAGTCAATGTAGACTATGCCAATCAACATGGACCAGTGGTATAAAGAAGCTTTCTACGCAATGTAAAACACTCTGGAGAAATATTTGATACCCTAGCCCAGGCACCCCCAAACTGCGGCCCTCCAGATGTTTTGGCCTACAACTCCCATGATCCCTAGCTAACAGGACCAGTGGTTGGGGAAGATGGGAATTGTAGTCCAAAACATCTGGAGGGCCAAAGTTTGGGGATGCCTGCCCTAGCCCCAACTTGGTTATTTATTTTGTTTTGTTTTTTTAAAACATCTTTCAAGCCCACTCCACCAAAGAACAGATGAACTTAAAACTAACCAAAGTTTTAATCAAATAAATGAGGCTAACATCTACTCCCATCCTTCTCAAGGAATGGTTGAATTACATACTGGACAACATATCAGAGCAGCACAATGTTTTGAAACTCCCTCCACAAAAAAGCTGCAAAGCTGCACCTGTTTCTTGACTGTGAAAGGGTGGAAAGGGATTATTTTACAAACTAAGAGGGGTTCTGTTAATTTCTGCTGCCCAGGCAAAATAAAAGGCTAGATGTATGGTAAAGTTTTTCTATGAGATTAACTTACTTGTTAATCTCATGGAAGGTTGAGAAAACTCACCCATCATTTTTGCCAAAAAAGATATATAGGTATCTTCATTTTATCAGATCAAGAAATTACCTGCCATGGTTGTTGATTTGGAAGCCCCCTTCCTACTCCCATCGTCATCCCCCTGTGCTTTAGTTGGGATAAATGTCTGATGTGCAAAGCATGTGCCACCGCATAGACTGCATTGTAGATGGTGTAGCTATGAGCAGTCATTCCCATTTCAAAAACAGACATGGGAAGTGCCTCCATCTTCTCCTCCCCAGTGCAAATTTGCCCACCTATATGATCTGCCACAGAACTGGGGAATGAACAGTCAAATGACTCTTCCCAGAAGTCCTTGATAAAACCATCTTCTTTTCCTGTGGTTGGGTTCTTGATCTGAAGGAACTTCTGGAAAGGTAACAGGTCCACTGAATGAACTGCAAGGGACAGAGAACCATGAAGGAAACCTATGTCCCAATTTCTTTGAAATGGAAAGGATGTGATATCCACCTGGGCTGTCATGAACCAGACTTTACCCTTGGTCCTCATTGGTATATGCTCAAAGTTTAAAACCTGGGGCACCATTTTCAGTGCCATCATGGTCTGAATTTCTCCATGTACAACCACAACATTGGTAGTGCTTCCCATAAGAACACTGATAGTGTGAAAGCCCTCCTCCACCATGTCCGTGACACCACTGGATGTTGTTTGTTGGGGGAATTTTTCTATGAAGTCAAAGCAGATGCCGCTCTGAGAAAACATTGGAAGTACATTCTCTATAAACCCTTCTGTATTTTCCCCATCTTGAGAAACCACTCCAATCCATGTCCACTGGAAATGCAGCAATAACTGGATAATTCCTCTATATTGATGGTCCCCATCTGGGAACATCTGGTGGAAGAAAACTCCTTCAGATTGTTTATTCATGACTGGCGAAGAACCATATATGAGCTAAGGATTTTTAAAAAGAAGTAAGAGGGAGAAAGTGATTTTCAATATAAAACATTTGCTTGTGCGTATTTGTGTTCTGTGTTTGAATTTTTCATGATAGGCTTGTCATATTGTTGTGATTATATCCAAACATCTACAGAAATCCAATCCACCCTTCAATGCTTATATAAGGGGGATTAATGCGAATGAAGGCCCATTGCTTCTATCAGTGAGAGGCAATATCACACAAAGGCACGGCTGAACTACTACTATGACACTGCAGACAGCAGTAGATTCAGTCCTGTTGGAAACTGTTTTGCCAACACATTCCCTGGAAGGAACATATTTATTTGACTAGTGATTTTGAACTAATATTCCCCATTGCCTTCCAAACAGAGACAGCTGCGCATTTTACAATTTGTGTTGAAGGAACAAATTTTTATCTTGAAGCTGCTCACAATAATGACAGCATTATTATTATTATTATTATTATTATTATTATTATTATTATTATTATTACAATCACAATAACAGTGCAAACTCACAGTGATTCAAAATATCAGAAATAGCTGCTGCAGGAGTGAATTCTCCAATGATGAGTAGAGGATACAATCCTGCTAGGGTCACCTCCTTTTGTTCATTTTTAGCAGAGACCATACTGGTGAAGCAGATCCTACAGATTGCAGGATTGAATTCTCTGCTTACCTGCCAGGGTCTACTTTCCCTGTGCATTCCCTGCAAAGAACACACTGGTGAAGCAGGCGCCTGCAACTATCAGGACTGAATCCTCAACTCACCAGATGCTCTGCCTAGGGGATTCCATCTGACTGTGTGTTTCAGTCAACTGCTTGCTACAATCACGTGCTGACAAATCTTCCTACCCAAGACCCTGCCCCTGAAAGCCTGGGAGCACTCCTGGGGGGGGGGGGAGACTGAATCTGGGACTGTCTCTACCTAGCTCATCTCATTCCACCCAAATTGGCCAAATTTATTTCAGGATCTGGGCTTTGACTGAATCTGATGCAAAGTCCTTGCAACTCCTTCTTGACTGCTCTCTCCCTGTGTTTGATGTGTGCATGGATCTGTCAATATTTATCCCAGTTTTGTGTTTTTAAATCTTATGTTTAATTCTCCATACAATCACATCAACTAGCATTTTTTAAAGCCTCATGAAAATTCATCACTGACTAAATACAAATCTTATATACTATTTTTGCCTTATATGCACATTTTTGCAAATACACCAAAATAATGTTATTTTTTTACAAACGTGCATTTTTTAATGCACACTTTACTTTAATCTGTGCATTTTGGGACACATTATTTGACTGAATACATGCTTTGCACAATTTGGGGAAGTTTGAATTTCAGAGAATGGTTGCATGTGAATTCTGTGAAATTCTGATGTGAATGCATTTAGATCTTACTTGTGGTATCTTGTAGGTAGACAGGATGGGTGCCATATGAAGACAGACATTAGAGTTAGGTCCCCCAATGACTGCTATTGGAGTGTTCTCAGCATCACATTTATAGTTCGGGATGACCTTGGTCCTTCTGGAGAGAAGCTCTATTGAGGCTTCATAGGTCCAGCTTGCACTGAAATGGCTGTTATATATGTGGAAGCCCAGGGTGACATTGGGCAAGATCTGGGGAGTTTCATTGGTCTCCTTTACAGCAAATGCCAAGGCTAAGATGTGCTGGTAGAGGTGAGTCAGCACCCTGTATTGAGAGTTACGTATCACATTACAGTTCATTTGCTTCAGACCATAACATTGACTACTTTTCAGTTCAGTATCCCATTCAAAAATAGTTTGTAATCTCACATTTCACAGGTGTGTAAAAGAAGACTAGATCATGAAACAGTATGTGAATCAGTAGTATATGTGGTCACCCTAAATATGCATGAACACACACACATACTGTATACACACAAGCAGATCACAGACCCTCTCCCCACATTTCCATTGACTTGATCAGGTTAGCATGTGTTCAAGCAAGAATCCCTATAAGCAGAAAAATTGCTCCCTCTGTATTCATCAAATGATTAATATCAGCAGTGAACGTGCCCCCCCCCCACTGCCACAACTACTTAGACTTTAGTGAAGGGGGGGGGGGCTAAAAAAAAGTAATTGAACTTGGTTTATGGGTAGCTGCTCTGTCCTAGGAAATACACTATATCTTTCAAGATGCATTATACCTCCACTTTTCCTTACGAAATTAAATAAGAAATGCCAATTTAAAGAGCGTCTTAAAACTTAATGATCTGTTTACAATACCCCTATTTAAATCAGTTCCAGGAGTTCTGTCAAACCTCCCAAAGTGAAATGGAGAGAGAACACAAATATGATCTTGCCTAACACACTGTTTATTGCCATCTTGAGTTTACATAACTTCCAGAGGATGGGTTTAGATACCAGATTGCTGTCTGTATAAATGTAAGATCAAATGCAGTGCATGTAAAGAAATGAGGATCTAATGATTTGTCAGACCACTGGAATTAAATCCAAGTGAAGTCCAACAGGTTATAAATTTCCTTAGGGTATAATTTGTTTGTTTGTTTGTTTTCTAAATTCAGGTACTTACATATGGTCATCTGAAAATTCCTGAGATGGGTGTTTTTGAAAGGATAGGGTCTCTGAAAATATGTAGATCTGAGAAATAATGCCAGCAATGATGAGGTCTCCTGACTGATAATATTTGTGAAGAATAGGAACAGGTTCTCTGATGGAACATTGAGGAATATGAAGAAAATTGCACATTCCCTGAACCAACAGTAAGAGCACTAGCAACCGAAACACTAACATCTTGCAAGGGATTGGTCATTTAGGCACAAGTTCGCCTCTTCTGTTACTGCCATTCCCATGATCCTGATCAGCAAAGCCTAACTCGAATGGTCACTCACACAGCTGATTCAAAGCCAGACTGATGAATGAGTCTCTGTATATCTATAGACCCAACCATGTATAGTTCATAGTTATTAATAAGACCCTCCAGTCTTAGTCTTAGTTTCATCATTTTGCATTTGGGCCGAAGAGATCCCTAAGGAAGAGGAGAAGATGTAATTCTGAATTAGCTGGTAATTACAGCTAAGGTAATCACTTGCTTTGAATTACAGATGCTGTGCAATATTTTAAAGAAAACTTGTTTATCATATCTCAGTTAAAGCCTTTTCTTAAGTGGGAGAGATAGATGGTAGGCCCTTTCTTCTTTTCTTCTTTTTAGTGCACTATTGATATTTAGAAAAAATTAGAAAACTGAAGAAATTCAAAGCAATAAAAATTATGATTTACTGTCATATTATTCTTAGAGGGTGATGTCCAGTCCAATTCATACTGAGAGCACACCCATTAGTTGTGAATTATATTTCTGTGCATCTACTCTGATTATGAATAACATTGGTGTTAAGAACTCCATATTTATATCACTCATGTTGCAACTTAAAACACACCATTGAGAATTGTAATGTGTCAATCATTAATTTTGATGCAATTGAAATCAATAGGTTTTCATCACAGATCTGTGTGGGTTGACTTGATGAGGCACTTGATTATTCTTTATTTCTCAGTATTAGTTGTCCCATGCTGTTCAGTTCTGGCCTCAACAAAATGACAAAGCATTTTGGGGAAAAGATGCAGCACAGCAAGCCACCACTAGAGGCCAAGATGGAGAAAATCTCCACAACCACCATGTGTTTCCTTTTTGTGCTCAAGTAAGTTGGGACAAAAGACAACCACACACTGCAAAAGACCAACATGCTGAAAGTGATAAACTTGGCTTCATTAAAACTATCAGGCAACTTCCGAGCTAGGCGAGCCAAAGTTAAGCTGGCAATGGCCAGGAAAGTAATGAAGCTCAAAACAGAGCAAAACATGATATTTCATTGCATTCTATTACAATTTCTTCAGTGATTGAGTGCATGTCAACATCTGGGAATGGGGGACAGGTTGCCAGCCACACAGTAATAAAAACAGTCTGAACAAGGAAGCTGGAAAGAACAATAAAGGTTGCCAGTTGTTTCCCCACCCATCTCCTCATCCTAGAGCCTGGATTGATAGCCATGAAAGCTAGAACTACAATTGTGGTTTTGGCTAATACACAGGAAACTGCCACTGAGAAGATTGCACCAAAAGTAGTTTGTCGTAGGAGACATGTCAGTGAATCTGGTTTGCCAATGAATAGCAAAGCACAAAGAAAGGAGAGGAGGAGAGAGGAGAGGAGAACATAGGTGAGGTTCTGATTATTATTTTTGACTATGGGAGTGTCCTGGTGCTTGAGGAATATTCCAAGAACCAAAGTTGTGATTAAAGAAAATAAAACTGCAAATGTGGTCAAGATGATCCCCAGAGGATCATTGTAAGTCAGGAAGATTATGTATTTTGGGAGGCATCCATCTTGGCCAATGTTTGGATAATGATCTTCTGAACATTGAAAACAATCATCCATGTCTGAAATCAAATGTGAAAAATAGATATAATATGATATTTAAGTGTGGCATTCTGTTCCTGAATGAGGGTAGTGAACTTGAAATATCAAATGTTAATTTTTAGTAATTATTATAGGAAATTCTACTTCCTGCATAATCTGAGATCAATGGCATCAAGGGCCTTCTTTCTCATGGGTTCCAAGCAAATCCAGAAATATAAACAAATCTCCACCATCCTGCTAGCAGCTGAAGGTGTTATATGTTGTGATTTGTGTGATTTGTGTGTTTGGGGCTGGGGCTTGCACAGTCTTTTTGTTTCAACTGATGCAACCCACTAGTATTCTTATCCTCTATGAATTTATCTGATATTCTGTTCAGGCAACCAAGTTACCTCATGTGAAGGATGTGGAAGACAGCCCTGGATCGTTCGACCCTTTTATTAGTTCTCTTTTACCTCCTATAAAAAAACTACACAAGACACTCTGTGTTTGAAGTTTTAAGAACAAATAACTTTGTCTTAGTATTCTTGAAGTTGCAGATTATTATAGTGAATGCAGATAGGCGGTAGTTAAATTGCTAATACGTTTTACATAGATTAAACATGCCACAGGCTGACAAACTCCTAGGCAGACAGCCACCACACAACAAACAGTTAAAAGTGTTCAACTTGTTGCAAGCCAAAAAAAATGGCTTATCTTCTGTGTTAGGCCAATAAAACTCACGAGACAAGAGGAGTTAGGAGTCCACTTAGTTTATTGCAAAGCAATAAGGCTACAGTTGAATCATTTCGCAAAACTGCGAAACCTGTGTTTCGTGTGGATGTAACAATTTATGTTCAATTTATGAATTGCTTCTTTGACGTATTAGCTGACATTCTATCCCAGTGGGAACGGCTTCTTGCTGAATCATCAGTTCCTTTAAAGCATCAGGTTACCATAACTCTTCTAATATAAGCATATGCCAAGATTCATAAGGATTTACGTTTTCACCTTATTTGTGGCCCTTTGGGCCCCTCCTACAAACTAACTGCCATAACTGCCACAGAGTGTGACATCCCAGAGTTCTTCAGTTCTTGCCATTAACCCTTTAAATATGCTTTGTGGGTGCTAATATTTCACAATTTTGAATGTTAGAGCAATTAGTTTAAGCATTTGAAACGCTGATAGGAGCAAGCTGGATTGTAGTGGATCTATTTATAAAATAGAAGGTATCAATCTATTAAATAGGTGGCAACTGTCAAATAGAACATGTCTACTTATGACATTCCTTACCTCCTTCTTTTTTTTAGCTCTTTTATAACCTGAACTGCAGTGATCATTATACATATGGAAATGGGACATATTGTATCTGTTAGTAAATGATAAAGTAGTTTGTTTGTTTTTAATCCAAAAATAGGTTTTGGAGTTTTATTTCATTTTTATTTCTCTGCAGTGAAGGAATTGGTTGATACTGCCATAAGGAAATATAATGAATTCTTGAGTGTATTTATGTGGTGAACTTCCCTATAACTGGAGTCCTTCACCCACAATAAGAAAAGAAGAGACAAAATACACATTACGACAGTGTTGTTTATATTCAGTACAATTGTCTTCAGCATTTTAACAGCCACTTCAAAATCAGGAGTAAATGTGACTTTTTCAACATTGAGGAAATTATTCAATATATCCCAAAATGAGGCAAGATGTTGGTTCTTCTACTCATAAGTTTCTTAACTATGTCAGGATTCCTGGGAGCTGACAGCTTCTTAATTCCCCAACACAGAAAATGACTTTTTCAGAGCATCAGGGGTTAAACCTATCCAGAGAGAATTCAATAGACAATATTTACGATTGGCTAACATTAATGACCATGTCTAGAAAAATATATATAACACAACTGGTGAACATGTGTTTGCAAATATTCTACTGCACACAAAAAGAAAAGCACAAAATACAGCAAAGGGCAGGATATTATTTCTTTAATTTTTATTCCTTATTAACTGTATCTGCAATTTGCCATAACTCCAGAGTGTGTGTAATTTGAAAGCCCTTTCCACCTAAACTTTCACACGTTGGGTGTGGTGTTGTGAAGAGGAATAATTATTGTACTTCGACTGGGACCCCAAACTAAGGCCTGGGGGCCAAATGCGGCCCAATCGCCTTCTAAATCCGGCCCATGAACCGGGAATCAACATGTTTTTACATGAGTAGAATGTGTCCTTTTATTTAAAATGCATATCTCGGTTATTTGTGGGGCATAGGAATTCATTCATATTTTTTTATATAAAATATAGTCCAGCCCCCCACAAGGTCTGAGGGACAGTGGACCGCCGCCCCCTTGCTGAAAAAGTTTGCTGAACCCTGGACTTGGACATACTTGTGAATTTTTATCCTGTAAGCAATTTCCCCGCTTCCCCTGCAACTCAATTCAGATACCCTTCTCATTAAGCAGGAAATGCTTCATATCCAAAAATGGCTTCATCATAGAAGACCTTGTAACCAATGGAGATCCCAAAATGTAGTATGGTGGAATTTGGCTGAGCAGACCTGGATTCCCACCAGCCATGTGGCATGACTGCAACACTACGCATAGTAGTTACCTGGGGCTAAGCTTCCATTGTTTTTTAAATCACTTGTAAAATATGGTGAATTTTACAACAACATATTTAGTAGTTTGAAATGCAACCTTTAGCTTTTAATTCAAAATTTAAAATATTTGTACAGAAGGGTTCCTTTTTAAACATTAGTATGGGATGGGACATCAAATTCAGACAAGAATGAAAAGTGGTTATGGTTCATGCCCTAATAGCTGTCTGTGTTCCTTGTTGATATCAGAGTACTTTGTCAGGGGAGGAGTTAATTGTAAAACCAAAGGACAAAGATATTTCCCAAGCTATTAAACTCCTGCAAGCACAAATTTTCATGTTAATTAATCAAGAAATCAAGCAGAAAATTAAATTAATGAAATTTTTTGAATTTGCTAATAAAGCTGGTAAACTGCTAGTATGGCAGCTTTAAAAGGAAAGAAAGAATAAGACAATAAACAATATTGTAGATGAGGATAAGAATTTGACTAGCCCAAAAGAAATAAGGAAAGCGATTGAATTTTTTTTATACTTCACTATATCACTGTGAGAAAGAGGACTTTGATAAAATGGAATCTTATTTGAGTGACTATAACATACCCCAAGTATCTAAGGAAAATCGACAAAGCATGAATGCACCGATATCAATATTGGAATTGCAAATGGCTATAAACAGAATGAAGATGGGAAAAGCACCAGAGCCAGATGGACTTACTGCAATCTATTATAAAAAGTTCCAGGATGCACTTACAGAACCACTTATGGACACCATGAGTAGAATTTGGGTGATTGGAGTAATCCCAGCATCATGGAAGAATGCATTTATTACACTGATCCTCAAAGAAGATAGTGACTTAACAAAGACTAAATATTACAGACCTATTTCATTACTGAACAGTGTTTCTAAACCATTTGCTATAATTTTAGCTAGTAGATTGAAAAGGACATTGACTGAGTCAGTCCACAGAAATCAAGCCTGGTTTTTACCAGGCCAAAAAATGAAGGACAATATAAGAAACATAATTAATCTGATAGAGTATTTCTACGTAAGAAATGAACAACAGGCTGCACTAAAAAATTTTTAGATGTGGAAAAAGCCTTTGATAATACTACATGGTCAATCATGATTAAGGTATTAGAGAAAATGGAAATAATTCTTTCCTAGCAGGAATTAAAGCAATGTATACTGACAAATGTCAAATAGAAAAGGAACGAGACAAGGCTATCTCTTATCTCCATTGTTATTTATCATGACATTAGAAATATTACTTCAGAATATAAGGAGAAATAGGGAAATTAAAGGTATTATGGTGGGATGTAGAGTGCAACGAGACTGAGTGTTTGGGTGGGTGGGGAGGCTCGTTCAATTTCATTGTACACAGGTTGTACAATGACAATAAATGTATTATTATTATTATTCAAGATATGTAAAATGAACCATGAAAAGAGAAGAAGGGAAGTCATTGGAAGTTTGTAAAATGTTAATTTGAAATTGTAAAACAGAATATATATATATATATATATATATATATATATATATATATATATATATATATATATATATATATTGTATAGGAAACCAAACCTAGTAGATTTGTTCATTCTTATATGTAGATGTTTCAAAGGGGATGTTTCAAAGGGGAGGAGGAAAAGAATAGATAAACACTAGCCTTCCTACCATGGACCCAGGTGGCGCTGTGGGTTAAACCACAGAGTCTAGGGCTTGCTTATCAGAAGGTCGGCAGTTCGAATCCCTACAACGGGTGAGCTTCCATTGCTCGGTCCTAGCTCCTGCGCACCTAGCAGTTCGAAAGCACATCAAAGTGCAAGTAGATAAATACGTTTGCGTGTGCTGCTCTGGTTTGCCAGAAGCAGCTTTGCCATGCTGGCCACATGACCCAGAAGCTGTCTGCGGACAAATGCCGGCTCCCTCGGCCTCTAGAGCGAGATTAGCGCCGCAACCCCAGAGTCGGACACGACTGGACCTGATAGTCAGGGGCCCCTTTACCCTTACCTAGCCTTCCTACCACTGTGTTGTCCCTCCTTTAAAAACCATTGCTTATTTTTATCTACCACCAGCAGCCCAAAAAGGAAAGATGGTGAACCAAGGGTCTGTATCCACATGAGACTCCAGGAAGGCAGACTCTTTCCCTCAGTCCCTTGTGACAGGCAACATGCCGACAATTTCTTCCTACAGGACATGATTGGGATCAGAATGCCCCTTCTGTCTCAATTCCGTAACACACTGTATCCATTTGGTTGTTCCAACACATCCATGCTTAGGAAGCAGAACCCAGGAAAACAGCAATTATGTGCAGAGGTTCCCCAGTGCTTCAGTATGCCAGAGGGAGGCAATAAGTGTTTCAGCGGATACTAATGACATTGTTATTGAGGTACTCATTCCCATGAACAGAAATAGATATGTGTCAGATGTATCAAAGCTATGATATGTGAACAGGAACACTTTTTATTCTTTCCATGTTGCACTGTAAGACACATAGGACAGCGCCCGCACACACACAACATGCCCGCACACACACAACATTTATGAGATGCCTTCAGGGTGATGGTTTAATGTGTTGAATGCTATGGAGGCAAAGAATCAGTCAAAGGAGACTGAGGTAAAAATGAATGAGAGACGGGTCTGAATGGGTGCAGTGCCAAAATAAAGTGAAGGTAAGAATCTGATTTGCTATAATAAACTTCTTTACTCGCTGCTCCAGGGATCTTCCACTGATACCAGCTCACAGTTGTGTCATATTTTATGAATTTGCTGCTTCTTCATTCTGGTTTAGAAAGCTTTGTAGTTGTTTTCGTATCATATGATGGAGAAACAGGAATGTCTCTTGGCTCATCCATACTGTTGTTTAATATGGATAGCAAGAGCGTCCGTTAATTCTCCATTGTCCATATGATGTCCTCGTCTACAAACTTCATCTACAAACTGCCTTCCCAAATATTCCCCCCCCTCCCTTAATCCAGATTTTCTCATACCTTCATGTGTTTGGAGTATTCTGGTATGAGAAAATCTTGTTTGAGGGAGGGGAAGAGTGTGAGAAAGCAGCAATTTGGGAGCGGGGAACATATGGACTATGGAGAAGTACAGGAAGAGTACTATTCACATTAAATGACTGTATGGGCTCTTCACATGGTAAAGCTTGTGGGGAGAAAGTGTTGCAGCAGTTGGGGCAGAAAGGGGTTTAGAGGCAAGTGGAGGGGCAGGAGAGAGGGAGGCAATTTTGTGATTTCTACAAAAGCCACCAGGTGAAATCACTGAAGGTTTGCTTTTTTGCAGAGGAGGAATCTGAAAGAAAACAAAACAATGAGTGTATGGTGGTTACCACTCATTTTCTCTTCCAACTGCACCCAATCCAATAGGCTGGAGTCTTAGAAAGGTCTACTCAGAAGGAAGCCCTATCTAGGACTCATGTACATTTCTGCTTGGTCTACCATTTCCCCCTAGGAAAACCAGCACTGAATGGGATCAAATGTAAATCAGGATTTCTATGGATTGATGTTTGTTCTGGTGTAGTGCTAAAGAGTGGGTTTTCCAGGGGAAAGCATCTGGGCAAAGGCAAAACTGCTAGGACTCATGCCTAAAAAGCATGAGACAAGCACAAAACCACTCAGACCTGTGCTTTATAGGCACAGGACAAGCAGAAGTAGGTCTCACTAAGAGCATTGCAGCCCAAAAAAGTAAGCACCACTTAATGCAGAGGAACATGCATAGATGGACTCTTAAGCACACTTAGAAAAGGTCGAGACCACACTTTTAAAACACATCCAATGCATATTTAAAGCACATGACTCTATTGTGTAATAAAGAATCCAGAAAGGGGATGTTTCAGAAGAGTAATAATATATGGGTTGGATCCAGAGTTATGTTTAGAGTATAAGCAGTGAATTGAAGATGTTTCCTATGAACATAACTCTGCATGCATAAATCTCTAAACCTGACTTACGGTAAGTCTGAATCCAACACTAGGATCCAAAGCACACATTTGGGAAGGAAAATGAATTATTCCGTTAACACCGCTCCCTCAAAGGGCAAACCTGCTTAGCCTATACTCAAACAGGCAAATGATACCTGCTCTTGAAATGCAAAAGGTGTTTTTGTTCTGTAATTCCAGATGGAGTTGGCCAATGGGACCAATGTCACAGAATTCATTTTGCTGGGATTTGGAGGAGGGCAAAAGAAACATTTGTCGTTGCTCCTTTTTTTGACTGTTCTTTATGTGGTCACCTTGGCTGAGAACATAATCATTATCACACTGGTGGTTCTAGACACCCACTTGTCACGAATTCCCATGTATTTCCTTCTGAGCAACTTCTCCTGGCTGGAGATGTGCTACGTATCCACCACTGTACCCCGCATGCTCTTTGATCTGGTGAACAGTCATGGGGAAATTTCCTTCCAGGCTTGCTTCCTCCAGTTCTACATCTTTTTCTCTCTCGGCGGAACTGAAGGTTTCTTTCTCTCAACTATGGCTTTCGATCGGTACTTGGCAATATGCCACCCATTACGCTACCCACAAATTATGTCCCAAAATGCCTGCTATGCCCTTGTGGCTGCTTGTTGGATTGTTGGCTTTCTGTGGTTTATTATACCAGTGAGTTTGATCTCCAAGTTGTCCTTCTGTGGACCAAATGTCATTGACCATTTGTTGTGTGATCCTGGGCCACTTCTGTCTCTGGCCTGCCCGCCACTAGGGAATGTTCCTTTCATCCATCAGATTTTTGTGAAAACGGTGGTTTTCATCAACTTATCCTGCATCATGCTGTCCTATAGCATTGTGATTTTCACTCTGATAAAAACTGCTAACGAAGGCAGTTGTAGGAAGGCTTTCTCCACAGTATCATTTCACCTAGTGGTGGTGACTATTTTCTATGGTTCTGTGGCAGGGGTATACTTAGCGGATCTAGGTGAAGAAAGCCACTCAGAAGTCACAAAGGCAGCCGCACTCTTCTACACTGCCATCACACCTTTCCTTAATCCCCTGGTCTACTGTCTGAGGAATGATCAGATGAAAGAGGCAGCAAGGAAGTTGTTCAGGAGAATGAAGAAATGGTGGCGAACTGGAGAACACTGATGGTGTGAAGATGTTGGG
This sequence comes from Zootoca vivipara, assembly GCF_963506605.1. Classification (NCBI taxonomy): domain Eukaryota; kingdom Metazoa; phylum Chordata; class Lepidosauria; order Squamata; family Lacertidae; genus Zootoca; species Zootoca vivipara. The sequence continues at coordinate 41,811,199 of NC_083288.1, forward strand.
AGAAGAAAATGAAGCGGAAGACCCAACCAGTCATCCAAAGAGATAAAACTCATATTCTATTTTTTGCTTTTCAAAAATTGTATTGATGAGTTAATTAAAAAGTGCAACATAGCGAAAAGAAAGAAAACAAACAATCCAAAGGACAAAAGTACAAAGATACGGCACTGATGCAAGGGGATGATAAAGAATTAATTTATACGGATATTTCCTTTCCAAATAATAAAAAATTAGAAAAATAAAAGTTTTCTAAACTGTGAATTCTATTATTTTTAAGACTAAAGGTTCTATATAGCCTTAAATGAACCAGACATTTACATATACCAATGGCACTGAGTGACCATGTGCCTCAGTATTTGTATTAAAATATAATCAGGGGCATTGCAATGGGGGCAGGGGGCAGGCTGCCCCGCACTCCACTCTTCGGGAGGCAGCGTGCCATGGCCTCTTCGTACCCAGCGACAGCAGCCGCCACGGCTGCCATCGCAGAGAGGCCGCCCTGATGCTGCTGGCTGCCATCCGCCACTCAACAGAGTGACCGGCATGGCGGGTCGGGTCGGGTCTGTGCACGGAAGCTCCAACATGGGAGCCTGTTTCCTTGGGAGTCACAGGTGGGGCCACCCTGTGACTCAGCATCGCACAACGTCTACGCAGACGTTGTACTGTGCTGACATCGTGTGACGCTGCTGCGTCGCGGGGTGGTCCCTCCCCACGACTCCCAAGCCTCGCTCGGCAAGGCGGAGGCCAGTAAAAAGAATTGTTCGCCACCAGGGTCAGCTGGAAGCCAGCTGCCGGCACGACAAACAAGTCTTTTTACCGGGCGACGTCGCCCCGAGCGAGGCTTGGGAGTCGGGGGGGGGCACCCCACAACGCAGCATTGTACAATGTCAGCGCCACACAACATCTACACATGTACGCAGCGTTGCACAATGTTTGCGCATGCTTCGTACGTCACGGCGCATGCGTGCAATGTCACGACACCCTGTGCTCTGGTTTTGCCGCCCCAGGTGCTGCTCTAGTGCACATGCATGGGGTGCACATGCATGGGATGCCGTGCATGGGCAGTCCACATGGGGCGCCACACAGGCACCGCCCCTGCTACCAGCTGGGGTAGGAACTCCACTGAATATAATCATGCCCCCCCCCAGAGACATTAAGTCAGACTCTGCCTTTTTAGTTCAAGAAGGGCAACTTGACAAACCCTTGAATACCAACTATCCAAATGATTAAGATTAAAGGTCTTCCAGGATTTGGCAATAGAGCCCCGGACTGCTGTTAAGGGATGATAAGTGTGTTCTTTATTTTTTAAATCTCATTCTGTTACCATATACAGATACAAAAGTGCTTGGTGGAATTATTGGGTAATTGTTTGGTTGTCAAAGTGCTTTCAGTGAATACCTTATTCCAAAATTCAGCCCCCTTTGAGCAGTCCCACCACATGCACATACTTATATGTACCAACTATGAGGAAGAGCCCCCCCCCCACCCCAAAAATGTCCCTATTTGCCTGCTATGACTTGGTGGCTGCTTGTTGGAATGTTGGATTTTGTTGATTTCTTATCCCAGTGTCTTTGATATCCAAGTTGTCCTTCTGTGGACCCAATAAAGCCATGAAAATGAGTAACCTAACGTCAACAACAAACAACAACAACAACAACATGTAAAATATTAGGTGCCTGTTCCATAGTAAATCAAAGCAGGGCTTTCAGATTTTCTTCCTCTGTTCTGAACTATGATGCACACCTGCTACCTGTTCTTTCTGAAAACAGCTAAAAAGACAATAATATAAATGAACGAACAAACATGAATGCATAAAATGTCTGTCAAATGCAGACTTCTTTTGTGATACTCTTTTCTGAATATCTTATTATACTGAAACCCTTCATTATTGCTGTCAGCCAGCAGGGGGCTTAGTATCTCTCTCCACCCAAGAGAACTTAACCATGCAATGATATAAATGAATGAATGAATAAAATGCCCACTTTTAAGTCAAATGCAAACTTTTCCTGTGGTACCCTTTTCTTCTGAATATCTCATTATACAGAAGGTTTTTTTTTATGTGAATCAGTAGAAGCCTTGGTATCTCTTGCTATCCCGGGGAGATACATGGTTTATTCTGCAAGGTCTCACAGAAATTGTAATTCTGAATAGGTGATTATCTCCCTTATAATTATCTACTTAATTGTGATTACATGCTACATCTTCTGCTCTCAAGGCTGCTGTAGTAACCCTGACAAAAACTACAAGACACAAGGATTCAATAACTATCCCCCATCCAATTTGGTGTGAGGGTTTTTATAAATCAGATCATGGACATTTTAGAAGGCATAGTCTGAGCCACACATCATCGTTTGTGGGGGCATTCAAATCAGGCTGTGGGACTCAACACAGAACCCAGTAAGGTATAATGTGGAGGCAGCAGAATGGGAGTTGTGAAGGAATTCTTCTACAGAAGCTACTGCCATTGGCAGTCCTGGTCTTTTTTCCTCTGGTGGCATTCAAGACGCCTGACATCAAATGCAGTGTCAGCAACCCTCTTCCCATTCTCCACAAGTTTTACCAATCAGGAGACTTCATAATTCCCAGCATTATATCTCAGATATATAGATTTTCCGTTCCAATCAGTTTCACAACACTCCCTTCTGATGACATCTTTGAAGACACTGTGTAAGGCTTTGTTTGTTTTGCTTTTTTATTTTAAAAAAGGTTCCTTGGTAATGTCATTTATCTGTCCTAGCTATGCCTCATTTCCCTTCAGCATTTTGATGATCCTGCTGTTTTCTGCTTAGGAGCGTTAAGTATTTAAGAATGTCCAGATTGGAGGGAAGGAACTGTGAGAGAGCTGTGGCTGGAGTTGAGGATTAATTTTTAATTTTGGTCCTTTTTATTTTTGAGCAACTATGTTTACTGCTTTCTCTGGATTGTTTCTTCAATCTGGTCATATTTTCTGAGAAAGTATTGATAAGTGGAAGGTGCTGTCATTCAAAGGTGGAGCATCTTCATGGTACACAGGAGGTCACTGTTTCAATGCCTGGCATCTTGAAGTAGGGCAGGGAAGGTTTCTTTAATAGAAACTTCAGAGATCCACAGACAGCCAGTATAGACAATATGTCAGCTTCTTGGTTTCCTAAGTTGTATTTTATTTCATCTGATTTATATCTGATCCCATTTTGAACGGCAATTCTATGGGTGATAGTCAACTAAACCAATTGAAATCAAGAAAATTGGGTTACTTTTTTCAGTTTATTTCAATAATGTAATTAAAGACCTTCAACACCTGGAAAGATGCCCAGAATACTGTATCAGCATTGTGCAGGTCAAAACAAAAGATAAAAGTACAGATGCATTTGACACTATTTCACAATGCTTATCTAGATCAGAATGTATTCAGTAATAATGCATTTAACTGAAGAGAAGCATTTGTCACATTCTGAAACAAATCCACTCTCACAGTGCAAGTAACTTTAATTACAGGATGATGACCCAGATCTATCAGCATAGCCTGGCATTGATATTTGCTATAAAGGAGATCAATGAAAACCCCCAGATTTTACCTAATATCACCTTGGGCTTTCATATCTATAATAGCTATTTTGACACAAGGTGGACCTATCAAGCAACACTGGAACTTTTCTCTACACTGGACAGATTCACCCCCAACTACAAATGTGATAGTCAGAACAATCTAGGAGCAGTCATTGGGGGACCTATCTCTGAGGTCTGTCTCTACATGGCAGATACCCTGTGCATCTATAAAATTCCTCAGGTATGCAAGCAGTAGGAAAGTTAAACAAACCATTTGCTCATCTGTTTACTTGTAAAGGTTTTCCTTTTAACAGTTGTGTTTGCAATGTTTCTTCATGTGAGGCTTCCAGAAGTAAGACTATATGAAAAGTCCTACTGAATCAGGCCAGGAACCTAACTAGACCTGAAATCTTTTCTCAAAGAGGCCAACGAACTACCTTGAGGAAGTCCACAAGGCAGGACTTGACTGCAACATCACTGTCCACATTTGCCATACCCAGCAATTGGAATTCAGTATCTAATTCAAGATGCTGTATGCTTGTACATAAGATCCCACAGTTAAGATGTATTCAAATTGATTGCCAAAACCTTTAACATTTCAAGGTACTACCTTGGAAAAATTCAGACATCTAAAATATAGAATTGAAAATGAGATCTATCATGCAACACTATCAAACAAATAGCAAATCCCAACATATAGTGAAAAAGGATTATCCAGATGATCAGCAAATATATTGTTTCAGTAAAGTTGTGTCCAGTCAGGGTTCCAAACATGCAAAAAATAAAAGCGAACATTAACAACGAACAATATGCAAAGGACCTTAAGCAGAATCCTGTAATCCTGTAACACAACAATTAAATTGTGTTTTAGCCTGCAAAGGTACAACACTAACTTGAAGAGGAGAAAGTGAATGATATATGAAAAAATATGAACTACTTTTCCTCTGCATATTGGAAGTAAATCATATTATTCCTATGGAGTGCATGAGGAATTAACTATATTATATAAATAACTTTTTATTATAACTAACCTATCAACCAAAAGTTGCTAATTGAATGACAGCAGTGAGATAGAGCACTTGCTTTTTAGGTTTTGGAATTTAAGAAAGCTAATATTTAGATTGATGAGATACAGGGAGAAATAATTTTAATGCAATGGACTGGTGTTTCTGGGCTCTTCTCTCATTTTCCAAATGTGAGGTTCACATTTCTTAGAAGAGGGAAGAGGGTGACTTCCAACATACAACACTGAGTGGCTTCACTAGTTTTTGTTGGTTCTTCTTCTTCTTCTTCTTCTTCTTCTTCTTCTTCTTCTTCTTCTTCTTCTTCTTCTTCTCCTCCTCCTCCTCCTCCTCCTTCTTCTTCTTCTTTTCTACACAAATGTCACGGGAAGCCCCAGTAATATTTGCCCCAATAATAATGCCTGTAATTTCTCTGTACCAAAGTTCAGGGCCTGCCTTTTTCTCTTGCAGCAGCAGCATTTCTGTTTTATTCCCTATTGACCACCCTTTCACTCTGACTAAAATTCTCCTCTTACATTTTAGAAAGATTAGATTCCCCACACACACACTCAGTTCTGTAGCTTCATTTGGAGTTATTTCTATTTTTTGTGTGTTTTCTGACTTGTTTTTTCTAGATGATTTTGAATAGCATTAAAGGCTTTCCCCCACTCTGTAAATAAAGAGGCGTGTGGATTTTGTTAACTGCTTCCAACATCACCAGTGTATTTGCACTGCACAAACCTTACTGCTACTTCACCCCTCCTACTTGCCGTTCTAGAACATCACAGAATCTCTGAGCATACCTGCCCTACCCTGCTGGTCTCTTCACTCCTTAACTTTTGAAATTTCCATTAGATCATATATGGCTCTCCTGTGGTGATAGATAAGAAATCCCAAGCTGCTTTCTATCTCCAAATGTTCCCAAATTTGAAGCTTCAACATGAGACAATTCTCCACATACTGCTATATTTCAAGTGGACATGGATTGGGATAATTTCTCGGCACGATGACAATGGAGAGAGGTTTGAACAGAGTATTATCCCCATGTTTGCCCAAAGAGGTATCTGCTTTGATTTCATAGTAAGACTTCTCAAAGTGTCTTTTTCCAATGATATTAATGATATGGTGGGAGATGTAATTGAGAAGACTGAAATCATTATGAGGAGCACTGTCATTGCATTGGTCATTCATGGTGAAATCGAGACCATGCTCATCATGAGGATATTCTCCAGGGCTTCAGCATATGAGCATATATCAACAAAGAGAAATGGTAAAGTCTGGATTATGACAGCCGAGATAGAGTTCACTTCCATTCCTCTTCAAAGAGATTGGGACATAGACTTCCTCCATGGTGCTATATCCTTTGCTGTTCACTCCAGTGAGGTTTTAGGATTCCAGAAATGTCTTTTGTTGAGAAATCCTTCTTCAGAGAAAGACGATGACTTCCTTAGGGTTTTCTGGGAGCAGGCATTTGGGTGTCAGTTCCCCAACTCCATGGTAGACCTACAGGATGAAAAAATCTGCAGTGGAGAGGAGAAGTTGGAGACTCTTCCTGCATCTGTTTTTGAAATGAGCATGACTGGCCACAGCTACAGTGTCTACACAGCAGCCTATGTGGTTGCAGATGCATTGCAGGCCATGCATTCATCTAGATTCAAAGCCAGAATGATAGTAGATGGAGGAGTAAAGCTTCAGCATCAAGAGTTATGGAAGGTAATGTGCCATATACACCAAGAAGGATCCCACTTGATCAGTCCAAAGCCTTCCTTTACCAGCCAACCAGATAGCAATAGTTTTCTCCCACTGTCCCCCCCCCCCAAAATGCCTGGTTTTCAGATGCATGATGTCTGTTTCTTGAGAATGTATAAAACAGCATTGAATACTAGCAATAGATTTCCTGCTTCCTAGTACAACATTAGATCATCATTCCCTGAACTTCAGAGCATGGGAAGTCATCCAAAAGATATATAATATGGCACTGAATAATTAGCTCTTTTGACTGTATTATAATTTGGAATGCTTTATTGTGGTTTTTATTGGGTTGTTAAATTTCTCGGCGGTGAGAATTCTGATAGCACAAAAGTGGAAGACTGGAGAAATTCCAACTAAAGAACAATGGCAAGAGAAATGGATGAACTATGCAGAAGTGGCAAAATTGACGGACAGACTTTGAGAAAAAGACAACAGTGACTTTGATAAAGAGTGGGAACCATTTATAACATATTTGCAGAAACAAAGGAAGACTATTGACTTGGTGGCAGGATTTAAATAAAATTTCAAATCTTTATTAACAAAGAATATTTAAAACAATATCAGAAATTATATAGTAGACTTTTTAGAAACAGCAGTATGTAATAAGAGGGAAACAAACTAGAAGTGGAAGTTGGGGAAAGCCCAGGAGGGGGAGGGAAGAAGTGATGGAACATAAACGTTATTGATATGAGGTGTACACAATGATAGAAAAAGATAAGTGAATAAAAATTTAATAATAATAATAATAATAATAATAATAATAATAGATTACTAACTCAAGGTGGTATGCGCACATCTCCCACTCTCTATAGCTGAAGAAGTGTGCATGCACATGATAGCTCATACCAAGAACAAACTTAGTTGGTCTCTAAGGCTACTGGACATTTTTTTAAAAAAAATACTGTGTCAGAACAACACGGCTACCTAGCTGAATCTATGTCAATGATTACTCAGCACAAAGCTTTTCAAGGGTTCTGTAATTATGTGGGGATGATCACCAGTCTTTGGCATATCCTAAAGAATTGCCTTCATTTTATTTTCTTTACACCCACTTTCTTTAGCTTCACCACTTTGTTAAAAGGATCGTATTTAATAATAGTGCTGGGGAAAAGGTTTCCTTCAATGAAAATGGAGAGCTAGAGGCTGGATTTGATGTTATAAACTGGGTCACATTTCCAAACCAGTCCTTTCAGAGAGTCAAAGTTGGAAAGGTAGACTCCATGGCTCCCCAAGAAGAAGCGCTTAGCATTTGTGAAGACGCCATTGTGTGGCCAAGAAGTTTTAACCAGGTGAAGTCCATTCATATTTTGTAGCATATCCATTACTTTCAGAATAATATCAGTTCACATACTGACATTGCTCAGTTCTATGTTCTCCCACATCCTTAGTGTAGGTGTGGAAGAATGTTTGAAAATGTAAGTTAAGTGACAGCCATTTGAACCACTGTTTCACCATGAAATCTTCACCTGGAAACAGGTAAAGGTATATAGATCTAAATACTTTGATAATGGAAGCCAGAAGAGGGATCCCTTTAGTGCAACAACACTGCCTCCTCTCCTACCCACTTTTGTCCTTTACCCTCCCCAAATCTGTTGCAGAGGGCATAGCTGCCAAGTTATCCCTTTTTTTAAGGGATTTTCTCTTATGCTGAATAGGCTTCCTCGCGAGAAAAGGGAAAACTTGGCAGCTATGGCAGAGGGCAGGCAGAGCACCTCAAAGAATCCTAACATCAACCCTACCTATTGCAAATGAACTCGAGAAAGAAGAGACAGTGAGATGTAATTTGAAGTTCAATAAGGGCCAGACATTTATTAAAGTGTCTTCAATGAGATGAGAGCTAATTCTGTTTACCTGTCTCAGTCTCTTCTCCAGGGGTGGATATTTCCCACTCCAAGCGAGTCAACAGAAAACCGTCTGCAGAGCTGTTGCATGCCGAGGTTCCAAGACATTCCCCCCAATAACTCACACTTCACACAATATTTTAAGTTTAAGGTTTTTGGCATTAATTTGGCCACAACTTTATTTAAATACAACTGAATGTGAGTGGTTGCTTAGGCATTGGTTCTTGCCATCTGTCCCCCGCCTGGGACAGATCTGACTCCCACTAGCCTAGTAGGGGAGCCAGTAGGTAAGCACCCTCTGGGAGAGATCGGGGCAGGGGCCCACGCCCTTGACCTCATCCCTCAGATGCTCCCCTGAGGCTCATGCGTGGCCCTGGCCCCCAACGGGGATAAATGGACAAACATGTAGAGCCCCAGGATTTCAATCAATCATTTGCTACCTGCAAATTTCCCCAGCAACAGCACACCCACCAATCACACATATGGCCATCCAAACTGACCCGCCTCTTCAACCCTGGGATGTCTTGTTAACCCTTCCACAACCCATGTTCTCCTCTATGGGGAGAACCTGCTTTGTAATCCACAAACCATAAATTGAAAGAGGTGTGGAGGAACACCAAGCCACCCAACAAATTAACTTTGGATGGGAATTGATGTGAAGATGTTGGGATTGCGTTTCCCCAGAACCAAATTCACAGGGGTTTTTCTCATATGGAGGTTCTGGCCTTATAGTTATTTGTCTTTTTTTCCTCATTTTGGCAGCTCTGTATGAAGACAGTTCAGGAAGTTTTCCAGAATACAGTACATTGTTGCTATACAATCTTGCAAAAGAGAACACCTTCTCTTCTTTCATTTGTGGACAGGTGCAGCCCCTTTCTGTTTGTAATGATAAATGCCCTTTGGGTTACCATAAAGCAAAGAAGGAAGGGGAGCCATTTTGCTGCTATGATTGCATTCTATGTCCTGAAGGGAAGTTTTCCAACCAGATGGGTAAGAGAAATCATGTACACAGCCTATCAAATGTACTGTCACTCACTACAGATGCACATTTTACCCTCAAATATGCATTTTGTTTAAATTTTCCTGAAATGTGCATTTTTCATATTTTAATCAAAAACAATATTTTAAAATTAAATCCGGGGCATTTTTTGAAGCAAGAACTGCTCCTCAAAATTTAGAGATGAGGTAAAATTGAAGGACAGCTGTGCTCTATCCCATACTAGACTGGGAAGTCCTGTTGGGGTGTTTTAAAATATGGAGAAAGTAAAATTCTCAAGAACCCTCACCTTAAGTGATAACACTTGGTCTCCAAATCCGAGTTAAGTCCTAAAATCTTGCATGCAATGTGTGGGGTGGCAATTGTGGGGGTGACAGTCGGGGGTGAGGGTTGGGTGGAGGCAATCAACCATCCCTGAATATGTCACCTTGGTTATATGAGAAGAATGCAGAAGTGTCCTTCAGATTTAAATATGGCAAGTCATAGTTAGTATTTTGTTTTTAATTTTGTTTTGAATATTTTACAACAGGGGTCAGCAAACTTTTTCAGCAGGGGGCCGGTCCACTGTCCCTCAGACTTTGTGGGGGGTCGGACTATATTTTTTGGGGAAAATATGAACAAATTCCTATGGCCCACAAATAACCCAGAGATGCATTTTAAATAAAAGGACACATTCTACTCATGTAAAAACATGCTGATTCCTGGACCGTCCGTGGGCCAGATTTAGAAGGCAATTGGGCCGCATCCAGCCCCCGGGCCTTAGTTTGAGGAACCCTGTTTTAGAACAACACAAATTCTGCTGCAAGATATAGAAACCTGATCATGTTGTTTGTTGTTTGTTTTCAGACATGGATGAATGCCTTCCGTGCCCACAAGATCAATACCCAAACATGGAACGGGATTCATGTATTCCAAAGGACATAATTTTCTTGTCTTACGGAGAACCTTTGGGGATCACTTTGACCGTTTTTGCTCTTTCTCTTTCTTTCACCACAGCTTTGGTGCTTTGGGTCTTCATTAAACACAGAGACACTCCCGTAGTCAGAGCCAACAACCGGAACCTCACCTATACTCTCCTCACCTCCCTCTTTCTCGCCTTCCTTTGTGCTTTGCTATTCATTGGTCGACCTGAGAAAGTGACATGTCTCCTTCGACAAACAGCATTTGGCACCATCTTTTCAGTGGCAGTTTCTTGTGTGTTGGCCAAGACAATCATTGTGGTCCTTGCTTTTAGGGTCACCAAACCAGGGTCCAAGATGAGGAAATGGACGGGTAAACAACAGGCCACCTCCATTGTTCTTTCCTGTTCCTTGATTCAAGCCGTTCTTTGTTGTGTATGGCTGGCTACGTCTCCCCCATTCCCAGATTTAGACACACACTCTATGACTAAAGAAATTGTTCTGGAATGTAATGAAGGCTCAGTCACCATGTTCTACTGTGTCTTGGGCTTTATGGGCTTGCTAGCCATTGTCAGCTTCACTGTAGCCTTCCTAGCCAGGAAATTGCCTGACAGTTTTAATGAAGCCAAGTTCATCACCTTCAGCATGCTGGTTTTCTGCAGTGTGTGGCTGTCCTTTGTTCCCACCTATCTGGGCACCAGAGGAAAATATATGGTGGCTGTGGAGATTTTTTCCATCTTAACCTCCAGTGCTGGTTTACTAAGCTGTATATTTTCCCCAAAGTGTTATATTATTCTGGTGAGGCCTCAGCTGAACAGCAGGGAGCAACTAAGAAGAAGAAATGATTGACGTATCTAACATTCTGTAGCCCTTATACATCTTAAATCAGCTGTGGTAAAGCAATGGGATATTTGCAACTATTTTTATTCCCTCAATAAAATGTAAATGGAATGCAATCTGTATGCTTACTTGAGGAGCAATTATTTATAAATCTGTGGTATATTTTTGTTAAATTCCTCTGTTTCAACATATCTGAGCACATAAGGATGATATACAGAATGGCTGCTGTGGAGATCCTGGCCTCCACTGCTGGGCTTCATATGTTCCCCCAAATGTTTTCTTATTGTGTCAAGGACTGAACTGAACAAAAGGCAGCAACTTAGAAAAATAAAGAATTGACGTAACTTTCCATCATCATGTTATATTTTAATTGGAATTGAGGTCTAAATCACTGTTTGGATTTTTCTGCCAATTCTGAATATTTGAAAAACAATGACTTTCCCTAGAGGCTTGGATCTTTCAAGTTACCCAACACTATTTCGGTCACATGGTGCCTGAACTGGTATACTTGATTGAAGTGTATGGCCTGGTAAATCTATAGCCAGCTGCAGGGTACAGGGCCATCTTAAGTGTATCTGGCGCCCTGGCGCCGTGGTGCAAAGATCCCTCTGGCGCGTCCCCCCACCCCGATTTGCAGCGCGGCTGTCTGATGGGCGCAGCGCGGCTGCCGCAAGCACAGCAGCGCAGCACAGCGCCCCCTGGCGGCCCGGCGCCCTGGCGCCTTGTGCCACCCAGCCTTGCCTTAGAGCCGGCCCTGGCAGGGTATGTCACCCAATATAAAGTTAATTTCTGGAGCTGTGAGGTTTTGTTTTTGTTTTGCTTTTTAAAAATCATTTAATTTGTAAATTAACATTGATTCCAATCTGGTGGTTCCATTGATTCCAATCTGGTGAATAAGCATGATCTACTTGCTCTGCAGAATTAGAAGTTTTTAATTATTGGGAGCAGGGGTGCATCAATAGGTAGTAGTTTTGCCTTCCATTCTTTCCATACCATCAAATCTGACTTCAAAAAGGTTGATTATGCCTTCCAGTACATGGCTGTGTTTTTTGTAAAGGGAGTGATTGTAGAAAATCTCAAACTCTACCACGTTCCATTTTAAACTATGGAACCCGAAGCTTGCAGGTTCAAAAGAATACAGTCATACCTTGGTTTAAGTATGCTTCAGTTTGAGTACTTTCAGTTTAAGTACTCCGTGGACCCGTCTGGAATGGATTAATCCACTTTCCATTACTTTCAATGGGAAAGTTTGCTTCAGGTTAAGTATGCTTCAGGTTAAGTATGGACTTCCAGAACCAATTACACTCATTCTTTGGGTTAAGTACACTTCAGGTTGAGTACTCCGCGGACCCATCTGGAACGGATTAATCCACTTTCCATTACTTTCAATGGGAAAGTTCGCTTCAGGTTAAGTACGCTTCAGTTTAAGTACTCCGCAGACCGTCTGGAATGGATTAATCCACTTTCCATTACTTTCAATGGGAAAGTTCACTTCAGGTTAAGTAGGCTTCAGGTTAAGTAGAGACTTCTGGAACCAATTGTGTACTTAAACCGAGGTACCACTGTATTATGTAAATGAGCAGACTCTCTATGCCACTTAAGATTAGGTACTGTAAATCTTTAAGAAATTGACCGTTTTATTTTCAACCCCTTTCCAGACGATCCCTAACATGAAATTAATTCACAGCTGCCACACATGGCTCCACAATTTCACCAAGCTGTGTATGTGAAGTTAGGATTTTTGGTCCCAATGTACATCAATTTACTCTTATTTACACTGAGTTACAACCCCCCCCCCCAATTTAATGCACATTTATGCATTGGGGAAAGACTCTTTTGGAGCTCCTCACAATCCCCTTTTGTTTTTACCACCCTGAACAGTGTCTTCAACTCAAAATAACAATTGCCTGTGGAATTACCCATGTTTCACTATAGCAAATGAAGATGTTCCATCCCAAAAGAGAATTTGTTTTAGTGGATAATGAGAACATTCCTTAGAGACCCGTCTCCAAAGGCTGTTGAATATTTAACACCAGCATTCAAGCGTTATTCCAGATAAGTCTACCATCTCTTTCTAAAAGACACGGGAAACAACTATATATTTCTTTTGCACAATCTGTGAACTCCAACACAGCCAATGTGGTGAGCCTTCTGCTGGAGGGATTGACTCCTTGCATGCTACTGAGGTACATAAATTGATACCTTTAACAAGGCAAAGGAGATTGTGGTAAGAGACCAGAGGGGATCTATTTCAATGGGTGGCCCTATTCAGAAATAAGATTATGGGCAAGGAAATGTTGACACACCAATATGGAGCATCATTTGAGACAAAGAGGAAAGTAGGAGAGAAAGATCTTTACTTACTTACTTAACTATTTATACCTTTTCTACCACACTAATAGGGGACCCAGGTGGCGCTGTGGTTAAACCACAGAGCCTAGAGCTTGCTGATCAGAAGGTCGGCGGTTCGAATCCCTGTGACGGGGTGAGCTCCCGTTGCTTGGTCCCAGCTCCTGCCAACCTAGCAGTTCGAAAGCACGTCAAAATGCAAGTAGATAAATAGGAACCGCTACAGCGGGAAGGTAAACGGCGTTTCCATGTGCTGCTCTGGTTTGCCAGAAGCGGCTTTGTCATGCTGGCCACATGACCTGGAAGCTATACGCCGGCTCCCTTGGCCAATAATGCGAGATGAGTGCGCAACCCCAGAGTCGGTCATGACTGGACCTAATGGTCAGGGGTCCCTTTACCTTACCACACTCATAATCTAAAAAAGATCCCAGAGAAGCAGCAGCAGCAGCAGCAACACTATCATCAATAACATCATCACCATCATCATCATAATGCAAGAGGGTCTCTGTCAGAGGGAGGGAGGGAGAAACAAGTACAGGGCTCTCAGATGAATTCCTCAGAGTTGTTATCCAACAACATACAGAGTGCTAAAACTTGTCCACCCCTGATTTCTTACTAAATCAGGATGGTTCACACACAAAAAATATATACAAAATAAGAACACAAAATACATAATACATGAACAAACAAACAAACAATACACTAGCACTAGATTCCTAAACACATAAAAAGAAATGACCATGTTGATAACAACAGATGCTTAAGGAAGTCCAGTCCTATGGACTAAAAGGATGTTTTAAAGAAATAAGAACATAGGTAGTCAACAGGATGCACTTCAGATGATGATGGACTACAACTCTCATGATCCTGGACCATTGGCTATCTTGGCTGGAGCTGATGGGAGTGGGGAGTCCAACATAACCTGGGAAGTGCCATTTAGATATTCCATGTTCTCACATACCATTCTGATAATGATGTGGTGGTGCACATTTTAGCGGTCATAGGTAAGTTTAGAATACTTGGGAAGGGCCGTAGTTCAATGGTAGACCAACTGCTTTGCATACAGAGGATCTCTGGGGCACCTCTCTGGAAACTTCAGAAGCTGCTGGCCATCAGTGTGGACCATACTGAGGAAAATGGACCAACAACAACAACAAATCTTTATTACTGTCAAAGACCAGAGAAATGGACCAATGGCCCAACTTGGTATAAGGCAGCTTCCTATATTCTTCTGAAACTTTACATATTTTTGTCCTAAAATGTATAATTCAGCTATAATTTAGCTACCTATATTTCTCTTTAAGTCTTTATCTATGTGCTATTGACTACTTTATTATGTTCATAATTTAGAGATTCTTCTGATAAAGTGGCCTATATTTTCCCCCTCAATAAATAAATATAAATAAAATTGATGCAACACAATTACTTGTTATGCCTCATAACTGATATGTAATCTCAAAAATAAGTATATGTAATCTAAAATGAAGGAGGTGGACTATTCTGCTGCCTTCCTTAACCAGCATGCCTGGTTAGTCTTTGCCTTTCAATGAAAGCAGAGAGGGAGACATTGGTTTGTGGTAGTGTTTTCCTCTAAGCAAAAGGATTTATTCCCTCAGCACACACCACCCTCAAATGATAAGCTTGCTGAGTCTACAAGCAGACAGGCAGATGAGACTCGCTCTTGGTATGTGACTGTGTTTCTGTTTTGTGATTGCAGATGGAGATGGCCAATGAGACTCAAGTCACAGAATTCATCTTGCTAGGATTTGGAGGTGGGCCAAAGAAGCATTTGCTGCTCCTCATTCTTTTGACTGCTTTTTATGTGCTGACTTTGGCTGAGAACATGGCCATTATCACCTTGGTCATTCTAGACTCCCACTTGTCACGACTTCCCATGTATCTCCTGCTGGGGAGCTTCTCCTGGTTGGAGATTTGCTATGTGAGCACCACTATACCTCGCATGCTTTTTGACCTAATAACCCTTCATGGGAAGGTCTCTTTCCAGGCTTGCTTCCTCCAGTTCTACATCTTTTTTTCTCTTGGTTGCACTGAGGACTTCTTCCTCTCTGCCATGGCTTTGGATCGGTATTTAGCCATATGCCACCCACTGCACTACCCACAAATTATGTCGCAGAATGCATGCTATGCCCTGATGGCTACCTGTTGGATCCTTGGCTTCCTGTGGAACATTGTCCCAGTGACTTTGATCTCCAAGATGTCCTTCTGTGGACCAAACGTCATCGACCATTTGTTGTGTGATCCTGGGCCACTTATGTCTCTGGCCTGCCCCCCACTAGGAAATGCTCCTTTCATCTATCAGATTTTTGTGAATGCTGTGATTTTGGGCAACTTGTTGTGTGTCATCCTGTCCTATGGTGCAGTGATTCTCTCTCTGATGAAAACCTCAAACCAAGGAAGTCGTAAGAAGGCTTTCTCCACCATATCCTTTCACCTAATGGTGGTGACGATTTTTTATGGTTCTGTGGGAGGCGTATACTTAGCTGCTCCAGGTGGAGAAAGCAACCCAGAGATCACAAAGGCAGCAACAGTTTTTTATGCTGCCGTCACACCTGTCCTCAACCCACTGATCTACTGTCTGAGGAATGATAAGATCAAAGAGGCAGCAGGGAGGTTGTTGAAGAGAATGGAGAAATGGTGTTGCACTGGAGAATATCGATAGTGTAAAAATATTGCAAGAAAAGAAAAAGGAGAAGCAGAACACCAGCCTACCACAATAAAAAATTGCGGTAGGATGAGCTGTTGCACTTCTTATAGCAGATGAGTGTATCACATTATTATTATTATTATTATTATTATTATTATTATTATTAATTCTTTTCTTTTAAAAAAATAATTTTTATTGACTTTCTTTTCTCATAACAAATATCCAGTATCATTACTAAACATTCGTTTTTCAATTTCCCCCCTCCCTGTTGACTTCCCTCGACTTCCATTTCTGGTTTATTACATCCAATGATAGGTTCTGCTATTTATATATAATACTATGTTATCACATTGTTCTACTTTTGTTCTCTGTAAATAAAATTGTAAATGTTTATTTAAATCCTGCCAGCGAGTCCATTTTCTTTTTGTTTCTGCAATTATATTGTAAAGGGTTCCCATTCTTTTTCAAAGTCACTATTGTCCTTTTCACACAATTTGTCCATTAACTTTGCTAACTCTGCATAGTTCATCAATTTTCTTGCCATTGTTCTTTTGATGGTACTTCTCCAGTCTTCCAATTTTGTGCTATTAAGATTCTTGCTGCTGTTGTAGCATATGTAAATAAAGTCCATTTTCTTTTGGTAACTCTTTTCCTAAAATACCTAACAGCAAAGCTTCTGTTTTTTTAACAAATGTTATTGTAAACATTTCTTCAGTTCATTGAATATCATTTCCCAACATGTGACATTTTTACATGAAATTCTTGCTGCTAGAAGTATGATGCATTGGCCAGTTTATACTAGCATGGTTTTTGTTTTTGTTTTTGGGTTTTTTTACTTAAGGAAAGATTCAAAAATGGTATTCCCTGAATGTGTCATAAAGCAAGAGGGTTAAGACAGAAACTTAGTACCACAGAGAGAAGGCACAGATTAAGGAAGGAGGCAGAGAAAGAGAATGCCAGCTGGTTTAAATGAAGCCCATCATTTTTCTATTACTCCTGCTTGATTATTCTAACATTTAATGATAACTAGCACAACTCAAAACATTCTCTACCTCCCATCTTGCTTTCAATATGTTTCCTTCAAGTGCTGAATTTCGTAGAATCATAGAGTTGGAAGAGACCACAAGGGCCATCCAGTCCAACCCCCTGCCAAGCAGGAAACACCATCAAAGCATTCTTGACATATGCCTGTCAAGCCTCTGCTTAAAGACCTCCAAAGAAGGAGACTCCACCACACTCCTTGGTAGCAAATTCCACTGTCGAACAGCTCTTACTGTCAGGAAGTTCTTCCTAATGTTTAGGTGGAATCTTCTTTCTTGTAGTTTGAATCCATTGCTCCGTGTCCGCTTCTCTGGAGCAGCAGAAAACAACCTTTCTCCCTCCTCTAGCTGACATCCTTTTACAGTGGAACCTCGATTTATGAATACCTCGGTTTACGAATTTTCGGTTTACGAACGCCGCGGACCCATCTGGAACGGATTAATTTACTTTCCATTACTTTCAATGGGAAAGTTCGCTTCAGTTTATGAACGCTTCAGTTTATGAACAGACTTCCGGAACCAATTACACCCATGCTTTGGCTTAAGTACGCTTCAGGTTGAGTACTCCACGGACCCGTCTGGAACAGATTAATCCACTTTCCATTACTTTCAATGGGAAAGTTTGCTTCAGTTTATGAACGCTTCAGTTTATGAACAGACTTCCGGAACCAATTGTGTTCATAAACCGAGGTACCACTGTATATATTTGAACATGGCTATCAATCACCCCTTAACCTTCTCTTCTCCAGGCTAAACATACCCAGCTCACTAAGCTGTTCCTCATATGGCATCATTGCCAGGCCTTTGACCATTTTGGTTGCCCTCCCCTAGACACATTCCAGCTTGTCAGTATCCTTCTTGAACTGTGGTGCCCAGAACTGGACACAGTACTCCAGGTGAGGTCTGACCAGAGCAGAATACAGTGGTACTATTACTTCCCTTGATCTAGATGCTATACTCCTATTGATGCTTCCCAGAATTGCATTGGCTTTTTTAGCTGCTGCATCACACTGTTGACTCATGTCAAGTTTGTGGTCTACCAAGACTCCTAGATCCTTTTCACATGTACTGCTCTCAGGCCAGGTGTCTCCCATCCTGTATTTGTGCCTTTTATTCCCCCCCCCAAGTGTAGTGTAATTTAGATTTCTACAATTTGGGATGGACTCTTCAAAAGGACAGCCGCCCATCCCGGCTAGACCTGGCACATCACACATGATGTGACATCATGTACATGTTGGGCCCAACTTGGCGCGCCTGAGATGAAGGGAAGTATATAAATTTAAAATACTACTACTCATCATAATAATGTTATTACAGTAATGGCTACTAGACACTGTGGCTACGGTCTCCCTACATTGTTGTGTTGCTGGAAGACAATGGTGGGGTGAATTGCTGTTGTGTTGTGTGTTTATACATAGGCATATGCTTGGTCAGTGAGAAGAGGATGCTAGTTTACATGGGCCCCTGGACTGATCCAGTTAAATTCTCATGTTCTGTGCTGTTTAACATCTACAGTGTATGAAACCACTTGTTGAGGTCATCTAAAGATATAGAGCAAATAGAAAAGAGTACGTGGCAACATTAATATGGATATAAAATCTAAGGAATAAGTAACATTTATTTATTTATTTATTTATTTATTTATTTATTTATTTATTTATTTTGGTCCATCCACCTCATGATCACTTAATGTTTACAGGTCTTGAAGCTGCTTACAATAATAAAAAAACCAACATTTTAAAATGTAATCCAAATCCATAAGTATACAATGAGCACAATTTCAAATGATTTTTTATTAAGAAAAAATGCAAAATATTACATAATATACACAATTTTAAACCATTCATGTTTATATTGCAGCCAGATGGATCACTTCACAACAACGAAAGACCTGAGCTTGTGTGTGTGTTTGTGTGTATGTCTATATCTATATCTATATAGGCTTATAGCCATTCCAGAACAGTTAACCCACCAAAATGATTTTTTCAAGGGACAATCAATACCAGGCTCATTCTTAGTGTGGCATGACTTTATCATTTATACAAATAAAAGAGACTCTGCAAGACACCCACCCACCACAAATTACAGTATACACAGATTTGGAACAAAGACTAATAAAGACTAAACATAAGTGATAAGAACTAGAAATTGACAGAGGTTTTCTCATCCAATAACAGATCGCCAGGATGATGCAAAGCTTCTATCTGTGTTTCCTGTTGCACCTGTTAAGAAAATCAGTGACTCTGTCTACTTTATGCCAACATCCTCACTGTTTCCATAAGCCCCCCTGGGAGATATGTACAAAAAGAAATCATCGTTTTTCCCTTGATGGAATGTTTCCTTGAACTTAGCTGATGCCTCTTGCTTGTTAGGCTGGAGAACAGAGAAGGATGTGTGAATGTGTGTGGAAACGAACCCACAGCACAAAGCTAGAATTCACATTTGGTGCTCTGCCTGCTTCCACCTCTGGCCCTGCCCACCGGCATGTGCTTCTTGGAAGCTTGACGAGAAGCCAACATAGAGTTCGGTCTGAATAGGCTTCCCCAACCCTGATGTTGTCAAGGGTGGTGAGATTCATTTCATTATAAGTTTAGCAACTAGCCATCAGACAAATTGTGAAAAAATCCCAACAACTGGTTTTGGGCTTGTTCTTAAAGCAAATAACTGAACTGCGTTGTCAGGGAATGTGGTCATCAGGTAACTATGAACTCATTCCTGATTTCTCACCATACCTTAGATTTTTGCAAAACACATCAGCAGGGAAAGTTGCTTCTTTCTACCCATGGCAAATGAAGATGATGGACTTTATGGAACTTGCTGAGCTGACCAGGAGACTTTGTGAGCAGGGAGAAGAGACGGTGGAAGAAGATTGGGAAAATTTTTAATTTATATCTGAAAAAAATATTGTAATATTTAATATTGTCTAGGAAAGGAGGTATAGGTTTTCGGAATTTGCTTAGGATATAGGTTAAATTTAAGATGTTTTTCACGGAAACATTGTATAAGAGATTAGTTATTAGAAACTGCCGAATAATATATGGAAAATGAAATTCAGAAGGGGGGAACAGGGGGAAGTCACTTACTGGTGTAAGGAAAATGTTATGATGTTGTAAGGGAAACTTTTCTTTTTTTATTTTTTATGTATTTTTTATGTTTTCTTATAAAATGAATATTAAAATGAAATTATTATTATTATTATTAATAAAGAAAATTGCTTCTTTCTATCCAGCTCTGTACATATCAGCTGTACATATTGGTTACATATTTGGGTGCTTTGCTTTGTTGTCGTTGTTTTCCTTCCCCACTTTTTAAGTTGTTTCCTTTCTCCCCAGAGACCTCACCTTTCTCCTCAGCAACCTACCCACTGCCTCTTTCACCTGATCATTCCTCAGACAATAGATCAAAGGGTTGAGAAAGGGCGTGATGGCTGTGTAGAAGAGGGTCACTGCCTTGGTGACCTCTGACTGGCTTTCTCCACCTGGAATCAAGTACATCCCTGCGACTGAGCCATAGAAAAGTGTGACCACCACAAGGTGGAATGATATGGTGGAGAAGGCCTTCCTACGATTACCTTGGCTAGAGGTTTTCATCAGGGTGAGAATTACAGTGCTGTAGGACAGCACAACAAAGGAGACGTTGCCTATAATCAGGCCGTTGAGGCAAATCTTGCTGAAGAGGGGAGCATTTCCGAGTGGAGGGCATGCCAGGGCCAGAATTGGTCCAGGATCGCACAAGAAGTGGTCGATGGTGTTAGATCCACAGAAGGACAACAGGGAGATCAAAACTGCTGGGACAAGGTACCACAGGAAACCAACAACCCAACACAGAGCGACCAGAGTGTAGCAGAAGTGTGGGGACATTATGTGTGGGTAGCGTAGGGGGCGGCAGATAGCCAAGTACCGGTCCAAGGCCATGGTTGAGAGGAAGAAGCATTCAGTACAACCAAGTGAAAAGAAAATGTAGAACTGGAGGAAGCAATCATGGAAAGAAATGACCCTATGAGGGGAAGCCAGGTCAAAGAGCATGCGAGGCACAGTGGTGGATACGTAGCACATCTCTAGCCAGGAGAAGTTGCTCAGTAGAATATACATGGGAAGTTGAGCCAAGTGGTTGTCTAGAAACACCAGTGTGATAATGGTGATGTTCTCCGCCAAAGTGAGCATGTAGAGAATGGTGAAAAAAATGAGGAGCAGGAACCGTTTGTGCTGTCCAATTCCAAATCCCAGCAAAATGAATTCCTGGACAGAAGTCGTATTGTCCATCTCCATCTGGAATAAGATGGATGCACTGTAAACCACATAGAGGTTATGTCTGTCTGTTACCACTGAAAGGCAGAGGAAAAGTGAGGAAAAGTGATCCTTCCAACTCCTCTTTCAGATCACATTTGAATCTAAAAAGTAAACATGGCAAATGTATTCAGAATAGTTTGGCTTGGGTTAGTGTAATCTTGAACATATCCAAGCTTGACCCTGATTGTGAATATTGTTCACAGTCTCAGAGAAGTATCATCATTTGTCTGCTGGAACCTGAAATGAGGCATTTAATTCATTGAACTTAAATAGCTATCCAGCAGCAAACATTTCCTAGGTGTCCTAGAAACAAAGAAGGCAAAGCTAAAAATGTAATTTATAATCATTGAAAGTTGCTATCTTTTTTTAAAAGGTAGTGAATAATCACCTATATAAAATGCCTTACTAGAGGTTTGTGCGTATGTTCTTACTCCTTAATTATTATTATTTTGCAACATGTTATCCTATCCAACATGGGATTATATATTACCTACTTCCACTGAAACCCTGTGTATCTACTTAGAAGTTAGCCCTTCTCCTAATTTTGCAATGATATTTATGCACGCACACACACACACACACACACACACACACAATACTTACAAAATGTGACACTTGGGATAAAGTATATTTAGAAATGCATCCTTTCATAAAGGATATATATTTAGAAATGTGTATTTTTCAAGAAAATCCATATAAAAATACTGTTTTAAATAGGAGTTTTCCTTTAGCTATTAAAGTACAGTTTAATGAAGACTCAAGACTGAACAGACTTATGAATGAACACCTCCAAAAGTGAAATAAACTATAAATACACTGATCTAACTACAATTTTATTCCTAGTCTATCCCCCCTGCACCACCACCTTTTGTTATTTTGCAGATAGGTGACCCCCTCCCAAAAGCTTCTCAGCTCTTTCCTGAGACAAGGAGCAAACACAGACGTGTCAGGCACCTTGAGTGAAAGTCATCCCATCTTACATTACTAAACAATTTAAATGATACTTTTGGGTGAGATCTATTCCAAAATTCTATATTAGTGTAATACCTTCATTAGACCAACCAAAATATCACAAAATAGCACACAGGTCTTCATGTTCTCCAGAATTCTTCATCAGACTAGATGTCAAGTAAAGTTGCGGGGTAGGGTGCTGGGGAGAGTAGAAGAAACTTTGGATGGCGGCTAAGCCATGAGCCTGCACCTTTTATAAGAGCCTTAAGATGGAGCGTAGGAAGAAGGAGGAGAGATGTAGCTAACACTCTTCTCCCATGTTCCATCTTAAGACTCTTTTGAGATGCAGACTCGTGGAACAGTCAACTCCCCCCTACAACCCTTTCATTGTGTACCATCAAGCCCAATGAAGCTTCCACTTTATTTTGTGGCATTTCAGTTGACCTAATAAAACTATTGCCCATGAAATTTGCTGTAGAGATTTTTAAGACAGGCCAGTGAGGTTACTTTAACTTAGTTAGTTAGTTGGTGTCAATTTGCAAGGTAAGAGGATTTGTAGGCCACAAATGATAGCAGAGAACCAAATTATTTGGTATGATTGTTAAGTAAAAATCAGGGAATGCAGCTCGGAATCCCAGAGACATCTCACAGCCCTTCCCAAGTACTCATCTATGTCTCTTTGACCACACACTTCTCTAATGATCTATCACATTTCCTTGAAGCAGCCTTCAACTCTTTCTAGAAGTCTCCATTTCTTTACCTCAGTAGTTTTCGATACGTTCCTCCATCCAGCTGAAGGCTCATCACAAATGTTGTGTCAGGATTCGTAGATGGGAACATGTTGCTGTTCCCTCTGCCTTGCATGGGTGTTCAGTTGTCATATTCATGGGCTATATGAGAAGAATGAGTGAGTCTTTGTATCTACTACAGAAATCCTGAATGCTCATGTTAAATATTAGGCGTCCATTGGGAATGTGTCCCTCAAGAACCAATGCCATTAGCTATTAAAAGCCAAGAGACAGGTTACTTCCTTCAACCATGGTGAAAACACAGACAATTTCCATTGTTAAAAACCTTTGTTTTCTTTTTGGCTAAACATGGACTGAATATTCTGATTGTGTTTTGTGTGAATTTATTCTACCTATTTTTGGCTCCACTGCTGTCTTGTATTTACCCCCAATTCATTGGACTCTGAGGCAATGTTTGGTTATTTTTAATCACCTTTGTTGAAGATTGTGGTTGCCTCAACAGATCTATCACCCTCTTACCTGCTAACTATGTCTAAAGGGTGCCAAATCAATTGTTAAACAAAGGTTTATGGACCTAGTTTCAATGACCTTCATGGGGACCCTGTTTCCCTCAGTTACTGGGGTTACCATGCCCCCCCTGTAAAGATGGAATACCATACTTGGGATACGTAAAAAATGCCTAAATATGGCAGGGTTTTCTCTTTGGTAAGGTTTAATGTTCTCCCTTCTAATTTATTTGATGGCAGATACAATAAAACGCCAATGAACAATGGATATTTCCCTTCTAGCAACACAAAGGTGGATTCTGTCTCTCATGTCCCCCCTTTTGTCAAGGGGCTAGGAAATATCTAAAATGCCTCATTACACAACCCTTCCCTGGACACTCTTATGAGTCTTTTTGCTTCAGGACTCCAACAAATCACTCACAGGGCAAGTGGCAATGTAATAAGACCATTGTTATCCGACCACTTATGATTCCTTTATCTATTATTGTCATTGCGTGCTTTTAGTTGTATTAATGTGCATTTTTATTAATGCTATTTATTGCTAATGTTTTAAAATGTCATAATGGTGTCTTTACTGCAAATAAATAAAAAGAAGAAGAGTAATCAGATGGCTGTGTTGTGTCATGGAACAGGTTCTGTGGTGGAATTTGGAATTTGGAGCAAGA
This sequence comes from Zootoca vivipara, assembly GCF_963506605.1. Taxonomy (NCBI): domain Eukaryota; kingdom Metazoa; phylum Chordata; class Lepidosauria; order Squamata; family Lacertidae; genus Zootoca; species Zootoca vivipara. The sequence goes on from NC_083288.1 coordinate 41,835,265, forward strand.
TCTAAAGTCCCCACTCTCTGCTTCCTGAAGCCTGAAGCAAAACGAGGCAAACATGCAGTAATCAGTTGTGACTGAAGTCATCTGAAGCACTGATTTAGACCAGGCCTTTGCCCAAATAATCCCACAAAAATAAAGAATATATTTCATTCACAATATTAAAATAGTAGCACAGTATGAACCTTGTTACCAGATAGGAACAAAATATTTAAGATGCTTTAATTGACCTTTTTAGCTGAAATTTCTTGCACTGCAGGGGTTTGGACTAGTTTATGTATTTTATTTATTAGGTTTATATACTTCCCTTCATCAAGCAATCCCAGGGCAGTTCACAGAATAAAATAAAAGATAAAACACAATTAAGTAATTAAACCGAAAGAACAAAACAATAACCACCTCCTTCCCACAGATACATTTAAAAGGCTGTGGGATATTAATCAGACAAAGGCCTGGTTGAAGAAGAACGTTTTCCCCTGGTGCCTAAGAATACATTATGAAGGCGCCAGGCGAACCTCCCTGGGGAGCCCATTCCACAAACGGGGGGCCACTACAGGAAAGGCCCATCCTTGTGTTGCCACCCTGTGGACCTCATATGGAGGTGGCACATGAAGACCCTCCCCTCCCCTCCCTTTCCCTTCCCTTCCCTTATGAACCAAAGCTTCATCAATCAACCAATGCTTTACACACAGAGAACCTAAGTTGAAAAACAGGACCACCTTTGGGGCACAGGTCTTCCTCAGATTCTATATGTTGGCAATCTTATCAGTAAACAAGCTAGCAAGCTGCAATGAGTCAGACTTAGCTCAGTAGGTCTGAGTATAAACAGTGTTTATACTCAATTAATAGTGGCTCCCCAGGGCAGGAGTCCCAACTTGAATAAGATATTGGGCCCTGGCAATGCCCATCAACCTGGGGGGGCCTGCCCCCCAAATATTTTGTTGAGGGAGCCGAAGACCCCTCAGCCCTTAGGAGTTGGCTCCTATGCCCCGGGGCTTCAGCCAGGGGTGTTCAGCCCTTTCCAGTGATGCCCTACCACTAACCTATGACCCTTCCCCTCAAAAACTTCCCATTGGTTTATTTCTGAATATGATTTGGCCACATGATATACCACCAAACTTCCTCAATAGTTTGTGAGTTCCTCCTTAGGGTCTTTAACTCTAAGTCAGGGGCCAGCAACCCTTTTCAGCCGTGGGCCGGTCCACTGTCCCTCAGACCTTGTGGGGTGCCGGACTATATTTTAGAGGGGGGAAATGAACGAATTTCTATGTCCCACAAATAACCCAGAGATGCATTTTAAATAAAAACACACATTCTACTCATGTAGAAACACACTGATTCCCAGACTACCCATGGGCCAGATTTAGAAGGCAATTGGGCCGCCCCCGCCCCCCGGGCCTTAGTTTGCCTACCCATTCTCTAAGTGCTCCACACCTTAACCATAGTAATACACAAAAGATTATAATCAGTGTCTTTTCTATTTCCTTTAATGAGTGATCTTGTTTTGTTTGTGATGTGTGTTTTGCTGCTTGTATTTTTAATTTTATCTCAAAATAGAAATCCATTTTTAATTTAAAAAATTAAAAAGAAAGAGAAGCACCTTCCAATAATCCAATTTGGAGGGTTCTGGGTGTTAGCAAACTAAGATATTATAAATTATAAGGTCTTCAGCAATCTCTGAGGAGTTCTTGCTTTGAAGAAAAACAGAATTACCCTCGATAGGGCAATTCCCGAGCGTGCTTCCTTTCTGCAATTAAAACCTATGCAAAGCTTTTGAAATAATGCTCTGAACTCAGCATGGCACCCACAACTAAGATTTCCAGACACACACCCTGCAGTGTAGTCCTTTATTTATCAGTCTCCAAACCCAGTTCTGAGCAGGTGCAATGACAGAATTAAATATCCATGGACCCTAAATACTGAGACTTTATCTGCATCAGGTCTTTGGATGGCTGGATCAGCTTTCTGTGTGCTGTTGAGTTGAACTCTTTGTTTAGCTTATACGTAAATCCGGCACTGTGTGTGATAATATAAAACGAGGAGAGGAGCATGCTTCCTTGCCAAATTCTGAGAGAGGACTTGGGGCGAGCATTTCTGACGAATGATGAAAACAAACTACTAGCTATTAAGGGACATAAACTGGATTTTTGATGGAAGCACAAGATACCTAGGTGGGAACTTGTATCAGAGCTGGAATGCCAACTCAAGAAGGAGGTCGTTCCCAGTAGATTACATGGGGCAACCAACATACTATGCCAAACTGTGGCTCCTCAAGGACCATCATTCAACATTAAGCACCCAGGACAACAGCAGTGTCAAACAAATATCTGAGATGTTCTGAAACCTGTTGCAGTTTAATTAATGGTATGTATGTATGTTATTTTGACACACAATATTTTGATCAAAATTAATTTAAAAACACAATCTGAAATTTAATTTCCTAAATATTCCTGTTGTTTTCAGTTAACCCAGCAAAGTAAAAAAGTTAAATGCTGAAACCTTAAGATAATTATGAGGGAAAGGAATATGATATTAAATGTATTTACATCTAATTAAATTTGATTAAATCGAATTAATGTATATTTTAGGAGCTATTTTGTTACCATAGGGCTGTCCCTACAATTGAGCAAAGTGCCAAAGGCTATTTCAGGTGGCAAAATTAGAGGGACAAATGAAACTGTGGTCTGAATTACGCAGCAAGACTTTTAAAAGTGTCAAAAAAGGTTAGTTATGTATGCGACTACGGCGGCTCATGTTTTGTTAGCCCCCAAATGGAAAACAAGCAATGTTCCAATAATAATAATAATAATAATAATAATAATAATAATAATAATAATATATTATTTGTACCCCGCCCATCTGGCTGGGTTTCCCCAGCCACTCTGGGCGGCTTCCAACAGAGATTAAAATACATTAAAATATCACACATTAAAAACTTCCCTAAAAAGTGGCAACTTAAGTTGACAGAATATATGCAGTTTGCAGATATAGAATAAAAGAACAAGAAGAACATATGTTTAGAGAAGACTGGAAAACATTTATTGGATATGTGGAAAATAACTGTGTACAGCCGAAAATGCTGGCAGTATTAAGATAAACTCAACAGTATGAATAAGTTATGATGGAAGTAATAATGGAATACTGAATGGTACAGTTTCTGTAAAATATGCAGGGATTTATAATATGTAGAATGAACCATGAAAAGAGAAGAGAAGTCATTGATATCTTAAGGATGTAAAAATGAGTACTTTAAAGTGCAAAACAGGAAATGTAATAAAAAAATTTATATACAAAATAAAAGTGTTGATCCAAAGCATAGTAGCAAACAGCAAAATGTCTCAGGGCATCAATGTCCCATCCCCTGACATATTTCACTCATAACCAGATTTAGGTAAAGTATTTATCAGTCTTCTCTCTCTCTCTCTCTCTCTCTCTCTCTCTCTCTCTCTCTCACACACACACACACACACACACACACACACACACACGTACCAGAACGGGTTACTTCGGGGTTTCGGTGCTCGTGCATGTGCATAAGCGCTAAATTGTGCTTTGCGCACATGCAGAAGCATTGAATTGTGACCCGCACGTGCGGAGACACAGGGCTGCAGATTGTGAACGCTGCTGGTTGCGAACGTGCCTCCCGCACAGATCACGTTCGCAACCCGAGCGTCCACTGTACTATATATTGAATTTTGTTATTTGGTTTGATGCCATTTCTGGATTTAGTAGCCTTCCTCTCTCTTTATTTCTGTCTCTCTCACTCACTGTGTGTTTGTGGCAGGGCAGGTGAAAGAATTCAGTGGATTTGGGGACAAGCTGCTCATTGCAAAGTTGCTAGAACTATTCCGAATTATATGTCCCCATAGTTGTCTGCTTTAAGTACATTTGCTCTTAATCCATTTTAAATTTATAGCTAATCAGAAAAAATAATTGCTTCTGAACACTGTTCACTTGTGATCTGATACACAGGGTGCAAGGAAGCAAAGGCCCTACTGCACTCCCTAAATTTCATAGCTGTTTAGCCTTTGTATGTTGGTACAAACAGGCAGACAGGCTCATGGTATGTGACGAAACCGATACCTCTCCGATGGTGTATGATACTGCTTCTGTTATGTGATTCCAGATGGAGTTAGTCAATGGTACCACAGTGCAGGAATTCATCTTGCTGGGATTTGGAGTTGAGAAGGAGAAGCGGTTAGTGCTCCTCATTGTTTTTACCATCCTCTACATCGTCACTTTAGTTGAGAACATCACCATTATCACAGTCGTTTTCTTAGATGCTCACTTAGCCCAGCTTCCCATGTACATCTTGCTGAGCAACTTCTCCTGGCTGGAGATATGCTACGTGACCACAACTGTGCCCCATATGCTCTTTGACTTGGTGTCTCCTCCTGGGCTCATCTCCTTCCATGCCTGCTTCCTCCAGTTCTACTTCTTATTCTAACTTGGCAGCACTGAATTCTTCTTCCTCTCAGCCATGGCTTTGGACCGATATTTGGCCATCTGCCACCCACTACGCTACCCACAAATAATGTCCCCAAATTCCTGCTATTCCCTGGTGGCCTCTTGTTGGGGCCTTGGATTTCTGGCCTATATCGTCCCAGCTGCTTTGATCTCCAAGCTAAACTTCTGCGGACCTAACATCATTGACCATTTTGTGTGTGATCCTGTGCCAATTCTGTCCTTGGCCTGTCCTCCTCTTGGAAATGTTCCCTTTATATGCCAGGTCATCATACATGTTTTGTTTTTAGTCAATGTATTATTTGTTGTGTTATCATATGGCACAGTCATTTTTACCCTGATAAAGTCCTCTGACCAAGGGAGTCGTCAGAAGTCCTTCTCCACCGTATCTATGCACCTCTTAGTGGTGACCCTCTTTTATGGCACAGTGGGAGCTATGTATTTAATTCCACATGGAGAAAGCCAACCAGAGGCCACAAAGGCAGCCACGCTCTTCTACACTGCTATTTCGCCATTTCTGAACCCCCTGATCTACTGTCTGAGGAATGATCAGGTGAGGGAGGCTCTGGGCAAGTTGCTAAGGAGAATATCACGCCTGCTGGTGACAAAGGGCATGGTATAAAAAATGCTGCTAGGAGGGGGAAATAAAGTTAAAACAAAGCAATATGCCCATTTGAAGAGATCATAGAATCATGCAGTTGGAAGGGACCCTCAGAGTCATTTTGACCAACCTCAGATCAAGTTAATTTATCCCAAGACATGCAAGCGGGGCACACATCCCTCTTTTAAGTTAAGTCAATCAACATAGTAGTATAGGTGGAACATATCCTCTCAAAACCCTTAAGCCCCACACCTTCTAAGGGTTTTGATGGTGTTATAGGAAGTTCCTCTGTCAAAGTCCCACCCTGAAATGATGTAGTGTAGGTGTGTAGGAGTGTGTGAAGAAATAGCAGAGGCAGAGAGAGAGGCAGAAAGGTCCATCAGGGAGGGAAGTGTAGGCTGAATGGACCTTGTGGTGCAGGGTGCCTCTCTCAGGGTTTCTGCTGTTTTGGAGGAGTGTGTGTCCTATTCTTATTCTTGTCTTATGCAATAAGTCTTATGCAACTTATTCTTGCATACAGTATATGGAAATAAAACAAATATTGCTAATATTGTCTTATGCAATAAGTCTTACGCAACTTATTCTTGCATATATGGAAATAAAACAAATATTGGTAAAATAGCACAAATGTCTGAATTCCTCTCCTCCAAACAAAACTGATTCTGGTTAAGGTGTTTCTGGAATGATTAATTGCTTGTGGAAAGGGGGGGCACACCACGATTGTAGATGCATGAAAACTGACTCCTTTTTGGAAATAAAACATTGTCAAGGCCCATAAGTTTAATTACAACTTTTACTTCCAGAACTTGCTTCATAACAAACCAGCTTGGCTGGCCTAGGGGAGAGCAAATCTGTTAATATGACAAAAGGTGTTGATTGGCCATCTGAGAGGAACCCTTTGGCTTGGGACACAGATGTTGTCAAGGTGATGGGGTGTGTGCTTGAAGGAGCAGGAAAAGAGAGTCTTGAACAGGGGGTGCTGGGAAGAAGAAGGGTGTAAAGAGACTGGGATCTATCTTGGCTGAAGGCTGGCTGCACTTCTGTGGGGGATAAGCCCCTCTTGAAATGAACTTGATATAAGATCTGGACTCCCTCCATGCAGACCGAATGTGTAAATAGGTAAACAAACCATATTTCTTAAAGCTACGGCAGTCTCCCACCATGTCTCAATTCTCCAAAGCAACACAGATCCTGGGTGAGTGCCTGGAGCCCCGTGGACTCTTCACAGACCACTCCACAAACAGCGGCAGAGGAAGCTGGGTGTGGTAGGGGTGGTCCGCCCTGGGTGTCATTATGAGGGTGGTGACAAAATGCTCAATGCGCCCACTCCTGACCACCAGTGGCTTTAGGCAAACAACGTCACCACACTCCTTCTGCCGCCGCCGCCAGTTGCCCTGGCGGGAAAGGAGAAGCAGGGTGGAGGTGGATGTGGATGTGGAGGCTGAGGGTGGGGAGAAGTCAGAGCGAGCCCAAACCTCCAGGACACCATCACCAACCCTTGAGCCTGGTTGCGGCTCCTCCTCCTCCACCTCCTCTTCTCAGGGAGGCCATGTGATGGCCCGGCTGCGCACGCATCGCCTTGGGCCAGAGGAAGGGGGAGAAGCTGGGATATACATCTGATAGCTGCCTGCGTGGCTGTCTTTCAGGGGGGGGTGGAGGGAGGAAAGCGGAGAAGGCGGGATCTACATCAGATAGCTGCCTGCACAGCTGTCTTTGACAGGGGTGGAGGGAGGAAGGGGGCATTTCAATGTGGGGAGGTGACAAAGAATTTCTGCAATGGGTACCATCTGGCCCTGCTACGCCACTGTCCACAAAGAGAAAGAGATGCACCTAACTTTTGTAACAATATATACCAGATCTTCTTTGCAATATATGACACCCTAGAGCAGGGGTCAGCAATCTAAGGCCCATGGGATGGAAGCGGCCCGCGAAGGTCGTTTGACCGGCCACAAGCTGCCCCTGAATTGAGCTGCCCACTCGTGTGCTGCACTAAACCGGTGCAGTGCGGTGCGGGGACTCGCTTCCGCGACACCGGAAATCGCATCTGTGCAGTCGCCGAAAATTGCGTCTGCACATGCACAGATGCCAAAAATCATGTCTGTGCACATGCAGATGCCGAAAATCATGGGTGTGCACGTTCATGCGCGAGAGATCCGGCCTACGGAGGGATCTCCGTGGGACCGAATTAGCCCAGGCAAGATAAACCTTGCTGACCCCTTCCCTAGAGTAATGGCCCAGAGGAGCTGGATGTTCCATGGGAACTAAAAAGTTAGCTAATTGCAGTGCTTTCCCTCTAGGAAAAAAAGGGTGCTGGTATACTGTAACATGAATTTGCTACAGTAAGTCCAATTACATAATTTTTTAGAACAGCTAACTGAGTTGGCCTGTTCTCCTGTTCCCTCTTCATTCCTTTTCTCCTTTAGTGTCACATCTTCTCAATTGGAAGCCTGCTGGCAGAGACAAAATTGTTTCCAATCAGTAAGCAGAATTTAGAAAATTGTAGGCACCCTATAAATTAATGACCATAATATTAAGAACAATACATCACACCGGCTCTGGTTCATGTGCTCCAAGCTTTGGCCATCCAATTTGTTCTTTAAGAAGAGCAACATTTGGAAGAGGTAGCGCTTTGGAAAACAGGAGGCGTGCATCATGCCAGAGTGGAGGGAGGCAGCCAGTGGTATAGCATTGCATCCCACTCCCCAAGGGTGCTGTTTTGATAAATAAAAATGTATTGTTCCTGGGAGAGATATTCCCAAGATTCATTTCAGTTTCTGATTAAAGCTGTAGTCAGCACTGATCAGGGGCATTTGAACTCCACTCTCCATGTACGGTATATCTGGTGATTTCCCCCCCTTTCCTCCAGAACTGCAGGATGGTCCTTTATGTCCTTCAAACCATCTGCCTGGAAGACAACTACCAGTGCACAGAGAACACTAACCTCCATCCCAGATTCTGCTGCTGCACTTCTGATGAGCCAGTGCCGGGTCAATGTTTTAACTCCTCTTGACAACCTTTCCCCCAAATCATGTCATGAACGTCTAGTGAGTTTTTCCTGGATGACAGAGCAGCATTTTGACTCCTACTGAGGTACTGAGAGTGTTGTTATAGTTGTGTTGTGCTTGTGGGCTTCCCACGGGCTACTGGTTTTCCACCTGCTGGGCTAGGTGGGCCTTTGATGTGACCCAGTAAGGATCTTCTTATGGGAGTCATTGCCAGCAAAAAAGAAAAAAGAAACCTAGGTGGGAACTGTGGATTTGAATGTCATTTCTCACGGGGTGGGGGGTGGGGGTCTCTGGCTTCTTCTAGGAAATTTAAAGAAAACATTGCAAAATGATTGTGGGGAGAATTTAGAGTAAGAGGAAAGGATCGTGGGACATGCCAATGATTCTAAGCTACATCCCGGATTTTAGACCCCAGATTTTATTAAGTCAAAGGGTATGAACCAACTTTTCCCCTTCATGCAACTTGCATGTGCATTGCTTAAAATGATGGCTGGAAACCCTCCTTTGTGTGACTGATAACTTGTAAATACCCTGTTTCTCATATTTTAAGACATACCCATAAAATAAGCCATAGCAGGATTTTTAAGCATTCAAGGAATATAAGCCATACCCCGAAAATAAGACATAGTGATAGGTGCAGCAGCAATGCCGGCCGCGGCAGGAGGAGGAGGAAAAAAATAAGACATCCCTTGAAAATAAGCCATAGTGTGTTTTTTTTGAGGAAAAAATGAATATAAGACATGTCTTATAATATGAGAAACACGGTAGGTGAAATAGGTGCACTTCTAATGGCGAGAAAATATCTATTTCGGAAGGTAATATATATCTCTTTCGGAAGGCACTGAGTTAGTTTGAATTTAAGAATCATTGTTGTGGTTTAGTTTTCTTCAGGGGACTTTGAAGCAGGAGTTCCAGTTATTTTGCATTCTTACAGGACCCTATTTATTTCCATTGTGCTTGTATACTTGTAAATAAAGCAAATGTAGAAGCTGCAACTCAAATACCTGCTGTTCTCTCATCAAAAGGATGGGCAAGGCATTTGGGAATGCATAACAATAGAATGAAGACTAACCACTGTAAAACAGCAGCAGCGATTGGTTCTAGGATATAATTCAAAGAACAAACTTTCTATTTTTTTTTAAACATACTTTTTATTATTTTTACAGAATACAAAAAAAACAAAAAAAACCGTACATACATAAACACCTTTTCCACCTCCTTCCTACCCACCCACATGGGTCCTCCCCTGCCACAGAAGTATCCCATGTATGTGAACAGTCAGAGATGTTCCATTTTATGCTTGGATTTCTGTCCTCCTCCCCCTCCCCTGACCCCAAAGCCCCCCCCTGCCACCAGGGAGCTCCAGCAAACCAGGGCAGTACGCAGGAGGCCATCCATCCAACCATCTATTGTCATACCAAAAAAAAAAGAGAAAAATAGAAATAGGAAAAAAGAAAAAAAAGAAAGGGCAAAAAAAGAGAAAAAAACAATACAAAACAGAAAAATTTTTCTTACATTCATGATTTTAAAACCATATTTTGTGGGCTTCCCCTCCCCCCCCTTCCCCAGTTTTCATCCCTTTTTTATCATCTGCAACAGTTTCTTACTTTATAGAAATACACCTTTGTATCTTATACAACTTCAAATCACTGAAAAATCAAACTCCCATTTTATCTTCCCGTGCCTAATTTTTTCTCCCTCTATAAGCCTCCATATTTTCACATTTTCCAAAATCCATTCACTTTTAAAACTATAACTATTCTCAATTTAACCTTACATCCCCGATTACCGGCTCCACCCCCCCAATCCAGCAAATTCCATAATCAGCAGACCAGTTATAAACCTGTTAATCCATCCATGTAATCACAACATCACTTTCCCTTCACCCCACCCCCTGTTTACAGTCTTTTGCCATCCAGGCCACCATACAGGGCCCCTGAATTTCTTCTCTTCTCTGCATATTTTTTCCTTCTTCCCTGTGGGCGTTCTGGAGTTCCAATAATACCAATCGTGCCCCCCTCAAAAGCGGGGCACTCCATCCAACTTTTTGTAGAGTAAAGTCATCATTTTTTCCGTGGTGTGCTTCATTTTGTGTTGAATCATCACAGTCCTCATCTTCATCTTTTCCTTCCAAATCACAGTCATCATCATTGTCATTCTCACATTCATCTTTTTCAGTGTCAAAAGCTTCATCTCCTAAAAAATCATATTCTGCCATCACCATCTGAAATTTTTTCTGTAACTCTTGCCGTCGTGTCTCCTCTTGACATAGCTCTATTCTTGTTTCCCACATTAAGGTCAAAACAGACCGCTGGAACTCAGGGGAACACTTTTTTGTTGACATAATTCAATCCTGCCAAGGTCAAAACTTGTCACGTGGGGTGGAATATGATCACAGTTTATTTTCTCGACTCCATTTTAACAAGCTGGCTGCATTCTTCAAGTCTTATTAACAATAAAGTTCGAACTCACATTTCACAAACATTTAAACCAGAAAAGAAATTCCACAAAGTCCAGAAATACAAAATGAAATAAAAATTGACTTTCTAATGTAAATTGTACAATAAATCTCAAATATATTATTTTATCAAGGTTTTGTGCTGCTCTTGCTTTATCATTTTAAAATTAAGTAATCTCGGCACACTATCAGTTTGGTGTTATTTCTGGATTCAGTGGTGTTTGAGAGGAGTGAGACTTTCGCAAAACTGGGGATATGCTATTCACTGCAAAGCTCTAGGATATCAGAATTAAATAGCCTCAAAGCAATATATTTTAAGTGCATTATGTTATATTTTATACTTAACCAGGAAAAATAGGTGCTTTGTGTGAATAATCACTTGTGAACTGTAAAATGGGGTGGGCAGAAGAAATGTCCCACAGCATTCTGAAATGGCAAGTCTGTATAACCTTTGTTTTTCAATGCAAGCTAATGGTATTTAAACAACTGTATACCTCTTTATGCTATGCAATAGTGATTATATTATTTGACTCCAGATAGAGATGGCCAATGGGACTGCAGTGCAGGAATTCATTTTGCTTGGGTTTGAAGTTGAACAGCAGAAACAATACTTCCTTCTTGTCTTCCTCGCCATTCTCTACATGCTCACTATGGCTGAGAACATCACCATCATTGCAGTCGTCTTCCTAGATAACCACCTGGCTCAGCTCCCCATGTACATACTGCTGAGAAACTTCTCCTGGATGGAGATGTGCTATGTGTCCACCACTGTGCCCCGACTGCTCTTTGACCTGGTGTCTCCTCCTGGGTTCATCTCTTTCCATGCCTGCTTCCTCCAGTTCTACATCTTCTTCTCACTTGGCAACACTGAATGCTTCTTCCTCTCAGCCATGGCTTTGGACCGGTACTTGGCCATCTGTCACCCACTTCGCTACCCACAAATTATGTCCCAACATTCCTGTTCTGCTCTGGTAGGTGCATGTTGGGTTGTTGGTTTCATGTGGTACCCTATCCCAGTGATTTTGATCTCCAAGTTGTCCTTCTGTGGACCTAACATCATTGACCATTTTTTGTGTGATCCTGGGCCCATTTTGTCCCTGGCCTGCCCTCCACTCGGAAATGTTCCCCTTGTCTGCCAGATATTTATGCACGCTCTGTTTTTAATCAATGTCTTATTTGTTCTACTATTCTATGGCATTGTGATTCTCACCCTGATGAAAACCTCTAACCAAGGCACTTGTAGGAAAGCTTTTGCTACCATATCTTTTCACCTAGTTGTTGTCACACTTTTTTATGGCTCATTAGCAGCGATGTACTTGATTCCAAGTGGGAAAACTCATTCAGGAGTCAGTAAGGCAGTTACACTCTTCTACACAGCAATTACACCCTTTCTTAATCCCTTGATATACTGCCTGAGGAATGACCAGGTGAAAGAAGCCGTGGGCAGGTTGCTGAGGAAAAAGGAAAGATGGTTGAGGAGAAAGATGGTAGTTTAATAAGGCTGAAGGAAACAAGTGTCACAAAACACCTAAGCATGTATTCAAATTTATTAAAATGAATGTATTTACAGTTGGAGTCCATAAGGTAGAATAGAACACTTGCCTGAATTGACATTTATTTGTATAGTGTGACTTAACCTTCCTCTCTTTCCCCTTGCATAACCCCCCAAAATCTCCTCCAGAGGAACCATTCAAAGCAGATTTTGAGGAGAAGATGGCAAAGTCCCTTATGCGAGCAGAAGTCTGATCATAAAACAAAATAAAGCGAATAATCTGTTTTGCAAACTGATGGGAAATAGCACATAAAAAGGATTATCTGTGGGCGTGTGTTTTTTCTCCTAAAGTGATAAACTCACTAGTGTGATTTGTGTATGTTTCTGAAATGTTATAAATGCAATAAAAAAATAATTCGATGGAAACTCCAAACAGGTGTGCCTATATAGGCAGTGTATGTGTATGTTTTAGTAAAGGGTGAACACTTCATCATTTACAATCTGAACACAAATGTAGCATTTTAATAAACAAACATGACTTCACTTTCTATGTTCTGCCATTTTCTGCTGTTTTCTGTGCACTCCCTGCCTCTAACAGAAAAAGCATCCTATACTCATACATGTTGTTGTTATTTAGTTGTTTAGTAGTGTCCGACTCTTCGTGACCCCGTGGACCAGAGCACGCCAGGCACTCCTGTCTTCCACTGCCTCCCGCAGTTTGGTCAGACTCATGTTGGTGGCTTCGAGAACACTGTCCAACCATGTCATCCCCTTCTCCTTGTGCCCTCAATCTTTCCCAACATCAGGGTATTTTCCAGGGAGTCTTCTCTTCTCATGAGGTGGCCAAAGGATTGGAGCCTCAGCTTCAGGATCTGTCCTTCTAGTGAGCACTCAGGGCTGATTTCCTTCAGAATGGATAGGTTTGATCTTCTTGCAGTCCATGGGACTTTCAAGAGTCTCCTCCAGCACCATAATTCAAAAGCCCATAACCATTGTGTTTGGAATCACATTGTCAGGGTGAAATAGGAAGGGGCACCATCACAGATAGAGGGTCCATGTTTCTTCTGCTTTGGACATGTAGAGGGCTGTGCCCAATAACTCTCTTCAATTTCCCCGCATTTGACAATGAAGTGATGGTCTAAAATTAATAAATAGCAATTGCCATCAGCATTGGCATCCTGCCGGCTCCTGAAGACACACCTGTTTGGGCAAGCGCTTCCCAAAGCTGAATTCCTGATGTTATTGCTTGAACTGTTATTTCATTGTTAGGCTTTCAGTTGTTTGTTTTTATTGTATATAGACTAGACATATCACATAATTAGTTCCTGTATGGTTGCATTTAAAACTAGTAAACAAACAGCAGCCATGGCAGCAATAGGAGATGGACCCCAGATTGGGACCACGATGTTGGGGTATGGGGGTCTTTTACACTTTCCTCTGAATGAGTCCCCAACCCACACTGCCTGGTGACAATAGAACCTTTAGTCCAAGCAGCATGGGCAAAGGACAGGCACAGGGACAATGGGATAATAATAATAATAACAATAACAACAACAACAATAATAATAATAATAATAATAATAATAATAATAATAATTTATTTATACCCCAACTACTCTGGGCATCTTCCAGCAAAATATTAAAATACAATAATTCATCAGATATTAAAAGCTTCCCTAAACAGGGCTGTCTTCAGATGTCTTCTAAATGTCAGATAGTTGTTTATTTATTTGACATCTGATGGGTGGGCGTTCCATAGGGCGGGCGCCACTACCAAGAAGGCTCTCCTCTGCCTGGTTCCCTGCAATTTCACTTCTCACAGTGTGGGAACTGACAGAAGGCCCTTGGCGCTGGACCTCAGTGTCCTGGCTGAACAATGGGGTGGGGCTGGAGATGCTCCTTCAGGTATACTGGACCCAGGACGTTTTGGGCTTTATAGGTCAGCATCAACACTTTGAATTGTGCTTGGAAACATACTGGGAGCCAATGTAGTCTTTCAGGACCAGTGTTATGTGGTCTTGGCGGCCGCTCCCAGTCACCAGTCTAGCTGCGGGGCAAACATTAGTCCTTGGAAGAGGCATGCCAAGGAAAGGGGGTATAGCCATGCTTCCCCCTTGACTTGTTGTTTTAGTGCAGCAACGTTTTAAAAATACATATTAATGAGCCTATGCAAGTTGCAAAAAGGGATCGGACAAATCTGCTAGTTTTGATATCTCTCAGTTCCTCTGTTTTCCAGGCAGTGCTCCACATTCCTGCATCAGTTTGCATTTTTTAAAAACGTCACCATGAAAATTCAGCAGCATTTTAGTGTTGATGTTTCCTAATAAACAGACTCCTCTATACAATTATGCCTGCCGTAAATATTTTCCATTATGCAATGCCTTTTATGTTACTTTCATGGATATGTACACTTCTCTTCAATGCATTCTTACACACATTATTTGGTTGGAGAACTGCATCACAAAATTTTGTAAAGTGCAAATTTCAAGTGTTTGAGTTCACATATTGTTGTAGAGAATGCAGGCTGCGTAGGTTTGTGTTAAGTTTCAAACTGGATCAAATTTTTCCCCCACTCCTAATTCTAAAGCAGGGGTTCCCAAATTGTGATCCACAGACTACCAGGGGTCTGTGAGCTTCATTCAGGTGTCTGTAGAATGTGCATATTAAATATTTGTATTGATTTTAATTCTCTCTCTTTTGCGCCCCCCCCCCAATAATGTATTTTCTTGTATTGCACTTTGAATTCTACAGAGTGGATGTTGTAATACAATAAAGTACAAGAAATAAAAGAAGCAATAAAAACACATCTAAAAAGCGTGCACCATCTAGTCATAATGCACAATTAAAATTTCTACAGTGCTATATGTAGTTTTCCTTGCTTATTTGTTTGCTTTGTATGACAAAAAAAATCCTTAAGAAAAACTCATTTAAAAAACTTATAATGCAGCATGCACTATAATGAAGAGCTGTGAGACCTATGGGAGAATTCTGTCTCCCAAGGGATGGTGTTTCTGTGTATATATTGCGCTGTTCTCATTGTTCTTGAGAGAGATGTTCCCAAGGTTCCTTTCAGTAAATGTTTAAAAAACTGCAGCCAGAGTTGGCCAATGGCACTGAAGCTGTGATCAGCACAGGCACATGGAATCTCCCTTCTATGAAGCTCACATTATGGTCCTTTTCCTTCTTCACGCCATCCAACCTGCATATAAGCAGCATGCCAGGGCTCAAGGAAGAATGTTCATTGCCCAAAATTCTTGCAGAGGCTTTCTGCTGAATGAGATGATGCTTTGACTCTTAATAAGGTACATACAGTAAATGGGAATTGTTACCAGAGCAAAAAAAGACTTGAGTGGGAACTGAGGAGGGATGAATTTGAATGTGCATCATCTTCGGGTGGGTTGGGTGGGTGCGGAACTTCTTCATGGATATTTTCAGAATTACTATTGTAAGAGAGAGGGCTTGCAGAGAGCAGCCCACTCTGCTTACTTCCATCAGATGGGAGAGCAGCA
Source organism: Zootoca vivipara (assembly GCF_963506605.1). NCBI lineage: Eukaryota > Metazoa > Chordata > Lepidosauria > Squamata > Lacertidae > Zootoca > Zootoca vivipara. The sequence goes on from NC_083288.1 coordinate 41,850,788, forward strand.
GCAAGAGCATCAAGGCAGGAAGGAGGTTCCAGGGCTCTAGCAGCATACTGGAGCCTCAACTGCAGTTGGGAAGCAGAGAAGAAGGGGTGGAGCCAGCTGCATCAGAGGGTGGAAAGGAGAGGGAAGAATCAGTGACAGCTGAGGAGAAAGGTTTGACACAATGGGGATCCCGTAGCGCCAGTAGGAGTGGCATTTTGGGGACCAGTCTTAAAGGCTGGGTCAGAGCCTGCCAGAGGCTATTGCAGGCTTATGCCCCATGCAGAGCAGACATGATTTGAGACATCTCACCACTGTATATAGCATGCACAATAAAACTCTGAAAATCCAGAGGAGGTGTGGAGTGCTTACTCGGGAGTAGCCAACACCCATCTGTGACAACTATTATTATTATTATTATTAGAATTTATATACGACCCTATACCCAGGGGTCTCAGGGTGGTTAGATAGATAGATAGATAGATAGATAGATAGATAGATGATAGATAGATACTTTATTGTCATTGTACATAGTACAGTACAATGAAATTGAATGCCATCCCATAAAAACAAAACAAAAACACAATTACAGCCACACACACACACACACACACACCCATCACAACTCCCCAGGATCATATTATTTAGTTACAGCATTTAAGATTGTTACAGCTCTTGGATAGAAACTGTTTTTTAATCGATTTGTTCTTGATTTAATTGTTCTGTATCTCTTGCCCGAAGGTTCACAGAATAAAATCAAAATATAAAACCACAAAATATAAAACCCATCTTGTTCCCTCCCCTTAAGCTCTGGAGTATACCAGGGGGCCAAACGGGCTCCACAAAGTGTGAGAAGGGCGCTCAGGGCAGCAAAGCAAACAGTAAACCAGCAGAATCCCTAATCTGTCCCGATTGCCCAACGCCAGGAACACACACTACATTCCACCCCGTCTAGACAGAGAGCCTGAAGATAGAGAGAGAATCTTTATAGACCACAGAAACTCCCCCTCCCTGACCCTTGAGTCGGCCCTGCTGCTTCCCTGAGTACCCAGGAGGGCACAGCTGGGTGAGACCAACTCTACCCTGTTCACCCACCCAGGTTTCAGTGATACATGCCAGATCAGGTTCTTCATCCATAATCAGATCATAGATGAGGGAGATCCATGGGCTACATCATGAAAGTCATAGTTTACATATAATAACAAAAATAAAATAAAAATGAATTTGAGGTATGATTTGAAATATAGAGGCTTCCCCCCTTTTCTACTGTACTCAATAATGAAGCCAACTTAATATTTCTCTTCCAAATGGAAAGAGGCCAGCTAATGGTATACAACGCTTACGTTATATGATATATTACATGTTTCCTATTGATACATAGTGCTGATTCTGTTATCTTATCACAGATGAATTTGGCCAATGGGACTGTCATTGAAGAATTTGTTTTGCTGGGCTTTGGAGTTGACCAACAGAAGCGCTTCCTCCTCCTTATTTTCTTCACCATTCTCTATGTGCTCACTTTGGCAGAAAACATCCTCATTATTACACTTGTGCTTCTTGATGGCCGCTTGGCCCGGTTGCCCATGTACATCTTGCTGGGCAACTTCTCCTGGCTGGAGATGTGCTATGTCACTGCTACAGTACCCCGTATGCTCTTTGACCTATCGTCTCATCATGGGATCATCTCCTTCCATGCCTGCTTCCTCCAGTTCTATGTTTTCTTCTCTCTTGGAAGCACTGAATGCTTCTTTCTTACAACTATGGCTTTGGATCGCTATCTGGCCATTTGCCACCCACTGCATTACCCACAAATTATGTCCCCAAATGCCTGCTATGCCTTGGTGGCCACTTGTTGGGTCTTAGGCTTTTTGTGGTACCTTCTTCCTGTCTTTCAGATCTTCGAGTTGTCTTTCTGTGGCCCCAACATCATTGACCATTTTTTGTGTGATCCTGGTCCAATTCTGTCCTTGGCTTGCCCTCCTCTGGGAAATGCTCCTCGTGTGTGCCAGATATTCATGAATGTTCTAGTTTTAGGCAATGTCTTCTTTGTTGTGCTATCCTATAGTGTTGTGATTCTCACTCTGATGAAACCCTCTTACCAAGGCTCACGTAAGAAGGCCTTCTCCACCATATCTTTCCATCTAGTGGTTGTCACACTGTTTTATGGCTCAGTGGGAGGGATGTATGTAACTCCAGATGGAGAAAGCCAGTTGGAGGTCACAAAGGCAGTGACAGTCTTCTATACTGCTATTACACCTTTTCTTAATCCTTTGATCTATTGTCTGAGGAATGATCAGGTGAAAGAGGCAATAGGCAGGCAGCTGAGGAAAAGGGTGATAATTCTGAGGAGAAAAGTACGAGGGTAAAAAAGCACAAATTCTGACCTGAATATACTGTATCCCAAGGGAATACAATTTTTTTTTGCATACCTTCAACTGTGCATAGATATACATGTCATTTTCAATGCTATACATGTTGTGTTGAATGCTATTTAAGTCACTTACATTTATAATCATATTGTACTACTTTGGCTATGTGTTTAATAAAATATTGAATTCTTGCATCGCGAAAAACAAAGATTATGGTGAAAAACATGAATTGCAAAACAAAAACAAAAACCCTAGAGCTTAAAGAACAAAACTGACTTCAGATGTGAAATCAGCATGGAAACAACATATATGAAAAAGTTGAAAAATCTCATGCAACTGAAAATTAAAATAAAATAAAATTGTTCCCACCTTATTGTTTGAACGGAATGGTATTTGAACTGTTGATATGACAAAAACATTGCGCATATTCATGGTTTAAAAACATTATAAATGACATTATTTTATTTGTTTAAATAAAGTTGTCTTCTTTGAAAAATTATATTGGTAATGTTGTATTTTTCATTATAAAACATTAAACATTAAAAAGTAGAATTCAGTTTGCATTCACCAGGCTTGCTGCTGAGCTGGGAACAGTGGTAACTGCAATGGTCTGGACTGGAGCCAACAGATCTGAAATGTATTGTTGCGCACTGACCAAGTGGGACCCTGGGTAACCCTTGTTCTGGTGATGCTCTGATATCCACATATTGCAGCAACTAGGCAAAAATGCATTGTTGGATTAGGCTAAGAACCATTGGTCCAATTGCCTTGGAGATATCTTATTCCAACAAGACGCAGGAGCATGTTTGGTCTCTCCCAGAGTTGATGAGTCTTGTTTTACAACCATGAGAAATCGAGCCTTTAAAGTCATCAGCCCAGTCCTGTGGAACGTCCTGCCAATAAAGAGTCAGTGGGTGCCCTCTGCGCCAACTAGTTGATATTCCAGATAGCATAGCACCACTGTGAGTTTGTTGTTGCATTAGTTATATGCATTGCATTAGGCTTTCTCTTTGGATTTTGGCCACCTTCCTAAATTTTCTGTGAAATATATGAGACAAAAGGGACTTGAGATTTTTGCTCCTAGCGCTACCTCTATGATTGATTCAGCAATAAACTCTTTTGGCAAAGGTATCCGAAAGGCAGCTGGGATCCGCCCCTTGCCCCCCAGAGTATAATCACAGGTTCCTGGAATATTATAGATGTGCTTCTACTTCCACTGTAGAGAGAAACTGCAGGACACTTTGTTCCATAATCAGAGAGACTGCTGGGTGTCCAGTACTGGAAGCAGAAAAAGGTAATGATATGGTTACATCTAGTTCTCCAAATTACAGTCTGGAGGTTTTTTCAGTAGCCCTGGATGAGAAATACTCTGTGCTACTACAAAGGACAGACATTGCTGATCTCTAGAATACAGAGAAATAAAAATAGGGTTTAAAATGAAATGGTAGGTTCGAACCAAGCTGAGGAAGCCATTATGCTGTCCTTGAGCTTTTGAAGGCATCTGCCTGCCTATTGCTGTAAGAAGATTGGATGGTAGATTGACCTTTTGTCTTATGCTTGTGTTTGGCAAAGGCTGGGAATCTGGATTCCTCAATTCTGTTTTGATAGTCCACACTTAATGCATGTGCAAGGTAATTCATTCCTTGCCCTCAAGCCCTGATTATGGTCATGTTATAAAGAAATCATAGAAAAGTAGCAATATTTTCCCCCTCTTTATTCCTCCTATTTCCCTTTAGTGTTAACATTATTCTTCAGAATCTTTCTTCACCTTTGCAGTGCAATCTCTGGAGACCAACAACACAGGAGGGCACCCTAAAGCAGATCAATGCTGCCTGAGAACAAGGTATGTGAGAAAAGGAGTAGAATGTTGAATGCATGACGGAAGATACCATTGAGGTGGCACCAGAGGTTGGTGTCTTGGGGTTCCAAGATCTTCTCAAGCTGCTGGATATGAGGTGAGGGCTTCATTGTGGGAGCACTAGGTCATTGAAGTACTCGATACATGAATTTAGTGAGAAGACATATCTGCTTATTGCAAAAAAGAGATTGGGATCTGAGTGTGCTCAGTAGCCCAGACATGCAGCATTGCTCTGGCAGTGTCCTTGCATGCCTAAGTAACTGTATTTCTCTTTAAGACGGCCCCATGTATAAGATGCCCCCTATTTTTGGAGACTCAGATTTAAGAAAATCCACTCTCAACACTATCCACGTATAAGACAGCCCCTAATTTCTGACATTATTTTTATTTTTGGGGAAAAACCTAGTATTATACACAGAAATATATGGTCTATGTGTGGCTGTGTAAGGACCCATTCCAATGAAGTTCTAACTCTGAAATGGCTTATTTGTTGCATTCAGAGATGCTAAGAAGGGAGGTGCAACAGCCCTTATGTAAGCTTCCTGGTCTATGACCATAATAAACTGATTGATTGGTTATTTGAGCTTCCATCAGCTTCTTTATGGCATACCAGAAAGGGGGAGGGAAAGACAGCAAGGAACATGGTATTGTGCCATTGCACCAGTACCACTGCTGATGCATCCTGGCAGTTCTGCTGGTTTGTTTGCACCACACTGACCTGCCGGGTCCCTGTCAGGCTCCACTTTGCTCTCCCTCCCAGTAACCTACAGTGATTCTAATGATGGAATGTCAGGTAAGCATTCTCACCCCTTCCCATAAATTGCTACTGCTTGCATTGTTAGTTACACTAAAATGGGTTGATACTAGGCAGGGGTTGAAATTCAGGTGTAGAGTGCACATGTTAAATGTGAAAGTTTCCAGATTCTAGTCAAGGTATTACTTGGAAAGACTCCTGAATGAAAACACCTATATGAAAACCAGTCAGTGCTGGCGATATTTCAGTAGACAGGCTAATGGACTGACATGGCATGAAGCATTTGCCTGTGTGCATGAATCTACAGTACTGTATTTAGCATCTGAACGAGGATTCCCCTCACCTTTAAATTGGCAAAATAGTCACTGGCCACCAAACAGTTACAGAATATAAACAGACAGGTTTTTGTGTAATGTGTGTCAATACTGATAGTGGGAGAGTATAGACTGCAGACTTTTTAGCCTACAATCCTATACAAACTTCCTGGGAGTATTGGACTCAATGGGACTCACAGCAAGACACTTTGGTCAAATAATTTATTGCATTAATCTCTTGGTTCTTATATGTGCCCTTTGTCTGATAGCTAAGAGTAGCACCTTGAGCAGCAAACAGGTTTTGATGATAGCTTGAAGGTCAAGTGAAGCACAGAAGACTAGGGACTATGGAGACTGAGAGTCCAAGCCATGATTGCATTTTTTATTCCAGGATAAGATATATAATTCTTGATGATAAAAGTATCTTAAGAAGAAACCAAATAATTTGTGGGATCTCAAAATGCTTTGCCAGTGTTATGCAGGGTTTGGTTCACATGAAAGCAGGCAATGTTAACATCTCTCTGATACTCAGTTCTGGGACTTTTTTGAGTGTATTCAATAGAGATGTTGGGCAAAATTAATAAAATGTGTTTGAACAGGACAAAGAGTTAGACACCCATTTCTCTAAACTCATGCCTGAGAACACACTGCATGCAAACTAGGACATAATTAGGTTTGTCAAGGCAAGAGAGGGGTGGCTGAAAGCATGGTGAAGGTGTTACTTCCTTTAGGGTGAGAAGGGAAGATTATCAGAACAGGGTTAAAGGTAAAGGGACCCCTGACCATTAGGTTCAGTCATGACCGACTCTGGGGTTGAGGCGCCCATCGCCTTATTGGCCGAGGGAGCCGGCATTCAGCAGCTTCCAGGTCATGTGGCCAGCATGACAAAGCCGCTTCAGGCGAACCAGGGAAGCACACGGAAACACCGTTTACCTGCCCGTTTGGAGCAGTACCTATTTATCTACTTGCACTTTAATGTGCTTTCAAACTGCTAGGTTGGCAGGAGCTGGGACCGAGCAATGGGAGCTTACCCCATCGCGGGGACTCGAACCACCGACTTTCTGATTGGCAAGCGCTAGGCTCTGTGGTTTAACCCACAGTGCCACCCTTTCTTTTCCTTAAAAAAAAATTCATTATTGCTGGTTTGGCAGGAAAGACTACAACGAATTGTCCTGACAATATGTTCCCTAAAGTCATGCATTGTGGAACTTTGTGGATCCACTGCTTGTTGACTTAGTATTCTGGGTTCTATGCTAATAATTTAAACTAACATATTGCAATAAACACATGCTTTAATATTATCGCTCTATAATGCGGTAAAATATATTAAGTCTACTGAATATCATTATCTGAGGTTAATCTTTCTTGTCATACTTATATATATCTCAACAATAGGCTATTCTGGGATGTCTTTGAACAGTGAGGGAAAGATGGACGAGAGCTACTGACTCTTAACATGTCTTTGTCTCTTCCCTCTTCAGATCCAGCCACCTCTATGAATACTTCCAGTGTCACCGAATTTGCCTTCCTAGGTCTCTCCCGCTCCCACTCCATCCAACTCCTTCTCTTTGTCCTAGTCTCCGTTTCCTACACAGCAATCCTATTGGGGAACCTCCTCATTGTGGTGACTGTGCGTGCAGATTCCCATCTCCTCCAGACCCCCATGTACTTCTTCCTGGCTAACTTATCCATCATTGATACTTCTGTGGGCTCTGTGGTTGTCCCCAAAATGTTGGCAGGCCAAGCAAATTATGTCCAGACAATCTCATTTGGTGGTTGTATGGCCCAGGTCTTCTTCCTTCACTTCTTTGGGGATACCGAGATGCTCCTCCTCACCATTATGGCCTACGATCGCTATGTGGCCATCTGCCACCCACTGACATACACAACCAGAATGAATCGCCCACGTTGCAGGAGGCTCCTGGCATCCTGTTGGGTTGGAGGCCTCATCCACACCGGAACCCAGCTGGTCCTGGTTCTTCGGCTCCCATTCTGCGGACCAAATAAACTGGACCATTTCTTCTGTGATGTCCCACTGGTTGTCAGGTTGGCTTGCACCGATACTTACAGCACTGAGATACTCATGGCAGCCAACAGTGGCCTCCTCTCCTTGGTTTGCTTCCTTATCTTGCTAGTCTCCTATGGTGTCATCCTGGTCAGCCTGAAAGGCCATTTCAAGGAGAGTGGAGGGAAGGCTTTGTCCACCTGCAGTTCTCACTTGACTGTGGTCAGCCTCTTTTTTGTGCCCTGCCTCTTTGTGTACCTTGTACCCTTCTCCAGTTCTGTTGTGGACAAAATGGCTTCCATATTCTACACTGTAGTCACCCCTGCACTCAACCCTATGATATATACTCTAAGGAATAGGGAAATGAAGGAGGCGATGGTTCGGTTAAAGAATCACTGCATCTTCTTCCGTTCTTGTGTCAATAGACAAAAATGAGTTCTCCCCCAACATATTATACCTACTACAGTCCCACATTCCTCTCCTGATTTTTGAATGGCTTTGTTACTGAAGACTACGGAGAACTGGCTCTCTGTATAATTAGAGGTCTTTGGCTGTGCCTATTTCATGGCTAGTGTCCCAGGAGCTGCTATGCAAAACCCACATATGCACAGATAGAAAGAAATGTTCTCCTTGAATCCATGTGGTTAGATCTAAATTTTGAAGTGAATGTAAATTTTGGTTCCTTCCACAATTTTATCTTGCCTACCACAAAATATAGGCATTGCTTAGACCACTGATGGTTAATTTGTGGCTCTGTATATGTTGTTGGATGCTAACTACCACCCACCCTGGCCAGCATGACCAATGGTCAGGGTTGAAGGGAGTTGTAGTCCAAGAAGATTTGGAGGGCTAGACATTAGCCACCCCTGCCTAAATGTTTGGATAAAATTCAAATTGAACTGTTGGTATACGAAATAGGTTGACAATATTTAAGTAACTTTTTTAAAAAAAAGCAATGACTTTCTTCGAAGAAATATGGGGAAAAAAGGTATTTGCCATTTAATTTAGAAATATTAGAATTATGTTTTAGTGCATACCATCGATACTCAAATGGAAATTTCACATGATTCCAAAATGTATCCAAAAAAGAAAATCTGCTAGTTAGCAGTTTGAGTAGAGCTGGGCACCCACAAAGTGTGCTGACTGCTGCATGCACATGCTATAAGGCGTGTGTGCACGACGTCACCATGCCCACAATGTGGGCGTGTGATGTCACTGTGCCCAGCGGTTATGGGGGCAAGCTCCTGAACTGTGTGTGTAGAATCCACTTGGAGGAACATATCTGTAGCAAGAGAAGGAAGTATCTGAGCTTAGATCGAAAGAAACTAATTAGTGTCTTTTTAGAAGTATACAGGCAAGAGAAAAAGTGGGAAGCTGAATTGGGGATGGGAAAAGTAGAGCTGTTCTCCACTTAGGTCTCCATTCAGTAAGGAGGGGAAATAACTTCTTGAGAAAGATAAGAAACCCAAACCAGTTGGAGGGATGTGGCAATCCCTGGTCAGTTATACTACTAGAGGAGTCTCAGGACACACCCTCCAAGTGTCTTGATTTTCCATGGACAGTCCCAGAATTATGAAAGACATCCCAGCTTCTGATTTCATCCTCAAATTTCCCTGTTTCCCTTGCCATTGCTGCCACCGCTGAGTTCAAGCAGGAGGCACTAATCCTGAATAGTGGTGGCAATGAGGGAGCATCCCATTGCCTCTCCATGGCATCCCCTTAGCTGCTGTTGCCAACCTCCACCTCTGGGGAGCTCATAGCAGCTGCTGGAGACCAGGTGAGGAAGAGGAGAGGCATCTGCTGCTGAGGCCAAGCTCCACATGGTGTGCTGGCTCTGAAGGTCAGGCGGAGTGTGGGGGCCCCTGGGTCGGAAGAAGGGGGGAGCGAAGTGCAAGGTATCTTTCTCTCTCTCTCTCTCTCAAAAAAAGAGAATGATTTGTGCCTCCTGGGACGAACCCCCTCGGTGACGTTGCCAATAGAAAAAAGCTTTCCTGCAAGCCAATAGAGGATCTGAGATTTCCTTCTTTTAGATGGGCTGCCTTCCCAGGTTGATGTACCCCATCTTAACAGTTAAGGTATGACCTTATGATTACTGTAGAAGACCCTAAGAATAGTTTACCAAAGGTTCTGTTGAGGATCCAAGAATTCGGACAGGTAGCAGGCTTTAAATTAAATATAAATAAAACTAAGACCTTGGTGAAGAACGTGACAGTACAATATAACAGAACAATATAAAAAGGATGTCCAACAACTTACAGATATACGGTAGGTATACATAAGAAAGTTAAATATCTGGGTGCATGGCTGACAGCTAAAATATTAATATATTTAAAGACAGGTACATAAATACTTGGAAAGAAAGTAAGCTGTCCTGTCAGGCTTAACTAGAGTCACTTGCGACGAACCCCCTTGCCGACGTTGCCAATAGATTATGAGACGAAAGGGTACAGGGGAAAAGCAATCCCCACTCAATTCCTTACACCTTAAAATAAAACCCTCAATTCTGGACTTCTCAGTAAAGAGAGTCTAATTCCAGCTTTCGTGGCCTGATCTCACAAACAATCAGGGCTATTTGAATGAACAACCTCTTGCCTACAGAACAGATCCCCACTGTATCAGTCTGCCATATCACCCTGGCAAACTTGTGGCACTCTAGGTTTTCACCATACTGCCCTTCCTGTGTGACTCTAGGACACAAACTATCCCCTTTTCCTTAGGTAAGTTTTGGCCTTTTCTGAGTCTCCACCTCTGTGAGTTTTAATACGCTGCTGGAATAACCAAGAATCACCAAGATGATACTCTTTGGCACAAAAAGAAGATGAATTTTATTTACTTGAGAACATAGGTTTTTCTTTCTTAACGATGCATAAGTTTACAAGTTTAGTTACAGTTATACATTAACTCTGTCAGACTTTAACTTCAAGTCATCCTAAGCCTAACCTAAACCACCACTATCCTGGCCCCACAACCTTCTTCTTCCCTCTTCGTCACCCCACTCCCCCTCTTCCAACTGCCAAAACGTTAAACCGGGCACCGTCCCGCCTCCTAAAGATGCGCTGTCAGTTAAACTGGAGGTGGATTAACTCTTTCTAATCCAGGGTGTAATAAATCTTCCATCCTGGGGCTAATGTGTTACATATCCATGTCTAACCTTGTCCCTTTCTAACATTTGTTTCTTGGTGTGTGTTTTTTCTTTTTGTAATTCTACCACAGAATAAAACAAAATAAAATCCAGATTTAGGCGTTTTCTGAAGATGGTGGAGGACCAGTCTGTTGTATTGTCAGAAATGAATACATCTCAAAATCTCAGCCACCTCTCTTGCACAGATGTAGAGAAATGTGTTGTCTGTCTGTCAATATCCCCACTTTTCAGGATCTCCCATTTGGATATTACTTGGAATTCAGGGAGAGTGTGTTTGTGCTCTCATAAAGCGATACAAGTCATGAGTTCATCAGGCCTTTTGAGACTTTACATCAGGTTATCCACCCACCCAGTGGGTGCAATGGTGGGGAGGGAGAGGGGAAGCTTCCTTTCTGCATCATTGCAACCAGTCAGGGTTACACTGCTGTTTACACCAACAATGGGGAATCATATTTTTGGGAGCTGCACACTTGCACTCCATGGCAAGCCTTTCCTCCATATCCTGCTGAGGGCATGCGTTTCTTAGCAACAGCTCATTGGAGCAGAATATGTGGGTGGAGATGGGGCTATGGGCATCCACTGGTATGCTATTTCACATTGATAATGACACAATGTGATTGGATTACAGATTTGGGAATACCCATCCAATTATTATTAATGCACACTTGGTTAACTTCCATGAATGCCTCTTGAAATCTGGGTTCCCAAATCTGCATATTACCCCAACTAGTCAATGCTGGGATTGAGACAGGAGACCATTGGCTAACTTGCCATGCAGAGACCATCTTCCAACATTCACCTAATTTCCCACAGTTTCACACCCTTGTGCAAAGGGTAATGATGATTGCAAATGAGGGGCATGCCTGGCAGAGAAAACTGGTCACAAAATAGGCCCTCTAAACATTAAAAGGTTTCCATTTACAACTGGGATGGGGATACCTTAGTGCACTCCCTGGGATGGGATTGGAGTTGGACTCATACCGTACATACTAGAGTATAAAATGACCCGAATATAAGCCAAGGCACCTAATTTGACCACAAAAAACTGGGAAAACGTATTGACTTAAGTATAAACCAAGGGTGGGAAATGCCGAGAGCAGCAAAGGCAGAGGACGAGGAAGGAGCAGCCCGAAATGAGATTAGACAAATTAATATAAATATAATATAAATATAAATAATATTACCGTACTTATGGTTAATGCTTAAAACATCTCTTAATTCTGTTGTTGCCATAGTAAATTAACTTAGAGTCCTTGCTGAAATGCTACATAGATCTACCAGTATGTCCCAAACTCCTTCCTTCCCACCTCTTATCTAAAGCAAAAGAAATAAAAAAATAAGGTTTCCTTTTCCAGTATTACTGTATATTGAAATGCTGAACCATCAAATAACACAATGCTTCTGCCTTAACGTGAAGATAATGCTGCCACAACCTTCAGACACCAAGAGCATTTCTAAATAGTAAATGGAGTTCAAATTCTAACTGAAATGCACTCTGGGCTCCACCCAATTCATGGCAAACTAACCACTGACGATGGTTTCATAAGAGTGTTATTATTTCACTGAATGGAGCTGTGGCGAGATACACCAGTAAAGGGCCCCCGGACGTTTAACGGTCTATTGACCCAATACCTCCCTTGCCTATTTCTTCCCTCGCTGCTACCAACCAGTAAGTCTGTGTACTGGTACACAATTTATTGGAATCCAGTCAGATGAACAGTGAACAAAACAATTAAGTTTATTTAGGTGATGATCTTAGAAGCATAAAAATTATTCATGGTTTCTCAAATATGTTTACTTAAACTTAACCTTTAGTATTAGTTCTCCCCCTGTTCCTCCCTGACTGAAGTTCCCTTCTTATTACTCTTACAGATTCTGCACCACGGCTCACCTCCCTAGCTTCTCTAACCCTCTCTCTATCTAAAAATCCTCTCCACCTCTCTCATCAACTCCCATCAACTTAACTCCTTTATCTTCCCCTCCTGTCTGCCTGCTTCTCCTTATATTCCCCTGCTTTTGCCTGAAGAGCTCCTATTGGCTGTTTACCTCCCTTGCAACTTAACTCTTGCTAGACCCCTAGAGGTGAAACACCACAGGAGCTATTAGAAAATCTGACATGAGGGTTTGCAATTTTTAAAAGTTAAAATGTATGTTTTGCATTCACAATCAATTCATTAATTACTTGTAATTCTAAAAATGTTGTCTACTGTATATGCTGTCCATGTGATAAGTTATACGTAGGAAACACTTTGTCACCTTGGGGGAAGCAGAATTGTTTGTAGGTTTTGATTCACAGGTCTAAGATTGACCAGCGGGCCAGGGGAGCACAACTCCGACTTCCAGCATCGACTCTTGGAGGTCCCTGCCTGGTCAAGGATGACTGCCACTCATTGGGGCTTGTCAACCAAAAAGGATTAAGAATCTCGGGCACTGGAGGTCTGACACCTACAGGGGCTACGTGAGATGATTCCTTGCAGTTTTCCTTGTTACTCACCTGTTTGCCATTTTCTTTCTTTTAGTGCCACCAGTGTTCCAAGTTTGGGTTCTGGGCCATTGCATTGTACATTGGGCCAGCATGCGAGCAGTGGAGACCAGCATGGGGCGTGATATCGCTTTATCTGCTCAGTTAAGAATTTCATGGTTGGCGGAGGTGGAATGCTCTGGAGAGAACTTTTGCCATTAGTGAAGGCTCGGGTGGCAAGCCTGGGTCCGCCGTCGGCCATGATTCTGCATGATTCTGCAGCTAGGTGAAAATGACCTGCTATTTTTGAGGGGGGTGGACTGAAGGTCCCGCATTGAAAGAGACTTACAGGAGCTGGCTGTGTCTTGCCCCTACACAATTATTTTCTGGTCACGATCCCTGGTGCGGCATGCTTGGAAGAACAGTTTAAACTCAGCTGTAACTGATAATGCTCGGAAATGGATTGACCGGAAAGTGATGTGGAAGGTGTTGTCCTTGGCCGTGTCAGGGCGATTCCCCACCCAGGTATTAAGTTTACAAATATGGCCCTGTTTAGGGCTGATGGTGTTCATTTATTTGATGAAGGTAATGATGTATGGTTGGCCGAAGTCCATGATGGTCTGAAGGATTACCTCCAGGATCTGGGTATTTCATTAAAGGAATCTGGAGGTCCTGGATCTCGTCCGAAGTCTGCTTGAGGGGCTAGGGTCCTGGAAAATTTGCCCAATAACTTTAAAACTAAAATAAGTGTCTGTGTGAAGTTATTTCAAGGGGGTCAGTCTTGGGGGCCTCGGAGCACAGCCACATATTTCTGCAACCAGACAATAATGCATTGTTGGATTAGGCTAAGAACCATAGGTCCAAATGCCTTGGAGATATCTTATTCCAACAAGACGCAGGAGCATCTTTGATCTCTCCCAGAGTTGATGAGTCTTGTTTTACAACCACGAGAAATCGAGCCTTTAAAGTCATCAGCCCAGTCCTGTGGAACGTCCTGCCAATAAAGAGTCAGTGGGTGCCCTCTTCGCCAACTAGTTGATATTCCAGATAGCATAGCACCACTGTGAGTTTGTTGTTGCGTTAGTTATATGCATTGCATTAGGCTGTCCCTTTGGATTTTGGCCACCTTCCTAAATTTTCTGTGAAATACATGAGACAAAAGGGACTTGAGATTCTTGCTCCTACCGCTACCTCTATGATTGTTTCAGCAATAAAATCTTTTGGCAAAGGTATCCGAAAGGCAGCTGGGATCCGCCCCTTGCCCCCCAGAGTATAATCACAGGTTCCTGGAATATTATAGATGTGCTTCTACTTCCACTGTAGAGAGAAACTGCAGGACACTTTGTTCCATAATCAGAGAGACTGCTGGGTGTCCAGTACTGGAAGCAGAAAAAGGTAATGATATGGTTACATCTAGTTCTCCAAATTACAGTCTGGAGGTTTTTTCAGTAGCCCTGGATGAGAAATACTCTGTGCTACTACAAAGAACAGACATTGCTGATCTCTAGAATACAGAGAAATAAAAATAGGGTTTAAAATGAAATGGTAGGTTCGAACCAAGCTGAGGAAGCCATTATGCTGTCCTTGAGCTTTTGAAGGCATCTGCCTGCCTATTGCTGTAAGAAGATTGGATGGTAGATTGACCTTTTGTCTTATGCTTGTGTTTGGCAAAGGCTGGGAATCTGGATTCCTCAATTCTGTTTTGATAGTCCACACTTAATGCCTGTGCAAGGTAATTCATTCCTTGCCCTCAAGCCCTGATGATGGTCATGTTATAAAGAAATCATAGAAAAGTAGCAATATTTCCCCCCTCTTTTTTCCTCCTATTTCCCTTTAGTGTTAACATTATTCTTCAGAATCGTTCTTCACCTTTGCAGTGCAATCTCTGGAGACCAACAACACAGGAGGGCACCCTAAAGCAGATCAATGCTGCCTGAGAACAAGGTATGTGAGAAAAGGAGTAGAATGTTGAATGCATGACGGAAGATACCATTGAGGTGGCACCGGAGGTTGGTGTCTTGGGGTTCCAAGATCTTCTCAAGCTGCTGGATATGAGGTGAGGGCTTCATTGTGGGAGCACTAGATCACTGAAGTACTGCATACATGAATTTAGTGAGAAGACATATCTGCTTATTGCAAAAAAGAGATTGGGATCTGAGTGTGCTCAGTAGCCCAGACATGCAACATTGCTCTGGCAGTGTCCTTGCATGCCTAAGTAACCGTATTTTTCCGTCTTTAAGACGACCCCATGTATAAGATGCCCCCTATTTTGGGGGGCTCAGATTTAAGACAACCCACCTTCAGCACTATCCATGTATAAGACAGCCCCTAATTTCTGACATTATTTTTTAGGGGGGAAACCTAGTCTTATACTCAAAAAAATACAGTATATGTGTGGCTTTAAGGACCCATTCCAATGAAGTTCTAACTCTGAAATGGCTTATTGGTTGCATTCAGAGATGGTAAGAAGGGAGGGGCAACAGCCCTTATGTGAGCTTCCTGGTCTATGACCATAATAAACTGATTGATTGGATATTTCAGCTTCCATCAGCTTCTTTATGGCATACCAGAAAGGGGGAGGGAAAGACAGCAAGGAACATGGCATGGTGCCATTGCACCAGGAGTTCTGCTGGTTTGTTTGCACCACACTGACCTTCCAGGCCCCTGCCAGGCTCCACTCTCCTCTCCCTCCCTTTAACCTACAGTGATGGAAAGTCAGGTAAGCATTTTCACCCCTTCCCATAAATTGCTACTTTTTGCATTGTTAGTTACACTAAAATGGGTTGATACTAGGCAGGGGTAGAGTGCACATGTTGTATGTGAAAGTTTCCAGTTTCTAGTCAAGGTTTTACTTGGAAATACTCCTGTATGAAAACACCAATATGAAAACCAGTCAGTGCTGGCTGGTGATATTTCAGCAGACAGGCAAATGGACTGACATGGCATGAAGCATTTGCCTGTGTGCATGACTCTACTGTATTTAGCATATGAATGAGGACTCCCCCCAACTGTAAATTGGCAAAAAAAGTCACTGGCCACCAAACAGTTACAGAATATAAACAGACAGGTTTTTTTGTAATGTGTGTCAATACTGACAGTGGGAGAGTATAGACTGCAGACTTTTAAGCCTACATACCTTTCCAAACTTCCTGGGAGTATTGGACTGAGTGGGGCTTCAAAGTAGAAATGGATGGGAATGCATACAGCAAGATATTTTGGTCAAATAATTTATTGCATTAATCTATTGGTTCTTATATGTGCCCTTTGTCTGATGGCTAAGAATAGCACCTTGAGCAGCAAACAGGTTTTGATGATAGCTTCAAGGTCAAGTGAAGCACAGAAGACTAGGGACTATGGAGACTGAGAGTCCAAGCCATGATTGCATTTCTGATTCCAGGATAAGATATATAATTCTTGATGATAAAAGTATCTTAAGAACACACCGAATAATTTGTGGGATCTCAAAATGCTTTGCCAGTGTTATGCAGTGTTTGGTTCGCATGAAAGCAGGCAATGTTAACATGTTTCTGATACTCAGTTCTGGGACTTTTTTGAGTGTATTCACTAGAGATGTTTGGCAAAATTAATAAAATGTGTTTGAACAGAAGAAAGAGTTAAACACACATTTCTCTAAACTCATGCCTGAGAACACACTGCATGCAAACTAGGACATGATTAGGTTTGTCAAGGCAAGAGAGGGGTGGATGAAAGCATGGTGAAGGTGTTACTTGCTTTAGGGTGAGAAGGGAAGATTATCAGAACACAGAAAGGGGTTAGGTCTATGTAATTTCTTTCCTTTCCTTAAAAAAATTCTTTATTGCTGGTTTGGCAGGAAAGACTACAACGAATCGTCCTGACAATATGTTCCCTAAAGTCATGCATTGTGGAACTTTTTGGATCCACTGCCTAGTTGAGTTACTATTCTGCATCCTATGCTAATAATTTAAACTGACATATTGCAATAAACACATGCTTTAACATTATCACTGCATAATGTGGTAAAATATATTAAGTCTACTGAATATCATTATCTGAGGTTAATCTTTCTTGTCATACTTCTATGTAAATCCCAACAAAAGGCTATTCTGTGATGTCTTTGAACAGTGAGGGAAAGATGGACGAGAGCTACTGACTCTTAACATGTCTTTGTCTCTTCCCTCTTCAGATCCAGCCAGCTCTATGAATACTTCCAGTGTCACCGAGTTTGCCTTCCTAGGTCTCTCCCCCTCCCCCTCCATCCAACTCCTTCTCTTTGTCCTGGACTCCGTCTCCTACACAGCAATCCTATTGGGGAACCTCCTCATTGTGGTGACTGTGCATGCAGATTCCCATCTCCTCCAGACCCCAATGTACTTCTACTTGGCTAACTTCTCCATCATTGATACTTCTTTGGGCTCTGTGGTTGTCCCCAAGATGTTGGCAGGCCGAGCAAATTATGGCCAGACAATCTCATTCGGTGGTTGTATGGCCCAGGTCTTCTTCCTTCACTTCTTTGGGGGTACCGAGATGCTCCTCCTCACCATTATGGCCTACGATCACTATGTGGCCATCTGCCACCCACTGACATACACAACCAGAATGAATCACCCACGTTGCAGGAGGCTCCTGGCATCCTGTTGGGTTGGTGGCCTCATCCACACTATAACCCAGCTGGTCCTGGTTCTTCGGCTCCCATTCTGCGGACCAAATAAACTGGACCATTTCTTCTGTGATGTCCCACAGGTGGTCAGGTTGGCTTGCGCCGATACTTACAGCACTGAGATACTCATGGCAGCCAACAGCGGCCTCCTCTCCTTGGTTTGCTTCCTTATCTTGCTAGTCTCCTATGGTGTCATCCTGGTCAGCCTTCGAGGCCACTTCAAGGAGAGTGGAGGGAAGGCTTTGTCCACCTGCAGCTCTCACTTGACCGTGGTCAGCCTCTTTTTTGTGCCCTGCCTCTTTGTGTACCTTGTACCCTTCTCCAGTACTGGTGTGGACAAAATGGCTTCCATTTTCTACATTGTAGTCACCCCTGCACTCAACCCTATGATATATACTCTAAGGAATAGGGAAATGAAGGAGGCTATGGTTCGGTTGAAGAATCGCTGCATCTTCTTCCATTCTTGTGTCAATGGACAAAAATGAGTTCTCCCCCAACATATTATACCTACTACAGTCCCACATTCCTCTCCTGATTTATGAATGGCTTTGCCACCAAAACCTACGGAGAACTGGCTCTCTGTATAATTAGAGGTCTTTGGCTGTGCCTATTTCATGGCTAGTGTCCCAGGAGCTGCTATGCAAAACCCACATATGCACAGATAGAAAGAAATGTTCTCCTTGAATCCATGTGGTTAGATCTAAATTTTGAAGTGAATGTAAATTTTGGTTCCTTCCACAATTTTATCTTGCCAACCACAAAACATAGGCATTGCTTAGAGCACTGATGGTTGATTTGTGGCTCTGCATATGTTGTTGGATGCTAACTACCACCCACCCTGGCCAGCATGACCAATGGTCAGGGTTGAAGGGAGTTGTAGTCCAAGAAGATTTGGAGGGCTAGACGTTAGCCACCCCTGCCTAAATGTTTGGATAAAATTCAAATTGAACTGTTGGTATACGAAATAGGTTGACAATATTTAAGTAACTTTTTTAAAAAAACAATGACTTTCTTCGAAGAAATATGGAAAAAAAAGGTATTTGCCATTTAATTTAGAAATATTAGAATTATGTTTTAGTGCATACCATCGATACTCAAATGGAAATTTCACATGATTCCAAAATGTATCCAAAAAAGAAAATCGTTAAACCATCTGCTAGTTAGCAGTTTGAATAGAGCTGGGCACCCACAAAGTGTGCTGACTGCTGCATGCACATGCTATAAGGCGTGTGTGCACGACGTCACCATGCCCACAATGTGGGCGTGTGATGTCACTGTGCCCAGCGGTTATGGGGGCAAGCTCCTGAACTGTGTGTGTAGAATCCACTTGGAGGAACATATCTGTAGCAAGAGAAGGAAGTATCTGAGCTTAGATCGAAAGAAACTAATTAGTGTCTTTTTAGAAGTATACAGGCAAGAGAAAAAATGGGAAGCTGAATTGGGGATGGGAAAAGTAGAGCTGTTCTCCACTTAGGTCTCCATTCAGTAAGGAGGGGAAATAACTTCTTGAGAAAGATAAGAAACCCAAACCAGTTGGAGGGATGTGGCAATCCCTGGTCAGTTATACTACTAGAGGAGTCTCAGGACACACCCTCCAAGTGTCTTGATTTTCCATGGACAGTCCTAGAATTACGAAAGCCATCCCAGCTTCTGATTTGATCCTCAAATTTCCCTGTTTCCCTCACCATTGCTGCCACTACTGAGTTCAAGCAGGAGGATGAGGCGGCACTCATCCCGAGTAGTGGTGGCAATGAGGGAGCATCCCATTGCCTCTCCATGGCATCCCCTTAGCTGCTGTTGCCAACCTCCACCTCTGGGGAGCTCGTAGCAGCTGCTGGAGACCAGGTGAGGAAGAGGCATCTGCTGCTGAGGCCAAGCTCCACATGGTGTGCTGGCTCTGAAGGTCAGGCAGAGTGTGGGGGCCCCTGGGTGGGAAGAAAGGGGAGCGAAGTGCCAGGTAGCCTTTTCTCTCTCCCCCCCAAAAGAGAATGATTTGTGCCTCCATGTCTAACCTTGCCCCTTTCTAACATTTGTTTCTTGGTTTGTGTTTTTCTTCTTGTAAATCTACCACAGAATAAAACAAAATAAAATCCGGATTGAGGCGTTTTCTGAAGGTGGTGGAGGACCAGTCTGCTGTATTGTCAGAAATGAATACATCTCAAAATCTCAGCCACCTCTCTTGCACAGATGTAGAGAAATGTGTTGTCTGTCTGTCAATATCCCCACTTTTCAGGATCCCCCATTTGGATATTACTTGGAATTCAGGGAGAGTGTGTTTGTGATCTCATAAAGCGATACAAGTCATGAGTTCATCAGGCCTTTTGAGACTTTACATCAGGTTATCCACCCACCCAGTGGGTGCAAATGGTGGGAAGAGGGGAAGCTTCCTTTCTGCATCATTGCAACCAGTCAGGGTTACACTGCTGTTTACACCAGCAATGGGGAATCATATTTTTGGGAGCTACACACTTGCACTCCATGGCAAGCCTTTCCTCCATATCCTGCTGAGGGCATGCATTTCTTAGCAACAGCTCATTGGAGCTGAATATGTGGGTGGAGATGGGGCTATGGGCATCCACTGGTATGCTATCTCACATTGATAATGACACAATGTGAATGGATTACAGACTTGGGAATACCTATCCAATTATTATTAATGCACACTTGGTTAACTTCCATGAATGCCTCTTGACATCTGGGTCCCCAAAAACTGCATATTACCCCAACTAGTCAACGCTGGGATTGAGACAAAGAGACCATTGGCTACTAACTTGCCATGGAGGGACCATCTTCCAAGATTCACCTCATTTCCCAGTTTCACACCCTTGTGCAAAGGGTAATGATGATTGCAAATGAGGGGCATGCCTGGCAGAGAAAACTGGTCACAAAATAGGCCCTCTAAACATTAAAAGGTTTCCATTTTCAACTGGGATGGGGATACCTTAGTGCACTCCCTGGGATGGGATTGGAATTGGACTCATAATTCTAAAACAGAACCCAAGACACCCAGTGTAACAAAATGGCATTGATATTCTTCCTATAATTCCAAGAAAAATACAGTTGTAAGTTCTGTGGGGAAAGGGAAGCAGGTTAGGCTACATTATGCCTGAGTCCCTTCTAATTCCTAGATCTAACCCCTGGATCAAAGTGTTAAAATCTAATGAAGGATTCCCTTGTTGAATTAGCCAGGCAAGGACCCCAAGTCATGAGTATAATAAAAGAAGCTGCTCTGTGCTAGAGGGCAAATGGGTGGGTCCCCCTCCCTCACGACTGCTACCAGTAGTGAGAAAGAAGATGCCAGAGTGCTGATGCCAGAGTGCTGTGAAAGAGCTGGCTTCGATGCAGGCAGCAACTGGAGAGACAGAGCCATAGAATCGTATGGTTGGAAAGGACCACAAACGTAATCTAGTCCAACCCCCTGCAAAGCAGGAATCTTTTGCTCAACATGGGGCTTGAACCCACAACCCTGAGTTTAACATTCACGTGCTCTGCTGACTGAGGGCCTTCTCGGTGGTGGTGCCTGCCCTGTGGAACGCCCTCCCATCAGATGTCAAGGAAATAAACAACTATCTGACTTTTAGAAGACATCTGAAGGCAACTCTGTTTAGGGAAGTTTTTAATGTTTGATGTTTTATTCTGTTTAATATTCTGTTGGGAGCCGCCAAGAGTGGGAAGGTTATAAATAATAATTATTATGTATTATTATTATCATCATCATTAGCTACTATGCTTGATTTCTGCTTGAATCCAAGGTTGTGACAAGGGGAGAAGGTAGTGAGCACTTCCATTGTAGGCTCAGGTTGCATATATTTGTAAATAAATCATATAAAACACAAAGTCCGTGGTTTCTGCTGTTCCTCATTCCAAGGAAAGTGATCCCTGGATAGACTCCTGGAACCCCTGTTATCTTGGAGATTGGGGTGTTGTGTAACAGTGTGATGGCTTTGACTTTGTGGTTGTACCATTGTTATAATCGTATTAAGTGGACTTTCTGGAATTTAAGCACATATGTACATTTTCTTTCTCATGCAGTAGACAAAAGGGACTTGAGAGTTCTGGCTCCTAGCCCTGCATCTATGAATCAACAATTATCTCTTTTGGCAAAAGTATCTGAATGGGGATCTGGGATTTGCCTTTGTGACCCCTTCCCCCCCGGGATGTAATCATGGGTTGCTGAAATATTTTAGATATATTCTTGGCTCACCACTGAGAGAAGAAGAAGGAAGGTGTGTGTGTGAGAGAGAGAGAAGGAGGAGGACTCATTCCCTGGCCAGAGCCCTGCTGGAACTTCTGGAATTGGAAGCGGAGCAAAGTAATGGATTTATGGCTACTGATGTTCTTGATTTTTCAAAGAACCTCTAACCTTGCCAGCAGCATGGACAAGCACTGCTGATCTCTCACCCTGAGCTCTAGAAAGAGAATGGGGTTTCCTAAAGAGATGGTAAGTGTGAAGATGAGAAACCTATGATGCTGTGCTTGAGAGGTTATGAGCCTGACTATTGCTGTAAACAGATCGGTGGGCTAGATGCACATTGGGTCTAAGCGTAAGTGGTCTTATGCTTGTGTTTTAGAGTAAAAGGAAAGACTGGGCGTCAGGATTCCATCTAGACATTTCCTACTTGATGCTGTTGTGAATTGTTCAATGCTTGCTCTTAAGCCTTGATGGTGCTCTTGTTACACAGAGATCTGAGAAGACTTTCCAGATTTCTTTATCACTTTCCCATCTCTTTCCTTTTGTGCTTAAGACTTTCCCCCTGAATCTTTCTTTATCCTTGCAGCGCCATCTTGGGAGACCAATGACCCCGGGGGATATATTAAGACAGATCAATGCTGGTTGAGAATAAGGTATGTGAGAAATGGAGCAGAGTGCTGAATCCATGAATGGTAAGTAGGCATCAGAGATAGGTGTCGTGGTAATCCAGGTTTTTCCTCAAGTTTCTGAATATGAGGTGGGATCATTATTGCAGAGACACTAAGTCATTGATATATGTCTCGCTTTTAATGAGAAGAAGATATTGAGTGAAGGCAGTGTAGATGCTAACGTGGGGGTGGGGGTGGGGAATCATTTGGATCAGAGTATGTTCCATGTCCCAAGCATGCAGTAAAATAAAAAAATTCCTTCAGTAGCACCTTAAAGACCAACTAAGTTTTTATTTTGGTATGAGCTTTCGTGTGCATGCACACTTCTTCAGATACAGTGAAATGGAAGTTTCCAGGCACTTATGTAGAGAAGGGGTGGGGAGGGGTGGGGATGGGGAGGGGGGATCACCCAGAAGGGTGGTGGAAATGGGTGATTGACTGACTGATAGCTGTTGATGACCGCAAACGACTGCAAATGGTTTTGCATGAAAAAGCAAGGGTTGAGATGGCTGAAGATCGCTTATCATGTATAATGAGATAAGAACCCGATATCTCTGTTCAAACCAGGTCCCTCCATGGTTTTGAGCTTGGTGATAAGTTGCAATTCAGCAACTTCTCTTTCCAGTCTATTTCTGAAATTCTTTTGTAGTAAGACAGCTACTTTGAGATCTTGTATAGAATGTCCTGGGAGATTGAAGTGTTCTCCTACTGGTTTTTCTGTCTTCTGGTTCCTGATGTCAGATTTATGTCCATTTATCCTTTGGCGTAGGGTTTGGCCTGTTTGTCCAATATAGAGAGCTGAAGGGCACTGTTGGCATTTGATGGCATACACAATGTTAGAGGATGAGCAATTAAATAGTCCTGAGATGGTATGTTGGATGTTGTTGGGGCCAGTAATGGTGTTGTCTGGGTGTATGTGGCAGCAAAGTTGGCATCTGGGTTTATTGCAGGCTCTGGTACCAGTGTCCATGTTAAGTCTGGTGGTTGTATTATTGTGGGTGAGGAGTTGTTTAAGATTGGGTGGCTGTCTGTAGGCAATGAAAGGTCTTCCTCCCAGAGCTTGAGAAAGGGAGCTGTCATTGTCCAGGAGAGGCTGTAGATCTCTGATGATGCGTTGTACTGTTTTAGCTTGGGAGCTGTATGTGATGACTAGTGGTGTTCTGTTATTTTCTTTTTTGGGTCTGTCTTGCAGCAGGTTCTCTCTAGGTATCTGTCTGGCTCTGTTGATCTGTTGTTTAACTTCATCAGGTGGATATTTTAGTTCTAAAAAGGTTTGCTGTAGATCTCTTAGGTGAGATTCTCTGTCTGTAGAGTTGGAACAGATGCGGTTGTAACGTAAGGCCTGGCTGTATACGATGGATTGTTTGGTATGTTTGGGATGGTAGCTAGAAGCATGTAGATATGTTTGTCGGTCAGTTGGTTTTCTGTATAAGGTGGTGTCTATACGTCCATCCTGTATTTTTATAGTAGTGTCCAAAAAATGTATTTCTTGCATAGATTGGTTCATTGTTAGGTTGATGGTGGGGTGAAAGTCATTGAATGTCTGGTGGAAGGTTTCCAGGGTCTGTTGTCCATGTGTCCAGATAATAAAAATATCGTCAATGTATCGCAGGTACAGGAGAGGTTTGAGTGGGTAGGAGTTAAGGAAACGTTGTTCTAAATCTGCCATGAAGATGTTGGCATACTGTGTGGCCATGCGGGTGCCCATGGCTGTGCCGCTGATCTGGAGGAACAGGTCATCACCAAATTTGAAGTGGTTGTGGGTAAGGACAAAGTGGGTAAGGACAAGCATGCAGAATTGCTTTGTCATTGCATCTCTGGTTCTAGTTGCTGTTGTGAGAGCCCATTCCTCTGAATCTGATAATATGGGAAAGTGTTCCTAGTTGCATTGTTAGTTACGCTGAAATGGATTTATAATTGGGAGGGGCTGTAACTTAATGGTACATAGGAAGCTACCTTTTACCAAGTCAGTCCCTTGCTCCATCCAGCTCGGTATTGTCTACATGGACAGGCTGTGTCTCTTCAGGGTTTCAGACCAGATACAGTGGTACCTTGAGTTACAAGCGCCTCAGGTTACAAACGCTTCAGGTTACAAACTCCGCTAACCTGGAAGAGTTACCTCGAGTTGAGAACTTTGCCCCAGGATGAGAACAGAAATTGTGTGCCGCCGGCGCAGCGTCAGCAAGAGGCCCCATTAGCGAAAGCACGGCTCTAGTTAAGAACAGTTTCAGGTTAAGAACAGACCTCCGGAACGAATTGTGTTCGTAACTAGAGGTACCACTGTATCTTTTCCGGCCCTACTTTGAGATGCCAGGGATTGAATAGGGAGCTGCTGCATACAAAACAGATCCTCTAAGATTGTGCTACGGTCAATGCCTTAAACATTATTTGCATTAAAAAGGTTTAAAGTTATATCCCTAGCATTTCAAAGTGAGGCTGGGGGGGGGGGGAATCCTACCTGGAGCCTGGGAGAGTCACTGCCTGTCAGTATTGATAATGCTGGCCTGGATGGACCAATGGTCTGGCTTGGAATGTAGTAGTTTCTATACTGCTAAGTATGTTTGTCATCTGAGTGAGTACTACCCAATGAGACTTACTTTTGCATAGAGATGGCAAAGATTGCCCAGGCTTGGCTTGTGCCCAGGAAGGTCACATTGGTGCTGCTAACTCAGTAGCTTGACTTCACCCACAGAGGTGTACTCCATTTTCTCTGTAGACAGACAGATGCTAAACACTGTAAAGACATTCATGCATTGTCTACCCCTTTGCTTTTTAAATTTAAAACACATTGTGGCAAATACAAACTGATCTGCTTATAGACTATAGAAGAGTCAGCCTATGGAAGAACTGAATCATACAGATATCTGCATCTTTTTTTCTCTCCAAAATATCTGCAATGCACTGAGGAATGAATTTGTGACTTGGTGTGGGCTGGGGTAATAGTTTCCTTATTACTAGTTTGGCATAAAAGATTTGAATGAATATTTCTGACTGAATCTTTAATTATGTTCCATAATCCAATTCATATCTTGTGAAAGTTTGAGAATCCACTGGTATTCTGGGTTCTATTCTAATGAAGCACTGAAAGATTAAACAAAGATAATTATTTAAACAAAAACAAGCAGTTGCTTTAATATTGCATTTGTATAATGTGATAACATGTTAAAGGTCTTGCTAATAATATTGCTTGGATATATTAAATATATGACCTCTTATGAAGATTTTTTTTAAAAATCATTTAATTAACATAATTCGAATACAATACTGCTGGATTGTAACAATGCAATCGAAGGTTGCAATGTGATACAATCAAAGGTTACAGTAAATATTAAAATTATTAATAAAAACAGTTAAAATAGTTAATTTAAAACATTCAAAAACAGTAAAAAAGTATACTAAAATATATTAAAATGCATCAACACAAGATGAAAACTTGGACACATCAAGAACGGAGTGTGGGAAACCAATTTTTGGAAAAATTGTATTCATTTTGTCTTACTTTGTGGCCGAGTTGGTAAAAATTTTTTTTTGGGGGGGGGGGAAATGATTTGGCAAAAAAAATATGCATCAATATAATTTATGTTGCTTTTTAATTACAGGGAGATCCCTCCTCCACAGTTCACCAATATGTTATTATTGGTAGGAGAAGAGAATTATGAATAATGAATGGATATTATAAAGATGTACAGTGTGTGTGTGTGTGTGTGTGTGTGTGTGTGTGTGTGTGCGTGTATCTTGATGGGTAAAAAATATTTTTAAAATCAATTAAAGTCTTCTTCTTACATTCCTAATATTTTATATTTAGAATGATTTAGAACTACATTAGACAATAGAAAAATATTCAAATAACAATGATTATAATTGGAACATCACAATGTATGCTTTTAAATTACTAAGTCAATATCATATTAAATTTTTTTAAAGATGATTTAACTTAACTGAATCTTATCTAAGGTTGCAATTACTAGTGTTGTTGTTGTTATGGTTGTTGTTGTTGTTGTAGAAGCAGTAGTAGTAGTTGACCTATGAAAATATCACAATAGTTGGTTTTTCTGTATTGTCTTTGAATAGTAGGATAGATTGATCAAAATTGCTCATGGTAACACCCATTGTATCTCTCTCCTATTCAGGTCCATCCATCTCCATGAACAACTCCTATGTCACCGAGTTTGTCTTGCTGGGTCTCTCCAATTCCCGTTCCATCCAGATATTTCTCTTTCTTCTGGTTTTCACCTGTTACACTGTAATCCTATTGGGCAACCTCCTCATTGTGGTGACTGTACATGTGGAGCCCCGCCTCCTCCAGTCCCCCATGTACTTCTTCCTGGCTTGTTTATCCATTCTTGATATTTCTGTGGGTTCCGTGGTTGTCCCCAAGATGATAGCAGAGCTGGCCAGTTCTGGCCAGACAATCACATTTGGCGGCTGTATGACACAGATCTTCTTCCTTCACTTCTCTGGGGGCAGTGAGATGTTCCTCCTCACCCTCATGGCCTATGATCGCTATGTGGCCATCTGCCATCCACTGACATACACCGCCAGAATGAACCGCCCACATTGCACTAGGCTCCTCTTATTCTGTTTGGCTGGAGGCATCATCCACTCGGCCACCCAGTTTATCCTTGTTGTCCAACTCCCATTCTGTGGACCAAATGAACTGGACAATTTCTTCTGTGATGTCCCACAAGTGGTCAGACTGGCGTGTGCCAATACCTACATCACTGAAATCCTCATGGCAGCTAATAGTGGCCTCCTCTCCCTGGTTTGCTTCCTTGTTTTACTACTCTCATATGGGGTCATTCTGGCCACCCTTCGAGGCCACTTCAAGGAGAGTGGAGGGAAGGCTCTGTCGACCTGTAGCTCTCACTTGACAGTAGTCAGCCTTATTTTTGTGCCCTGCCTCTTTGTATATCTTGTACCCTTCTCCGGCTCCAGTGTGGACAAAATGGCTTCCTTATTCTACACCATTGTCACCCCTGCACTGAATCCTATCATATATACACTAAGAAATAGAGAAATGAAGGAGGCTATGGGGCGGTGGAAAAAGCCACTGCATTTTCTTCCATTTTTGTGTAAAAGTAGGTGATGGGTAATGTACAAGTAGTTCTTGCCAGGAGTGTTTTATCACTGTAATATTGCCTCAGACTTTTCCTGCTTTCCGAATAGCCGTGTGACTGGAGTCAACTAATAGTTTTCCATTACCATGTTATGGGGTGAAATTTTTAAAGATGCCATCCTATAATTTCCTATTCGAAAGAGAAAGTAGAAGGGGGGAAGAAAGCATTCTTGGGTCAAGTGGAAGAGTGCACATATGTCACAGCAGTTTGAATATTGTATAAGGACCAGGTTCTGTCTGAGGTCCGTCTCCCTTCCATGTCCTCAAAGGGGAGCCCTGTATCTTAAGGCAAACCAGTTTTGAATCAGAAGGGACTTTCAAAAAAAAAAATTGTGGAGAATGGAGCGGGGACCATTGAGGGAATTGAAGTTGAAAAGTGTGTGGCTAGGTGGGTGTCAGCATTTTCTCAGGCATGTGCAAAACGCTGGATGTGTGTGTAATGCAGTAGATTGTTTATTTCCAGGGTCACCTGCCATCTTTGCTTGGCTTGGGGAGTATGGGAACTTAAGAGCACCCTTCTTCCAGCCTGCCACTGCTCTGTACTACACCCAAGAAAGGGTGACACTGTTGTGAAGCGGTAAATTAATCAATGCAGAGTCTTCTTCATAAACAGAATAAAACTTTACTGAAGACAAT
Source organism: Zootoca vivipara (assembly GCF_963506605.1). Taxonomy (NCBI): domain Eukaryota; kingdom Metazoa; phylum Chordata; class Lepidosauria; order Squamata; family Lacertidae; genus Zootoca; species Zootoca vivipara. The sequence continues at coordinate 41,878,918 of NC_083288.1, forward strand.
TAAGTTGTTCATAAACAGCATAGTTAAAGAGCATACACAGAGTGCTCCTAGCTGCTATCTGACTCTTCAGAGGCACAGTCTTAGTTACTGATTTACTAGAGTCCTGGAGCCACTCTGTCTGCAACAACACAATACACACATTGACACACAGAGAGACCCACAGAGAGGCTGGCTACTTTTTATAGGGAGAATGAGTCATGACTCAAGATGAGTCACGAGTCACAGTGATTTAGCAGTTTGCTGTTACCAGTTAGCAGTTAGCAGGCTTAGGCTTGAATAATTGTGTAGCCTTTGTAGCCTTACTGCTTCTGCTCTCAAGAACCTTTGTCTCATGACAGAATCTGCAAACCTCGTAGCCCCGTTAAGAGAAAATGAGGATGCCAAAAGGCATAGCTGAAGAATGTACATTTTCCTCCCCTCCCTTGCTAAAGGCTATGCAATAAATCTGAAAGACTTATTTGCCACAATATTATATCTGTGTGTTTGTGTATGTCCCCCCTTGACCAAATATAGACATTTTTTTCTTTTCAGAGGTGGCGTTCAGTATACCTTACATGGCCATCAGCTGATTGCCAGTGCTTCCAAAGCAAAGTGTGCATGGGTTTGTGGGCACCACTGATTTTTATCGTTGTCTGAAAAAAATCCCTTTGCACCTCTTGCATCTTTACCTGACACACAGCTGACATCATACATCATATATGATATCAGGTGTAGGGCAGGCTGCCTAACTGTATCCTTCCAAATGATTTGGGGTACAAAAGTTGAAATTTTCTTTCCCCCAAGCACTTTAGTCCCTCTGTAAAATCACCACCCTCCCCATATCAACTTTTAAAACAACAACCCCAAACCCTAATATTACACACTTAATGGAACATGCTGTTAGGTCCTCAGGATGACTTTAATTAAAAAAAAATATTTTTATGCTCTCCCTCCCCTTTTGATGTATTTTATTTATTTATTTATTTATTACATTTATATACCACCTTTGTCTTCTGGGGATCTCAGTGTCGTGTACATAGAATCATAAGAGTTGGAAGGGACCCCCAACGGTCATCTAATCCACCCCCCTGCACTGCAGGAAGCTCACATGCATTTTAATATGTGTTTCTTAAATATGTATATTTTAACAGCCTCTGGATTACTCTTTTAGTCCTGTTTATTTTTAATTTCTGGCTTCCTATTGATAATTTAAATGTATATTTTCAATTTTATGCAAATAGGGGTTGTTATTTACAATATTAATAAAAAGATAAACAGTGTTACAGTTCTGCCAAACTCATTAGCTTTAAAAAAATATTGAAATGACAGTTAATACTTAAATAAACTGCTGATCTGTACAAAGAAAGATAACCACGTCACCCTCAACCCCAAGTCTATCCTATGATGTAACACACACTCTCTCCCTCTCTCCCCCTCTCTTTCATGAGTTAGCATGCCCAATTAAGGAAAGAGATACTTGTGTATTTATTCTTTTGGCACAATCCCCAGAACCACCTTAAGTTATCCAAGCCTTGCTCTGGGCCCTTCCTATGCAAACACCATTGCCCATGGACTAGGAACACCTTCCCAAAGCCTGCTTGATTTTGAGAAGGCTGTTCTACTGGAGCCGGAGGGAGGACAAGTCTCCAGGAATAACTGCTGCTGCCGCCTGCCCCACTGAGAAGCAGAAAGGGGCTCCAGTGCCCCAGTACGTGGGGCAGCAAACTTGCTTTGTGTGTGTGCTTCATGCAGGGTGTGTTATTTGCAAGGATGGAGCCGCTGCCACAGGAAGCATTTTTGTGACAGGGACCCACTTGCATTTCCCTTCCCCTTGCTCCAAACTGAGCTGCCTGACACAATGTACGTGTGAGGTCATGTAAGTTATGTTGCGCCCCCTCAATAATTTATGCAAGGTGGTGCCGGTGGACCAGATTGATCTGTCTTTTCCCTTTATAAATCCACCTGCTATCTATCAGCTTCATGGATGAGTGTCTTTTGACTAATTTCCATGTCTTTTTTTGGTTTTTGTTTTAGGAATTTAGTTCAGCTTGCATAGCAGCAATCAATGGCTTAGCTTCCTCAGGGGATAAATTCTGAATCTTCCTAAAACTCTCTGGTTCCAAAACAGCTTTGCCAGCAAACACCTTTTTTGGCAAATGCATCCTTAAATCTTTCAGGTGGCTGTCCTTTGTTAGAGCACTTTTTGACCTGCGCATTTCTACCTTGCTCGCTCTCCTCAGCAGAGTCAGAAGGATCTTTCTTTAAGCCTGTTGTGAATAAGGGTTTCTCCCCATTATCTGCCTTAGGAAGTGGTAATTCCAGAAGTGCAGCTCTTCACACATTTCAGGCTAGCTGCCCACAAGACATTAGAGGAGATGAAGTGATTCATTTTTGACATACCTCAAGTGTGGAAATGCTGCTCTTGTAAAAATGTTACCCTGCAAAGGATGTCTGGAGATAGCTGGTTCTTTTAAATAAACACTTACGTGGTGTGGAAAGAGATATGATTTATTGCAGTTTGCAGAAAGCATTAAATTGGCCAGAGGAATTCTTTGCAGATTCTGGACCCAGGGCATAGGTTACAAAGACAATTTATAGCATTTTCCCCATACATGATTCCCTAGTGCCTGACCCTTTCCAAGGCTCTGATTTGACTAATGTCTGCTTTTACCCTAATAGATAAAGGTAAAGGTAAAGGGGCCCCTGACCATCAGGTCCAGTCGTGTCCGACTCTGGGGTTGCGGCGCTCATCTCGCTCTATAGGCCAAGGGAGCCGGTGTTTGTCCGCAAACAGCTTCCGGGTCATGTGGCCAGCATGACAAAGCTGCTTCTGGCAAACCAGAGCAGCGCACGGAAACGCCGTTTACCTTCCCGCCGGAGCGGTCCCTATTTATCTACTTGCACTTTGATGTGCTTTCGAACTGCTAGGTTGGCAGGAGCTGGGACCGAGCAACGGGAGCTCACCCCGTTGCAGGGATTCGAACCGCCGACCTTCTGATCAGCAAGCCCTAGACTCAGTGATTTAACCCACAGCGCCACCTGGGTCCCTTCCCTAATAGATAGGGATCTCTTAATAAGCAATGAGTGCTTTAAGAATTGCTCTTTGAAGCATACTGAGAGAGGGGTATGATTAATGCTGAAAGACTGTGATGCTTAACACAGGAACTTCAGAGACACCAACCTTGCTTCATAGCTGCCAAGTTATCCCTTTTTTTAAGGGATTTTCCCTTATGCTGAATAGGCTTCCTCGCGAGAAAAGGGAAAACTTGGCAGCTATGCCTTGCTTTATTCAATTCTTCCCAGCAACAAGTACAGAAGACACCAGTAAGGGGAAACAAGCAGCAAGACATCAGTTTGGAGGGAAATTCCTCCAGGTGAAATCAAGCAATGATCAATAATTTTTACCAATTTTAGAGATAATGAAACAGTGTCAATTTCTTTCTCAGCATTTGTTTGTTTGAGCAATTTAGATACTGCTTAATACTGTAATTTCTGAGCAGTGTACAATAAGATTACAAAAAGTGTAATAAAGCAGGCTTCCGGTTCTGCTTTGCCATAATGGAGGCAGTGCCCACGACAGTAGGAGATCAGTGGCGAAGGAAAAACAAGGATGATTGAGGGTAATTATCCTTGCAAGTTCCCCCCAGGGACGGGGGGGGGATCTGCTTCACTCACAGTTCGTCTCGCTCCGGCATGGATTGCGGGAGGCAGGGATGCACTGAGTGCAAAAGCACTTCGCCTGACGAAAACCCTCCAATGCCACCATTAAGAAGCAGAGGTACTCTTGTTAATTAGAGCTTAATTTGGACTAAAGTACAGGCTCGTGCTAGAAAAGGTGAGATCACAAACTGTGGAACAGAACCAGCTCCAAGGTCATAAAGGTTTGAACTAGAGAGATAACTTCATTCGCTGCGAAAGATGGTGGGGATATAGTTTGAATTCCTCACTTGTAGCTTTATAAATCGTTTAATGGGTCAACATGAATAGAAGTTATTAATATTGCAGTTGTTGTATAAGGGATTATTATTATGCCTGGAGTGTAATGGAAAAGATTTTGGAATGCAGAAATAAAGCAAATAATCAACCCATCAAATCCATACCTGCCAAGTTCCTGCCTGAAAAATAAGGGATCGGACCGGAAGTAGCAGCCCGGAAGTAGTGCTGCCGCCATTTTGGAACTAGGCGGAGCATGCTCAGAAGTGACTTTTGATGCTGCTCTGCCCAGTTCCAAAATGGCCGCCACACCAGAAGTCGCGCTGCAGCCATTTTGGAACTGGGCAGAGCAGCATCAAAAGTCACTTCTGAGCATGCTCCGCCCAGTTCCAAAATGGCCACCGTGCCAGAATAAACTGGGGAAAAACAAAAAATTCCATTTTTCCCCGGCTGGGAACAGCTGGAAAAACGGGGGTTTCCCGGGGAATACGGGAGACTTGGCAGCTATGATCAAATCTAGCATGTGGGGGACCACTTTATCTAAATTCAGTATTTGAACAATTGGTATTAGTAATTGTTTTATAAATAATTGTATTATAAATTGGTATTGTTATAATTAGGCTATTATTGGATTGTAATTGAAAACCAATAAAAATTATTATTTAAAAAAAGAGCTCAGACTGAGCATGGCCTCACAGGCTTCTCTGTTCAGCCCTTTGGATTCTTCCCCAGGCTACCTTCCCTACCTTCCACACTCCACTTTGCCAGGCCCCACACCCCTGGCCCTGCCTTCCACACTCCGTCAGTATATTTACCTGGCTAGAATGAGTCTCCAAACTGTGATAAGGCCTCTTGATTGTTTAGATGAGTAATATAATGGGGAAAGCGGAAGGGGGAGGGGTTAGTATAGCATACAAAGGTAACATTCTCATTTGTTGCTCTGCACCCTTTGTCACTGACTGACCCACATTTGACTCTGGCCCTGCATCCTGCTGTCATGTGGTCATGGAACTGTGCTCAGTGGGGAAGGTGGACCTCAGACTGAAAAGGATCTCTCTGCCCTGCCATGGAATTGAGGTGCCCTCCAGTACACTTCCATTGTTTCCTCAGTGAAGAACAATAGTTTTCTAAGAAGAACAATCATGGAATTGTAAAGCTGGAAGCTACCCCAGGCATCATCTAGTTAATGCACCCCCCCCACACACAATTGAGGGGGCTCATGCCACACAGTGTGATGATGTGGAGGCAAAGTGCAGCTGCTTGGCTTCAAGCTCAGCCTCATTCTCCCTGCATGACATTAAAGGTGCAAGCGTGGAGGGTGTAACGAAATAACCCTAAGATGATATATTTGGTTACAACCTGGATGTATAAGGGTTAATACATCTTCTACCTTGAGTGACAGCACATGCTTGTGGGGGCAGCGTTATGGACATTCTATGAGGAGAAAAGAGCAGTTATGACAGTTGGGGTGAAGAAAAAAAAGAGCAGGAGGTTGAGTGTGATGCTAGGCTAATTCCAATGTACTAGTTTTACAGCTTTAAGTAATAATATGAAGTAAGAGATTAAACAAATGAAGCCATAAATAAATATACATGTTCTCCAGTTAAATAAAGCTTTCATCTATGTTGTGTCAAATTGGATGTTCCTCCTTAATCCAGCAATTTATCTAAACTCAAAAAAGTGGTGACTGAAGAGTGGAGATAAAACTAAGCCTGAGTAGCAGGTGGATAGTTTGTATCTCAAAATCACGCACAGCAGAGGCAAGTGAAGGGAAAGAGTGCCACGAAGTAGCTAAAGCAGGCATCCCCAAACTTCGGCCCTCCAGATGTTTTGGACTACAATTCCCATCTTCCCCGACCACTGGTCCTGTTAGCTAGGGATCATGGGAGTTGTAGGCCAAAACATCTGGAGGGCCGCAGTTTGGGGATGCCTGAGCTAAAGTGCTGAGGCAAACGGCTGCTGAGGTGAACCTGAGTTGAGAGGGAAACCTTACTGAGGGCACAAGATTGTTCCTGTAAAATTTGCCTGGAGTTTTTAAGGATACAGAGCCACGTTATTTGGAAAGCTGGAATTGTACTCTATATACTGGCAACCCCATATAAAAAGAGAATTTATTTGGGAGGAAGGAGGAATAGTGTGTTGTTTGAACAACAACTGAGATTCCTTCAGCACTCTGTTAGTAATAGAGAGGAGAGGTTTGTTACAGAGGGCATACCCTTCATGTGTGTGTGCACATTGCCAGACAGTTTTGGGGTGCCCAGATCCCTCTTTGAATTTTTTTTTGGGGGGGGCAAACTCCTCAGCCCCCACTAGTTACCCATGCAGATAAAGTTACTTTTGCAGCACCATCCTGATCCTTGAAACTTTACAATTTTGGAATGTAGGGAGTCAAACCATTGGTCCATAGAGCTAAGTATTGTCTACATCAGGTTTAGAAAACCTCTGACTCTCCAGGTATAACTTCCACGATCTCAGACCATTAGCAATGTTTGCTGGGCAGATGGGTGTTGTAGCTCAGCAACATCCACAGAGAGCAACAGGTTTTCCATCACCTGATCTATATTGACAGATAGTTGCTTTCGAGGGTTTCAGAGAAAGGGTCTGAACCAGGCCCACCTGGAGTTACCATGGATTGAACCTGGGACCTACCGAATGAAAGTATATGTGTTACAATTGCGCTAGGGCCACACCTCAAAGTAAGGAAAGCAGGTGAAGAAAAACACAGATGGTGAAATAGAAGAGCCTGAACAGAAACAATTTAAAAGTACCATAAACCAGAGGAAAGAATTAGCAGCCTATTGGTATGTTATTTTGGGTTAAGAAGAAGAACAAGAGTTTGGATTTGATATCCCGCTTTATCACTACCCTAAGGAGCATAGCTGCCAAGTTATCCCTTTTTTACAGGGATTTTCCCTTATGCTGAATAGGCTTCCTCGCGAGAAAAGGGAAAACTTGGCAGCTATGCTAAGGAGTCTCAAAGCGGCTAACAATCTCCTTTCCCTTCCTCCCCCACAACAAACATTCTGTGAGGTGAGTGAGGCTGAGAGACTTCAGAGAAGTGTGACTAGCCCAAGGTCACCCAGCAGCTGCATGTGGAGGAGCAGGGAATCGAACCTGGTTCACCAGGTTACGAGTCCACCACTCTTAACCACTATGCCACGCTTGCAGCTGCTGGTGGCAATGGGACATAAGTAGGTGGCCCAGAACTATTAGTAAAAGCTAGGTCACGGCAGTACAATACGTCAGCCTGGCCCAAACCCAGCTTGTATTGCCAGAAATAAATGCTGGTCTTCGGAGGCAAAGGGAAGCTGACTTTCTCAGTGACTTCAGTTGCCTCACTCCATGTTTCACCAGTGGTGTCAATACTTGCTCCACCGTATTCAGCTGTTAGGGAAAATTGTGCTGTCATCAGTAATTTACCGAGACCTTCTGCCCCAACTGTAACAGTCGAAGATACTTTCCAGTTGTGCTCCAGGCTGTTCACCTGTTCCTTCACATATCCAACCTTCTTGGTAATTTGCTGTTCCCAAGCAACAGTTATTAGGGCATCATTTGTGATGGTTTTGACAGACTGCCAGACACCAAAAGCTTTACCATGATTTAAAGACACGCCTCCAGGGAGGAAGTTGAGCACACTACCATGTATGGAAAATGTGGAAGGGTTTCTGCTTGACATGTCTTCGACTCGGTAATACTCAACTCCCCATTGGCTATTTGGTCTCAGAAGGTATATATAGTTCTTGGTTCCCCAGTAATACAGACCGTCTTTAAGGTTTGGGTGAAGGGTAGACTCAACAGCATTTAAGTCTTCATTCATATTGGTGACACGGCGGTACACTCCCCTCTTCTTGAATATAATGAAGAAGTACTTATCATAGGAAAAGTAAAAGTCCCCGTTTCGGCAGTTGGGATGGAGAGAGTAGACCACACTATCACTGTCTGTATTCATGTTGGTTACTCGGCGGTAAGAGTTCCCCTTGATGATGTAAAATAAGTTATCCTTATAGGCCAGGTAGTGGTCTCCATCACGGACAGAATTGTGCAGACTGAAGATCTCGAGGTCTTTGCCTTGATTGAAATTAGTAGATCTCATGTAGCAGCCCAGGTCTGAACGGACAATGTAGTAATACTCGTCCACACCACAGAAATCAACTCCTTTAGTTTTGCTCTTGGGAAGTATTCCATTCACCTCTTTAGAAAAAAGAAGGAAATGGCTAGTTAGTTCCCTCAGTTGTTTGGTTAATTGTTGTTCAGCTTCCTTGCACCAACTTACCCCAACGCATACAATATTTTTCGCCCCATAAGACGCACCGGACCATAAGATGCACTTAGTTTTTAGAGGAGGAAAACAAGAAAAAAAATATCCTGCTGGTCCCGCCGCCGCCTCTCACATGGGCAGGCAGAGGAGCCACAGTTGGTGGAGGCGCTGCACTACACCTCTCCCAACGGCTGCTCCTCTGCCTGCTCTTGTAAGCGGGAGGGACAAGCAGCGAGAAAGGGCTCCTTTCTCGCCGATTGTCCCGCCACTGCCTCTCGCATGGGCAGGCAGAAGAGCCGCCGTTGGGGGAGGCGCTGCACTTCTTCAGCACCTCTATGGCATCTGCAGAAAACAGCAGCAGGATACTCTTTCAGGTGGTTTGTAATTTAACGGAACCGCCTGCACTATCGCGGCCTGGTAAGGCCCCCAAGAACTCCAGCAATGAATTTGCAAATGTTTTTTTGCAGATAAAGTCATCAGATTCGGAAAGAGGTAGACTCCACCATGGGAGCAGGACTGAGGTGGGAGAGTGCTGGAGTCCTGTCTAGTCATGTTATATGGGATCAATTCCAAACTGTTACCTCCAAGGAGGTGAACAGGCTTCTTGGTCAAGTGAAACCAACCAACTTTCTCCTTGATCCCTGCCCATCCTGGTTTATAAAAGTGTGCCAGGAAGGGCCAGATCTGCTGAAAGAGGCAGTCATAAAACCGCTTCTTAAAAAAAAAAAAAATATCTTTAGACCCGGCCAATATGGCAAAATACCGCCAAGTCTCAAATCTTCCATTCTTGGGCAAGGTGATTGAGTGGGTGGCTGCTGAACAACTCCAGACTCGCCTGGAGGATGCGGACCATTTATATCACTTCCAATCAAGATTCAGGCCTCATCATAGGACTGAAACCACCTTGGTCACACTGGTCAATGATCTCCGGCAGGCTAGGGATAAAGCTAAAAGCTGTTTGCTAGTTCTGCTGGATCTCTCTGTGGCCTTTGATACCATCAATCATGACATCCTTCAGGACCGTCTAGAGCAGAGGTCAGCAAACTTTTTCAGCAGAGGGCTGGCCCACTGTCCCTCAGACCTTGTGGGGGGGCAGACTATATTTTAAAAATAATAATGAATGAATTCCTATGCCCCACAAATAAACCAGAGATGCATTTTAAATAAAAGGACACATTCTACTCACGTAAAAACACCAGGCAGGACCCACAAATAACCCAGAGACCCAGCCAGATAGGTGGGGTATAATAAATTAGTAGTAGTAGTAGTGTCTGGGCCTTTTTGGTTTAGTTAAAAGGTAACTAAAGTATAGGGGTTGAGGTCGAGTTTTATAAAATGTATGCATCATGTAGAGAAAGTGCATAGCCCCCCCCCCCTTCATAAAACTCTTGCACTGGGTCACTAAACCAGATTGTTGGACAGGTCTAAGACTGATCCCCGCCCCAACATGGTGTCCCAAAATTTTGTAGGGCTACGTCTCCTATCATTCCTGACCATTAGCCTCACTGGGTGTGCCTGATGAGAGCTGGAGTCCAACACAGCTTTGTTCCCTGTAGAAGCATTCTGTTTTTGATGTTCTGTTGGGAGCCGCCCAGAATTGCTGGGGAAACTCAACCAGGTGGGTGGGGTGTAAATTTTTTATTATTATTATTATTATTATTATTATTATTATTATTATTATTATATTTCAGTGCCATCTTCTCCATGCCCTCCTGCAGCACACTCCATTTCAACTCCTGTGTGCTTTCAGTCAGTCAACATTCCATGAAAATTCAGCAAGCTTAGGTCTCGCTGGGTTGTTTCCCCTCCCAATTAATCATGCCAACCCACACATTTCTGTTATTTGAACTGTGAGAACCTTGGACATTCTGTGGGCCTCCTGATACCCCCTGATTATTTGTGCACAAATCATGCTATTTGGCTACAGGAACTATGGCATTCACCTCTGAAACACCAGGAGTGCTTTGATTTTTTTTTAGCAGTCGAGATTTTTTTTAAAAAAATAAATGAATAACTATATTTCCCACCACTGCTCAAGACACTCATGTTCTGTTTAAAAGAAATCATTACCAAGCGCTAGCTGTTCAATACTCACGTAGGGTTGATAGCCCCTGTTGACATAGGCAGGCCAGGAGGAACAAGAAGATTGACAGCATCTTTCTTCTCCTTAGTGCTCAGAAAGGCTCCGGCCATTTATTAAATAGCTGGTGTGAGGGGCTGCAGAGGTGGGTTATGAAAGACCCTGGCTAATCACATGTGCCCATAACACACAGTGTCTTGCAGATCTTGATGGGCAGCATTTCATAGCTGCTTTCCAGATTATAAGGTATGCACAATTTTATAGGAAGAGGGCAGGCAAACAGGACCCTCTCATAGCAAGCATATCTCTGTTTAAGACCAAGCCTCCCACAGAGCACCCATGGAGTTGCCCCTTGATCCTTCTGCATTCCACACTAGTCATATTGGAAATCTTGCCTGTGGCCCCTTGCAGCTGACATGTTTATTGAGCATGACCTGCATTATTTGCAGAACATCCCAGATTCAATACCCAGGATCTCCTCATAGGGCTGGAAGATGTTCTGTGTCATCTGGTTCCTTAGCCATAACTCACTGGTTCCAGGGATGAGATCTAGATATGCACGATACAATTAATTCACTTCTTTATGAACTCAAGTAACCTCAAGTCATCTGTCTTTGGTTCTATGCACCAGTAGTCACCGAGCAGCCAAGCCAAGATCTTGAAAATAAGAGACAAAGCAAAAAGCTGTAAAAAAAACCAGTTGAGAGAAAGCGGGGGAGAAAGCAGTTGAAGAAAAATGGGAAATTTCAACAGAAGGTAACAAAACTAGTTTTTAAGAGTGGCTCATACTTAAGATTTATAACATTTTGAGGAATGTATGTTGTGGTTTTGGGGGTGTCCCTCCTGTGACCAATAAATTCATCCACAGGGCAGAGATCAAGCATGTCAATGACGCATTGACCTGAAGAGGAAGATATACCAGAACTTAATCATTGCGAAACAATTCGGTTGGCTGCTAAGTGCAGAGCTCTGTATCCAAAGTAACAGGTGTTTTGGAAGCACCCAAAAAAAAATGGTTATCTGCCTCCAAACAGGGTTTGACTGAAGGCAGGGCCTGCCTGCTCATTAGGCCATGTGCAGAGACTACCTCAGGTGTCAGGATCTGCCCAATCCACAGTTCAGCAGTTCTGATCCCCAACTCATAGGTGCTTCCCCCTGCGTAGGTCTTCAGCCCACGGCTGTCCTCTGACCTTGACTTCCAGCTCAGCTTCAGACTCCTTCTTCATCACGGGCCCCTGTGCAGCAACAACTTTGCCTTCTTTTCACCAAGGCCGGAGAGGGGCAGCTGATGACAACTCAGAAGAAGGGAAAGCCAAAGCCTCCATTTGCCAATGCTGATCTTCCCCCCACTTCTATGCCCCAAAGCTGGTCTTTTCTTCCCTTCTTTTCCACCCCCCCCCCACCCGAGAACTTTCCCTGCCCTCTTTTCAACCCTGCCATGCTAACTTTCCCTTCCTTCTTATTTTTCCTTTGTTCGAAATCTGTATGTGTGGCTATTGCTTTCATGTGTGGCAGTGAGTCCTGGAAGACTTGGTCCCTGCCTTGGAGGCCTTTTCCCACCTGGGCTGGGGGTGGTGGCGGTGAGGCCCTGACTGGCTCCAAAAAGTCAGCTACAAAAGCTGAGGCTGCTGAACATACTCTTGGGCTGGTATATAATTTAGGGCAGGCATCCCCAAACTTCGGCCCTCCAGATGTTTTAGACTACAATTCCCATCATCCCTGACCACTGGTCCTCTTAGCTAGGGATCATGGGAGTTGTAGGCCAAAACATCTGGAGGGCCGCAGTTTGGGGATGCCTGATTTAGGGCAATGGTGATGGGGGCTGGGGGGGCCATTGCCCCAGCCACATTTTTGAGGGGGTGCAACAAGGTGACCCTATGACACAGACCCTCGCATGCCCTGGAATTGCAGTGGCAGCTGCTCCTTCTCTTTAGGGCCACTCCGGGCCAGTTGAGAGGGAGGGCTGGCCACTGCTGCACTCCCGGGTCAGGCCTGACCAGAGGCGGAAGCGGCAAGGAGGAAGAGAGGCAATGGCTGCTTCGCTGCCCCTCTCCTCCGCTGGGCTGGCCTCTGGCAGGTGTGTGCACCTGTCTGACTGGAAGGGCATGTGACTCTCCTGCTGCATCCTCCTCACAAGGCCGCCGAACCCCGTACCCTGGGCACGTCCTGCTGCGCTCGCCCAACCACTTGGAAGGCCTGCTCCCCCGCTGATTTGGAGGGGCGTGCAGTTGCAGTGGGAAAGGGCTGTTGTGATTTATTTTAATTTTGGTATACAGTACAGTGGTACCTCGGTTTTCGAACAGCTTACGGTAGTTCCCGAACAACTCGGAGCCTGAATGCTGCAAACCCAGAAATAGGTGTTCCGGTTTGCCCCGGAAGCCAAACAACCTCCTGAATTGCCATTTTCACTGTTGCACAGTTAATTTTAGCCCCACCCCCAGTTTAACACTTAATCAGCAAATTTAAATCCCCCCATCGTAATTAAGCCTTTCCCCCTCCTGTTTAACACTTAAGCAGCAAATTTAAGTCCCCCCATCGTGATTAAAGCCTTCCGTTTCTTATTGCAGTGTTCTGAGGTGATATTTGGTGCTTTTGGTTTTGCTATCTTTTGTGGTTTTGTTTGTGTGGCTTTTTTCATTTTTGTGTCTGTGGCTTGTTTTTCGTTTTATGATTGATTGATTGTGTGACTGTGGAAATGGATAAAAGCCCCCCCCCCACCCAACAATGACTATCATCAGTGTAGGTAAGAATTTTTTTTCAATTTTTATTTTTATCATCTACAATACTGTTTTATTTATTTTATAGTACAGTACATTGATTATTTCTTCCATCTGATGGATCAATTCATTTTAAATTGCTGTTTTAGGGGTTGTTTTTAAAAGTCTGGTACAGATTAATCCGTTTTGCATTACCTTCCATAGGAAAGTGCACCTTGGCTTTGGAACGCTTTGGTTTTGGAACGGACTTCCAGAACGGATTAGGTTTGAGAAGCAAGGTACCACTATATTAATTTTGTAAAAAGTTCTTATTACAATTTATGTGGAAATTATACAAATTATACAATTTGGTTATGCACTTTTGGGTGTTTTGATTAATGCTTATGATTATTTTTATTATGTTGTCATTACGACTAATTCTTCATGTGGTAAGCCAAACAGCATGGTTTGAACTTGGAAAAGTGAGATACAAATGTACCGGTATAAATGTATGAGTGAATTTGCTTCACTAAGGAGCTGCAATAGGTTAGCGAAAAATTCATTTGTGTGTGAGAGTTTGCGGTGGTTGGCGTGCCTTATTCCATTGTAAACAGACAGAGCTTTGCAGCTTTTCCACAGGAGAAGCTTGTGCAGAGGGCTCATTGGAACTCGAGAAAGCTACACTAAAGCCTTCTCCTTGCTATGCTGCTATTCTGTGTCCAGCTTTTTGTTTGTTGGTAGGTTTTGTTGCAGGGGATTGTCCATTCATACATGCAGCTTCCTCCATCCCCTGGCAACTTGCCATGTTATAGTGTAGAATAACTTTTGAATTTTAATTCTGCTGGTTGCAAAAATAAATAAATGAGAATGTCTTTGCTATCATCATTAGTGTCTACCGGTATTATAATCTTCACTATTGTTATTGCATAGAATCACAGAATTGTAGAGTTGGAAGGGATTCCAAGGATCACCTGCTCCAACCCCTTGCAATGCAGGAATCTCAGCTAAAGCATCCATGACAGATGACCATCCAACCTCTGCTTTAAAAAGGAAGGGAGTCCAAGGGGAGTCTGTCCCACTGTCAAACAGCTCTTACTGTCAGAAAGTTATTCCTGATGTTTAGCCGGAATCTCCTTCCCTGCAACTTGAGGCCATTGCTCTGGGTCCTACCCTTTGGAGCAGGAGAAAACAAGCTTGCTTGCTCCATCATCCATGTGACAGCCCTTTAGATATTTGAAGATGTCTCTGTCTTCTCCATAAAGTTCTACACTTAAGCAGGAAGAACCAGATGCACAAATATATGATGGGGGACAACTGCTTTGCCAGTAGTACATGGGGCAAGGATTTAGGGGTCTTGGTAGACCACAATTATCACATGAGTCAACAGCATGATGCAGCACTAAAGAAAACTAATGCTAGTCTTGATTGCATCAAAACAAGTCCAGATAAAGTCCAGATAAAGAGAAATAATAGTACTGCTCTATTCTGCTTTGGTCAGACCACACCTGATGTACTGTGTCCAGTTTGGAGCACCACAATATAAGAAGGATAAAGATAAGCTGGAACAGGTGCAGAGGAAGGCCACCAAGATGGGGAAGGCTCTGGAAGTCAAGGCTTCATAAGCAATGGTTGAGGGATCTGGGCATGTTTAGCCTGGATAAGAGGAGACTGAGAGGAGATATAATTGCCATTTTCAAATATCTAAAGGGCTGAGGCCACAGTAAGATAGGGGTTGGGTGCAGTTGGAGAAATATCTAAGTGGGAGTGGCACCTATAAATTGGGGGTCAGATTCGCTGCCCGGTGGATTGGGCAGATCCTGACACCTGAGGTAATCACCTCACATGGCCTAATGGGCAGGTAAGCCCTGCTTTCATTCAAACCCTGTTTCAGGGCATGTAGCCATTCTTTGGTTGCTTCCAAAACATCAGGGACATCGGATACAGAGCTCTGCACTTAGCAGACAACAGAATTGTTTTGAAACCATGAAGGTCTGGTATATCTTCCTCTGCAGGTCAATGTGTTAATAACAAATTTGATCTCTGCCCCATGGATGAATTTATTGGTCAACGGGGGGACATTCCCGAAACCGCAACATACATTTTTCAAAATGTTTTACATCTTAAGCATGAGCCACTCCTAGAAACTGGTTTGCTACCTTCTGTTGAAATTTACACACTATTTCCCCCTGCTTTCCCTCAACTGATTTTACAGCTTTTTGCTTTGTCTCTCCTTTTCAGGATGTGGTTTTTGGCTGGTCTTTTCCCTTTTATTATTTATCAAACCAGTTAAGAACTGGTGCAAGGTCTCTAGTCCTCCCAGAGAACTTTGGAACTCCCTGCCTAGGGAAGCTAGATGGGCCCCCTCCTTGCTGGCAGATGGGAACTGACTGTGTTTTGAGGAAAGGGCCGGCGCTGTGGTATTTTTATTGTTGCTATTATCTGTACTTCTAATAGATCTTTTCAATACATTGTTTTAATTCTATTTGTGTTTTATAACTTTTTAATGATTATCTTTTCCATCTGAGGTATCTGAAGAAGTGTGCATGAACACGAAAGCTCATACCAAAATAAAAAACTTAGTTGGTCTTTAAGGTGCTGCTGGAAGGAATTTTTTAATTTTGTTTCGACTACGTCAGACCAACACAGCTACCTAACTGTATCTTTTCCATGATTTTAACTTCTGTTTGATGTGTAAAGTGGCTCTGAGTTCCAGTTTGTGGGAAAGGCAGGCTACAGCAACAGCAGCAGCAGCAACAACAACAACAACAACAACAACAACGTTATGAAACAAAACCTGCAGGCAGCCTCTAGGACTAGGTGGTTTCTGTGACATGCGCCCAGCGCCTGTGTACCTATCAAGTCCTTCCCAGCTGCTGAGTGAAGGGAGGATTGTGATTGATGGCTGAGCTGCTTGGACACCAGATTAGAGGGCTCTGGTGGCCATGCAAACATGCCCCAAAATACTGGGAGCTGGCCTATGATGAGCTCAAAAGAATTCTTAAAATCACATTTTTTTAAAAAAAAACCTGAAGCCTTTATATTAGTGATAATTGGTGATGAGATCCCTATGAAGGTACACAACTTATTTCTTTATGCAACAGCAGTGGCCAAAATAGCATAAATTGGATAGAAAGAGAAAGCCCAACCGAAAAGAAACAACGGCTGCACAAATTGACAGAATTCACAGAACTTGCAAATATGGCAGCCCAAGAAAGGAATCAGAATGGGGGAAAAGACAAAGGGGGAATAGTTACAGGTAGGTAGCCGTGTTGGTGTACCTGGGGTGTACACCAACACCGCAGGTAGTGTGGTTGCTGACCTTGAGCCAGACATCTTGGAGAGTGAAGTCAAATGGGCCTTAGAAAGCACTGCAAATAACAAGGCCAGTGGAAGTGATGATATTCCAGCTGAACTATTTAAAATTTTAAAAGATGATGCTGTTAAGGTGCTACACCCAATATGCCAGCAAGTTTGGAAAACTCAGCAATGGCCAGAGGATTGGAGAAGATCAGTCTACATCCCAATTCCAAAGAAGGGCAGTGCCAAAGAATGTTCCAACTACTGCACAATTGCACTCATTTCACATGCTAGCAAGGTTATGCTTAAAATTCTACAAGTCAGGCTTAGGCAGTATGTGGACCAAGAACTCCCAGAAGCGCAAGCTGGATTTCAAAGGGGCAGAGGAACCAGAGACCAAATAGCAAACATGCGCTGGATTATGGAGAAAGCTAGAGAGTTCCAGAAAAACATCTACTTCTGCTTCATTGACTATGCAAAAGCCTTTGACTGTGTCAACCACAGCAAACTATGGCAAGTTCTTAAAGAAATGGGAGTGCCTGAACACCTCATCTGTCTCCTGAGAAATCTCTATGTGGGACAAGAAGCTACAGTTAGAACTGGATATGGAACAACTGATTGGTTCAAAATTGGGAAAGGAGTATGACAAGGTTGTATATTGTCTCCCTGCTTATTTAACTTATATGCAGAATTCATCATGCGAAAGGCTGGACTAGATGAATCCCAAAACGAAATTAAGATTGCCAGAAGAAATATCAACAACCTCAGATAAGCAGATGACACAACCTTGATGGCAGAAAATGAGGAGGAATTAAAGAACCTTTTAATGAGGGTGAAAGAGGAGAGCGCAAAATATGGTCTGAAGCTCAACATCAAAAAAACCAAGATCATGGCCACTGGTCCCATCACCTCCTGGCAAATAGAAGGGGAAGAAATGGAGGCAGTGAGAGATTTTACTTTCTTGGGCTCCTTGATCACTGCAGATGGTGACAGCAGTCACGAAATTAAAAGACGCCTGCTTCTTGGGAGAAATGACAAACCTAGACAACATCTTTAAAAGCAGAGACATCACCTTGCCTACAAAGGTCCGTATAGTTAAAGCTATGGTTTTCCCAGTAGTGATGTATGGAAGTAAGAGCTGGACCATAAAGAAGGCTGATCGCCAAAGAATTGATGCTTTTGAATTATGGTGCTGGAGGAGACTCTTGAGAGTCCCATGGACTGCAAGAAGATCAAACCTATCCATTCTGAAGGAAATCAGCCCTGAGTGCTCACTGGAAGGACAGATCCTGAAGCTGAGGCTCCAATACTTTGGCCACCTCATGAGAAAAGAAGACTCCCTGGAAAAGACCCTGATGTTGGGAAAGATTGAGGGCACTAGGAGAAGGGGACGACAGAGGAAGAGATGGTTGGGCAGTGTTCTCGAAGCTACGAACATGAGTTTGACCAAACTGCGGGAGGCAGTGCAAGACAGGAGTGCCTGGCGTGCTATGGTCCATGGGGTCACGAAGAGTAGGACACGGCTAAACGACTAAACAACAACAACAGCCGTGTTGGTCTGTGGTATGAGCTTTCGTGTGCATGCACACTTCTTCAGATACATGGGTGAATAGGATAATTTTGGGGAATATTTTAAAAAAGATACTAAAATCAATTTACAAGCAGGGGTATTCCTATGAACAACAGTTAAATACAGGGAGGGATTAGAAGAGGGAAAGTAGGGTGGACTAATAAACTTTATATGATGCAGCAACGTTCAAAATACCATGGAAGGTCAGGTTGGGAAGTGTGCACAGAAATTATGTATGGTGGTAAAGTATGATGTGTAAATAAGACAAATGGAAAATGCATAAACAATTTTTTAAAGGGCTTTCTGGGGTCCTGAAGAGCTGCTGTTTCCCCTATCCCTTTTAATGTTAGTGTTTCATTTTCTAGGCAGAAATTCCACAGGTTAAACTTTTTCTCCCTATGACAATGCCATTTTGGGGGAAGTTTTGCCATGGTGGTTCTCCCCCTCATTCTGTGTTGTGCCACACCTCCCCTACCCCACCCATGGCAACTAATTTGTGACTGGACCCTCCCTCCCTTCTCTGTCTCTTCCCTCCCTCCCTCCCTCCTTCCCTCTCCCTTCCTCTCCTTCCTTCCTTCCTTCCTTCCTTCCCTCCCTCTCTCCCCACCCTGCACTATTATTCTGTGGTAGCAGGACTGCCACTGCTTTGGAACATGTAGCAGAGATCATGGTTACAAGGAACATGTTGGATGTGAAATACATCTGTGTTTTGAAATATGATTGGCGGGGGGCGCCAGAAGGTGATCTCGCCTAGGGCGCAAAAAACCCTAGCACCGGCCCTGTATGAGAGGGTCCTGTTTGCCTGCCCTCTTCCTATAAAGTTGTGCATACCTTTTGGGTCTAGAAAGCAGCTATGAAATGTGGCCCATCTGGATCCGACCCGGTGTGTTGTGTGCACAAGTGATTGGCCAGGATCTTTCATGACCCACCTCTGCAGCCCCTCACACCAGCTACAGTTTTTAATAAATGGCTGGAGCCTTTCTGAGCACTAAGGAGAAGAAAGATGCTGTCAATCTTCTTGTTCCTTCTACCGTGCCTATGTGGGCAGGGGCTTTCAGCCCCAGGTCCAACTGGTGAGTATTGAACAGCTTGTGCTTTGTAATGGTTTCTTTTAAATAGAAAATGAGTGTCTAGACCAAGGATGGGGGACAGCATTTATTTTTTATATAGTTATTTGTTTATTTAAAAAATTCTAGACTGCTATTTCATTAAAAAATATCAAAGCAGTTCAGGTGTTTCAGAGGTGAATATCATAGTCCCTGTAGTAAAATAGCACAATTTGTGCACAAACATTCAGAAAAGATCAGGACAATGCCCAAGGTTCTCCTTAATTGAGTAGTACGCTGTAAAATTTACATCAGTTTTCAATAGTTTTTCCCATTTGTCTAAAGTAATTGTTTGACCCAGCTCTTGAGACCATTTTATGTTTTATGTTTTACCGCTGGTACCTCACACCAGTTAAACTATCAAAGATGAATAAAAACAAATGAACTTATGTTGGAGATGTAAAGCAGAGGTGGGGACGATGTATCACACGTGGTGGGGGGTGCAAGATAGTGAAACAATTTTGGACAATGATACATGAGGAGCTTAAAAGGATATTTAGAATTTCAATCTTGAAGAAACCAGAGGCTTTTTTTTTTATTAAGTTTAGTTTCCAATGACATCCCTAAGAACAACAAGAATCTATTTCTTTATGCAACCGCGGCAGCCAGAACTGTACTGGCAAGAAACTGGAAATCTGACAAAATACCAGAATCAGTAGAATGGCGAATAAAGATGTTTGAATTTGCGGAGATGGCACAATTAACAGCATCAATCAGAGGGTGATCCAATCAAGCAATTAAGAAAGAGTGGAATTGTGTTAAGGAACACATGGTGGAAGTGGGTGCTAGAGTCTGAAAATTAATATGGTATAACTTAATAGCCGTAAGGTAACATGAAAGAGATTGCCGATCAGAAGGTCGGCAGTTCAAATCCCCGTGATGAGGTGAGCTCCCGTTGCTCGGTACCTGCTCCTGCCAACCTAGCAGTTTGAAAGCACGTCAAGTGCAAGTAGGTAGATAAATAGGTACTGCTCCAGCGGGAAGGTAAACGGCGTTTCCGTGTGCTGCTCTGGTTCGCCAGAAGCAGCTTAGTCATGCTGGCCACATGACCTGGAAGCTGTACGCCGGCTCCCTTGGCCAATAAAGCTAGATGAGTCGGTCACGACTGGAGCTAATGGTCAGGGGTCCCTTTACCTTTACCATGAAATTTAGTAGGAACGATAGGATAAATAAATAGATATAGTGAACAATGCAACTATAAATAGAGCAGTAGGTAAAAGAAGATTGGACATGGATAGAGGGAAGTGTGACGGATGGGAGGGGGAAAGGGAAAAGGTTATTTTTTTCTTTAGGTTTGTTTGAATATATTGAATATATATGTTTGTTTTGAATTGTTGGGTTTTCCCCCTCTTGTTTGTTTTGTAATACTTAAATAACATGTAATAAATACTTGTAATACATGTTACAGGTAGGTAGCCGTGTTGGTCTGAGTCGAAGCAAAATAAAAAAATTCCTTCAGTAGCACTTTAAAGACCAACTAAGTTTATATTTTGGTATGAGCTTTCGTGTGCATGCACACTTCTGTGTATCTGAAGAAGTGTGCATGCACACGAAAGCTCATACCAAAATATAAACTTAGTTGGTCTTTAAGGTGCTACTGAAGGAATTTTTTTTATTTTACTTGTAATACATGTAATACTTATTTTGTTTAAATAAAGCTTTAAAAAGAATGTCCAAGGTTCTCAAAGTACAAATAACAGAAATTTATGGGTTGGCGTAATTAATTGAGAGTATAGCTGTAATTGAGAGTATGGACCCAGGTGGCGCTGTGGTTAAACCACTGAGCCTAGGGCTTGCCGATCAGAAGGTCGGCGGTTCGAATCCCTGTGACGGGGTGAGCTCCCGTTGCTTGGTCCCAGCTCCTGCCAACCTAGCAGTTCGAAAGCACGTCAAAATGCAAGTAGATAAATAGGAACCGCTACAGCGGGAAGGTAAACGGTGTTTCCATGTGCTGCTCTCGTTTGCCAGAAGCGGCTTTGTCATGCTGGCCACATGACCTGGAAGCTATACGCCGGCTCCCTCGGCCAATAATGCGAGATGAGCGCGCAACCCCAGAGTCGGTCACGACTGGACCTAATGGTCAGGGGTCCCTTTACCTTATAGCTGCCAAGTACCCCGTTTTCCCCAGGAAACCCCTGTTTTTTCATACCTTTTCGTACCTTTTCCCGGCGGTCCCCTGCCGGCGGCCATTTTTTTCAGCTTTGCCAATCTATGGGCACCGAAAAATGGCCAGCGCTGGCGCCAAAAGTTGTGTCTACGCATTTCCAGATGTCCGGTGGTGGCCATTTTTGGTGCCCATAGATGGGCAAAGTGACACCGGAAGTTGCGTCTACGCGATAGGAGCCAAAATAAGGGGGATTAACGGGAGAGGAGCTCAAATGGTAGACCAGTGTTAAAGGGTAAAAAAACCATGGGGGTTTCCCGGGAAATACGGGGTACTTGGCAGCTATGCTGACTACTGGCAACTTCCGGTGTCACGCGGCTGCCAGTCTGGTATTCTGCAGTCCAGGACTTGGCAGGTATGATTGAGAGGGAAAACCAGCCAGTGAGGCCTAAGCTTGCTGAATTGTCGTGGAATGGTGACTGAGGGTATGGGAATGGAAAGCACACAGGAGACAGAATGGAATGGAGTGTCCTGCAGGAGGACATGTAGAGGGTGGCAGTGAATTATCATCTTTGCCTGACTTATACCAGGTGATTCAATTTTTGATTGGTTTTTGCTGTTACTAGATAAGAAACCAGTTTTTCCTCTAAGAAATATGCAGTGGGAGTAAGTTGGTGGTAGGATGCTAAACAAACTAAATGAGAGTACTAACTAGCCATTTCTTTCTTCCTTCTTTCTTCTAAAGGGGTGAATGGAATACTTCCCAAGAGCAAAACTAAAGGAATTGATTTCTGTGGTGTGGATGAGTATTACTACATTATCCGTTCAGACCTGGGCTGCTACATGAGATCTACTAATTTCAATCTAGGCTATGGCCTGGAGATCTTCAGTCTGCACAACTCTGTCCGTGGTGGAGACCACTACTTGGCCCATGGTGATGACTTATTTTACATCATCAAGGGGACCTCTTACCGCCGAGTAGGCAACCTGAACACTGACAGTCATAGTGTGGTCTACACTCTCCATCGGAACTGCCAAAACGGGGACCATTACTTCTCCTACGATAAGTACTTTTTCATTATATTCAGGAAGAGGGGAGTGTACCGCCGTGTCACCAATATGAATCAAGACCTAGATGCCAAGGAGCTTCCTCTTCACCCAAAGCTCAAAGATGGTCTGTATTACTGGGGAACCAAGGACAAAATATACCTTCTGAGACCAAATAGTAAATGGGGAGTTGAGTATTACCGAGTCGACGACATGTCAAACAAAAGCCCTACCACATTTTCCATACATGCTTATGTGCTCAACTTCCTCCCTGGAGGCGTGTCTATAAACAATGGTAAAGCTTTTGGTGTCTGGAAGTCTGTCAAAACCATCAGAAATGATGCCAAAGTAAGTATTTCTTGGGAACAGCAAATTACTAAGAAGGTTGGATATGAGAAGAAAAAGACGCAGAGCATTGAACGCAACTGGAAAGTCGCTTCGTCTGTGGAAGTTGGGGCATCAGGTCTCACTAAATTACTGTTGCAGGCACAAATTTCCCTTTCAGCTGAATATGGTGGGACAAAGATTGACAGCAGAGATGAAACATGGAGCGATGCAGCTGACATCTCTGAAAAACTCAGCCTCAATCTTCCTCCGAAGACCAGCATTTTTGTCTGGCAATACAATATGGGTTTCGGCAATGACAACATATTGTACTGCCGTGACCTGGCTTTTACTGATACTTCTAAGCCACCTCCTTATGTCCCATTGCCACCAGCAGCTGATTAACCCAAAATAACATACCGATTGGCTGCCAATTCTTTCCTCTGGTTTGCGGTACTTGAAAATTGTCTCTCTTCAGGCTCTTGTACTTCACCATCTGTGTTTCTCTTTATTTGCTTTCCTTACTTTGGGGGAGGGCCCTAGCAGGTATGGGAAAACTTTTGGCTCTCTGCAGATGTTTCTGAACTACAACTCTCCTCAGGCCAAGCCGTTCCCAGTGTAGATAATACTGAGCTGGACGGATTAGTGATTTGACTCTGTATAAGACAGTTCCCTATATTCCAAAATTCTAAAGCTCCAAGAATCAGAATGGACTGAAAATCCGTTACTTATTAGGTGGGGTATGGCAGAATTGGTTGACAAATGAATGCAAAGAAACCTCTTTTGAGAGCATTGATTCTACCGAAGGCTAGAGAGACAGCTGCACTGTTTTTTCTACTAGGGTAGCACTTTCAGTTTGGGGGTATGCCAAAAATGAATCACTTCATCTCCTCTAGTGTTTTGTGGGCAGTTGCCTGAAATGCGAAGAGCTGCCCTTCTGGGACTGCCACTTCCTCAGCCAGTGGTGGGGATCCTTTAACCCACAGGCCTAATTCGGCTTAAAAGAGGTCCTAATGCATCCCACCAATCCATTTCCAAAAGTTACCTGCCCTATAACTGATGGCCTATATGGAAATTTTCAGAAGCCATAAAGCTCCTAGTGGTTGGCTTCTGATATTTTCAATTTACAGAATATTTAGATGGTTACAGAGGAGTCCTCTTTGTCCTCGCCTGCTGGAAAATAAATGCCTACAAGGGACTGAGCCTTAATGCAGGCCCATAGGTACAATTTTTGATCTCACATAGAAACCATGCAGAGTACTATGCAACCCCTTCCTGGTTGTATGCTTATGGTTGCTCTGTGTAGCTGTTGCTGAACTACAACTCCCATCATTCCCAGCAAACATGTCTAATGGCCAGGGATGGTTGAAGTTATAGCTGGAGAGCCAAGGTTTCCCTATGCCTGATGTAGACAGTACTGAGCTGGATGGGTCAATGATCTGACTCAGTATATGGCAGCTCCCTACATCAGGCATCCCCAAACTTCGGCCCTCCAGATGTTTTGGACTACAATTCCCATCTTCCCCGACCACTGGTCCTGTTAGCAAGGGATCGTGGAACTTGTAGGCCAAAACATCTGGAGGGCCGTAGTTTGGGGATGCCTGCCCTACATTGTTGAATTCCAAAGCTCCAAGGACATTTCAGTTGGTAAAGCATGAGACTCTTAATCTCAAGGTCATGGGTTCGAGGCCCATGCAGGGCAAAAAGATCCCTACATTGCAGGGGTTGGACTAGATGACTGACTGAGCATTAGTACAGGCTCATAATTACCATTTTTGATTTTACATAGAAATCCAGCAGAGTATGTTGCTGCCCTTTCCCGGCTTTATGCTAATGGTTGGAAAAGTGAACATGCAAAAAAGTGCCAGTTTTGATTATCTGCTGTTAGGGCTCAACTAATTCTCTCAGCACCTCTCACCAAGGGCTTTTCTTTTCTTTGTCTTTTTCAAAAATTGTTAAATACATATATTTGTTTCTGCATACATATAACCAGGGAAATGATATGTTTAAGAAAAATGTCCTTCATTGCCTTTCTCCTTCAGATTCTAAGATATTTTCATAATTCCTTCATTTCATTTTTTTTCCTCAATACTTAATTATAGTCAGGATCTGTTACTTTGTTTTTTTGGAAATTGAAATTTGCCAAATAGAGGCCTCTCCTCTAGTCTGCTATTTATTTCTTTTAGATTTTAAATCCAAATGGAACAGAGTTGGCAGGCAGAAGATTCCTGTCCCTAAATATCAAGTCTGCCAGATTCAAGGGACATTGGACCGAGTAAAATGAATAAAGAGAAAACATTGAATATACTTCCATTGGCTATGCAGAAAAGGGAGGAAATATTCTGCCAATCAGGAGAATATTATGCAGCATCTGTCAATGGTTGTTGGGCAGATTTTGCTTTGAAAAATCCTCTGGGAATCTTCTCAGCAATACGACATAGAATGGATAATATTCATATTTCTGACAGTAAGACCCACCCAGCAGTTGAACCTTCTCCATTGGGGGTTGGATGGTCATCGGTCACAGATTCTTTGCGTGCCAAGACCCCCAGAAATTCCCACCAATAATTCAGTCAGACACATTAATTTTGGTTTTGGTTTTGGCATAATTTTGGCCACAACTTTGTTTAAAATTACAAATTAATTTTGAGTGTTGGCCTTAGGCTTTGGTTAATCTTCTGCCCCACGGTGGGACAGGACCAGCTCTGACTTCCTACGGTAGGAAAGTCAAATAAACACCCCATGGTGGTGGAGATAGCTGAAACCATGCCATCTCCCCCACCAGAAATGTTCCCTAAGGCTCATGCTCTGTATTGGCCCCAGCCCCGCACCATTGTGGGGGTGTAAGGACTAGAGCCCTGGAGCCCCAGGATTCCTTTAACGGAATACTTCTATAAGAGCAACACTGAGGGGCATGCACCTCCATGCGATGCCCCTCCCAAACTCATCAACCAAAGCCTAACCGCCAACCTAACAAGTTGTGACTATTGCTAAGCAGTAGGCGAAAAACCAGATGGCACAGCCAGTCAGCCAAATGGAAAAAAATCCTACTGGCCCCTGAATCCAGGCGGCGCCATAGCAAGGTCACTCTAAACCTGCAAAGAAAAGGAGGTGGGCGGGAGGGAGATTGAAATCACTAGCAGGAATGAGTTTACCAAAAAACGCTGAGTATTTAAGCACTCGCCCTGTCAATCAAGAAATGGTTACATGCAATTTTCCCCAGCAACACTCTGCCCTCCAATCATCTTCTCACTTACAGCTTAGGCCCACCCCCTAACACACAAACAGTCTTTTCCTCTGGGTCCGTCCGCAACCCCCATTATTCCCTATGAGGTTAATGAGCTTTAGCTGTGATTGCTGCATTGCACTGGGTTCAACTAGATGAAGCCTGAGGTCTCTTCCAACTCCACAATTCTATTCTTCTGCTTGGCAAATTATACTTCCTCACTGAGAAATCAAAGGAAGCATACTGGAGGGCAGCTCCCTTTTTATGGCAGCGGTGAGGGAACTTTTTCAGCCTGAGATCCATCTTCCCTTGTGAGCACAGTTCCATGACCACATGACAGCAATGTGCAAGGCCAGAGCCCAAAGTGGGGTTAGTCAGTGACAAAGGTTGCAAAGCAGCAAATGGGAATGTTACCATTGCATGATAGGATACCATCCCATCTAACACCTTCACCCATTCATTCATCCAAACAACCAAGTGGCCTTATCAGAGTTTGAGGACTCATTCCAGCCAGGAAGGGGGGGGGGGAGGCAGAATCAGTGCAGGGAGGACCTGGAGAAGTGGAGTGTTGAAAGGAATGGAAGGTAGATTGGGGAGAGTCCAAAGAGCTGGATAGAGGAGCCAGGAGGGGGGTTGAATAGCACCTGAGGTTTCAACCCATTTCATTATTGCTTAAATCCCAATTTAAGACATCACAAACATTAGTGATGGTGGCTTGTTTGATGTCTCCTGGAGGAAGTTTCCCCAAAACTGATTCGTGTATCAAGGGATGTATCGTACCTCTGCTGTACTTGTTGCTGGGAAGAATTCAATAAAGCAAGGTTGGTGTCTCTGAAGTTTCTGTGTTAAACATCACAGTCTTTCACCCCAGACTTTGCTTGCCATTCACTGCAGAAAGGGATTCGAACTCAGGTTGTGTGATTGTCTGGAACTGAGTAGCTTAAGACTCCGCCGTGATGAACTCAATTGCAACAGGCAGTGTAGCCAGAAAATGTAAGAAATAATTGTTGTTCTTGGCATCCATCTGTCTTGAAAGACAATGAAGTGCACTTCCGGGGATGAAGTCAAAACACTGCGCTATCGGCACGGAATTGACCTCTCTGTGGCACAAACCTGGGCAATGTGTATGGAGGTCCTGGGCTGCCCAGATGGGAAGAACCATACCCTCAGCCTTGCTGATGTGGTCAAAAGGAAAGCATACAGGGCACCATCCATATCAAGGTCCAGGAATTCCCAAGTCCACCCCCCCCCTTAGTTCTGGTGCACAAAAGCAGGACAACTGTGCCCCCGCCACCCCACTGCAAGGCTGTTTCCTTTGCTCTAAGCCCTCCACTGCCGATTTCCCCCTTCCCCAGCTGCAGAGTTGCTTGGTTTGATCTGCAAAGAGAAAGGAGGGCAGTTTCTAAGAGCCTTTTGCAATGAGAGAGCTGTGGCTGCGGTGCATATCTTAGGCACCCCATCTATGGGTATAGGGGAAGCACCATCCAAACATCTTAGGAACTTGACTCATGATTCGTGCAGGGTTTACTCCTTAGCCTTTTCTTCTCCCAAAGATGTCCTGCAACTCAGCAGGTAAGTGTGGGTCCTGCCATACTAAAATATTGAGTTCTGCAGAAAGGGTCTTAATAGGCACCAGTAATTGTAGCAATACAGCTGCATTCTGCCCATTCAGCAAAGAAAAAGGTTTGAACTATTTATAGCATCCACAGATGTGATCCAAAGGACTCCAACTCCCATCGTCCTTGACCATTGGCCATCCTGGCTAGGGCTGATGAGAGTTGGAATCTATGAGAATCTCAAAGCACCAGGTTGGGTAAGTTCTTCCTAATGCTTATTATTATCCTGCCATTTGTGTGGCTAAAATGTACCCCAAAGGCAAGACTCATGACAAAGGAAAGACTCATGATCTTTGCTCCACCTGCTTTTGCCTGTGGCTATACCCTGGCCCCTGGAGGGCTGCTCACAGAGAAATGTGGTTCTCTGCCTAGAAAATGGACCTCATCCCTGTTCTAAGCACCACATTATAAACAGGCTCTCACCCCAGCTCAACTTAAAAGGGTAGCTGTGAGCATTGCTCAGGTGGTGTTCTTTGGAGAGAGAGGAAATCCCATGGCATTACAAGGCCCTTTTGCCAATGTGGGTTTCCAAGGCAAGTGATGGTCCCAGCAGCACCAGTAGAGAAAACCCCCTAGCACCCCTCAAATTGGGGCCATCCTGCTAGGGCAGCTAGATCCCCACTGACTTTCTCACCAGCAAACTCTCAAGAGGACGTCTGTGGAAGACCTTTGCGTGGCAAGTCATGCCCCCTTATGCGAAAGGAGATTCTAAAGAAAAACTTTCTGAGAGTAAGAGCTGTTTAACAGTGGAACAGAGACCTTGAGAAGGTATTGGACTCTCCTTTCTTGGAGCTTTTAAAGCAGAGGTTGGATAGTCATGTGTCATGGATGCTTTAGCTGAGATTCCTGCATTGCAAGGGGTTGGAGCAGGTGATCCTTGGAATCCCTTCCAACTCTACAATTCTCTGATTCTATACAATAACAATAGTGAAGATTATAATACTGGTAGACACTAGTAATGATGATAGCAAAGACATTCTCATTTATTTATTTTTGCAACCAGCAGAATTAAAATTCAAAAGTTATTCTACACTATAACATGGCAAGTTGCCAGGGGATGGAGGAAGCTGCATGTATGAATGGACGACATAGGCAGACCAGGAGGAACAAGAAGATTGACAGCATCTTTCTTCTCCTTAGTGCTCAGAAAGGCTCCAGCCATTCATGAAATAGCTGGTGTGAGGGGCTGCAGAGGTGGGTCATGAAAGATCCTGGCCAATCACTTGTGCATGTAACACACCGGGTCTTGTGGATCCAGATGGGCCACATTTCATAGCTGCTTTCTAGACCCAAAGGAATGCACAATTTTATAGGAAGAGGGCAGGCAAACAGGACGCTCTCATAGCAAGCATATCTTTGTTTAAGACCAAGCTGGAATGCTGAGATTAGTCTCCCACAGAGCACCCATGGGGTTGCCCCTTGATCCTTCTGCATTCCCCACTAGTCACATTGGAGATGTTGCCTGTGCTCCTTTGCAGATGACCTGTTCGTTGAGCATACATTCTCCCATTGCCTCCTGTTTCCAGAACATCCCACGTTCAATACCCAGGATCTCCACAAACAGCTGGAAGATGCCCTATGTCACCTAATTACTTAGGCATAACTCACTGGCTTAAGAGATGAGACATAGATATGCATTATATAAATAATTGACTTCTTCATGGATTCAAGTAATCTCAAGTCATCTGGCTATGGTTCTATGCCCCAGTCTTCACCAACAGGAACAGGAAGCTGACCTATTGTGGCTCTTCTTATGTAATAATAATAATAATAATAATAATAATAATAATAATAATAATAATAAATTTATTTATACCCCGCCCATCTGGCTGGGTTTCCTCAGCCACTCTGGGCGGCTTCCGACAGAAAAATAAAACACAGTAATCTATTAAACATTAAAAGCCTCCCTGAACAGGGCTGCCTTCAGATGTCTTCTAAAAGTCTGGTAGTTGTTTTCCTCTTTGACATCTGTTGGGAGGGCATTCCACAGGGCAGGCGCCACCACCGAGAAGGCCCTCTGACTGGTTACCTGCAACTTGGCTTCTCGCAACGAGGGAACCACCAGAAGGCCCTCGGTGCTGGACCTCAGTGTCCGGGTAGAGCGATGGAGGTGGAGACACTCCTTCAGGTATACTGGACCGAGGCCGTTTAGGGCTTTAAAGGTCAGCACCAACACTTTGAATTTTGCTCGGAAACGTACTGGGAGCTAATGCAGGTCTTTCAAGACCGGTGTTATGTGGTCTCGGAGGCCGCTCCCAGTCACCAGTCTAGCTGCCGCATTCTGGATTAGTTGTAGTTTCCGAGTCACCTTCAAAGGTAGCCCCACGTAGAGCGCATTGCACCAGTTCTTAACTGGTTTGATAAATAATAAAAGGGAAAAGACCAGCCAAAGACCACATCCTGAAAAGGAGAGACAAAGCAAAAAGCTGTAAAATCAGTTGAGGGAAAGCAGGGGGAAATAGTGTGCAAATTTCAACAGAAGGTAGCAAACCAGTTTCTCGGAGTGGCTCATGCTTAAGATTTAAAACATTTTGAAAAATGTATGTTGCTGTTTCAGGAATGTCCCTCCGTTGACCAATAAATTCATCCATGGGGCAGAGATCAAGTATGTCATTAACACATTGACCTGCAGAGGAGGAAGATATACCAGGCCTTCATGGTTTCAATACAATTCTGTTGTCTGCTAAGTGCAGAGCTCTGTCTCCAAAGCCCCTGATGTTTTCGAAGCACCCAAACCCTGCCCTAAAACAGGGTTTGACTGAAAGCAGGGCTTACCTGCCCATTAGGCCATGTGAGGTGACTACCTCTCCCCAATCCCCCGGGCAGCGAATCTGACCCCCAACTTATAGGTGCCACTCCCACTTAGATATTTCTCCAGCTGCATCCCACCCCCACCCCCCTCTGTAGCCTCAGCCCTTTAGATATTTGAAAATGGCAATTATATCTCCTCTCAGTCTCCTCTTATCCAGGCTAAACATGCCCAGATCCCTCAACCATTGCTTATGAAGCCTTGACTTCCAGAGCCTTCCCCATCTTGGTGGCCTTCCTCTGCACCTGTTCCAGCTCATCTTTATCCTTCTTCTTTTTTTGAATAATTTTTATTAGGTTTTACATGAAGAAAGAAAAAAAAGAAAAAAGAAAAATTTAAAAAAGAAATACAAAAATGCAGAACAATATTATCACATCTTATTTCTTCAAACTTCTTCCCTTCCCCTTCTTCCGTCCTTATTAATAATTAACTCATAACATTTCCAAATTCTTTCGTCCTTATTAATAATTAACTCATAACATTTCCAAATCTTAACTAGACATAATAGAATTACGTCTTATCTCCCATTTCATACCTTATTCATAAATGATTCTTATTCATTTTATATAGAAGAATGAAGGAAAAATATAAAGAAAAAAACCAAAATAATAATAAAAAGACATAATCATATTTTCCAAT
The DNA here is from genome assembly GCF_963506605.1 of Zootoca vivipara. Taxonomy (NCBI): domain Eukaryota; kingdom Metazoa; phylum Chordata; class Lepidosauria; order Squamata; family Lacertidae; genus Zootoca; species Zootoca vivipara. The sequence continues at coordinate 41,909,602 of NC_083288.1, forward strand.
TTCTAATCTAAACATTTCAGACTTCCTCATTCCCCCTTCTTGAGTTCCTTATTGATCACTAATTATTGCATTTTCCCAATCTAAAATTACATTCTTTCTTCCAATTTATAACTTCTTTTTGACTATTTACCCTTCATACTTCTCTTTACCTATATTACCCAATATTCTCTACCCTTTTACCCAAAAATATTCAAAATAAATTTTCAAAATCTCCCCCCTTTTCCCCCCACCTTTAAAACTAAATCTACCCCCTTTCCTTGGAATCGATGTCTCCATAGATTTCAGCCAGTTCCTTGATGCTTTCCGAGTTCAAACCGTGTTTTATCCACCTATAGAAATTACCTCACTTCCTCCTCACCCCACTCCTGCTCTGTCCCATTCTAAGTTTTGCTCAACCCTCCCCCCTGCTGTATTCCCAACATTTTATTTTCAATCTTTCTGCCCCCCCACCTGCTTCCTTCTCCCCCTCTCTCACTGGGGTGACAACCTTTTTGTTTTTCCCCTTTGTTGGGGGACTTTTGGATCAAGTCCCTTCCCTGTTCCACCCCTCCCACCGGTGAAACAGTGAAACACCCTCGCAGAATCCCCCCCCCGCAAGCCAGAAACCTCGGAGCTCGAGGTTGCTGTGCCTCTTCTCCAGTGCGGCAGACTGGAAGTCTATCTTTATCCTTCTTATATTGTGGTGCTCTGAACTAGACACAGTACATCAGGTGTGGTCTGACCAAAGCAGAATAGAGCAGTACTATTATTTCTCTTTATCTGGACACTAGACTTGTTTTGATGCAATCAAGACTAATAATAATAATAATAATAATAATAATAATAATAATTTTATTTATACCCCCCCTTCCCATTCGAGTCCGGGCTCAGGGCGGTTAACAACAAGAATATCAAAGCAAGCATAAAAGAAACAATTCAATTAAAATGCAGATTAAATAGAATGTTAAAATTCAATTTTAAAATTAGGAATCTACAAGTGCAACCTCATTTAAATATCTGTAGAATAAAGCCTTCAGGGAGGGTAACACCGGAGTGAGACTGAGTCAGTCCAAAGGCCAGGCGGAACAGCTCCGTCTTGCAGGCCCTACGAAAAGATGACAACTCCCGCTGGGCCCTAGTCTCCTGAGAGAGAGTGTTCCACCAGGTCAGGGCTAGTACTGAAAAGGCCCTGGTCCTGGTCGATGCCAGTCTAACCACCTTGTGACTCGGGATCTCCAGTATGTTATTTTTTGTGGACCTTAACGTCCTCTGCGGGGCATACCGGGAGAGGCGGTCCCATAGGTACGAGGGTCCCAAGACTTGCATTAGCTTTCTTTGGTGCTGCATCATGCTGTTGACTCATGTGATGATTGTGGTCTACCAAGATCCCTAAATCCTTTCTCCATGTACTACCTGCAAGCCAGTTGTCCCCCATCATATATTTGTGCATCTGGTTCTTCATGCTTAAGTGTAGAACTTTATGGAAAAGACTGAGAGGAGATATGATAGCCATCTTCAAATATCTAAAGGGCTGTCACATGGATGATGGAGGAAGCAAGCTTGTTTTCTCCTGCTCAAAAGTGTAGGACCCAGACCAATGGCCTCAAGTTGCAGGCAAGGAGATTCCGACTAAACATCAGGAAGAACCTTCTGACAGTAAGAGCTGTTTGACAGTGGGACAGACTCCCCTTGGACTCCCTTCCTTGGAGGTTTTAAAGAAGATGCTGGATGGTCATCTTTCATGGATGCTTTAGCTAAGATTCCTGCATTGCAGTTGTTTGGCAAAAGATGACTCTTGGTATCCATCCCAACTCTACAATTCTGTGATTTTATGCATTAATCAGGCATTAGAGAAAAGAAAGATCCAAGGTTCTTTCCTCAACATCTCAAGGTAGGGATAGGGGGGGGGAATCATACCTGCAATGCTGGGGAGTCACTGCCTGTCAGTATTGACAGTGCTGGCCTGGATGGACCAATGGTCTGGCTTGGTATGAGGCAGTTTCCTATACTTCTGAGTGCATTTATCATCTGAATGAGTATCAACCATCAGGTTCAACAGGATAAAATAGCCACTAACCACCAAATGATTGCAGGAGGAAGATAGCTTATATTTAATGGGTGCAAGTACAGTGTGTATTTGTTACTGGCAGGTAAATAATGTACTCTTCAGAGCATAGAATGCAAGTTTCTAAGGCTGTAATCCTATCCACAGTTTGGGTGAGTAAACCCTATTGAACACAAATGAAGAAGAAGAAGAGTTTGGATTTGATATCCTGCTTTATCACTACCCGAAGGAGTCTCAAAGCTGCTAATATTCTCCTTTCCCTTCCTCCCTCACAACAAACACTCTGTGAGGTGGGTGGGGCTGAGAGACTTCAAAGAAGTGTGACTAGCCCAAGGTCACCCAGCAGCTGCGTGTGGAGGAGAGGAGATGTGAACCCGGTTCAATAGATTACGAGTCCACCGCTCTTAACCACTATACCACACTGGCTCAAATGAGGCTTACCTTTGCATGGAGACACTTATCCAAGCATTTGTTAAATTGATCTCCTGATGTGTCTACATTTCTGAAGGGGAGAAAGCTTCTGATCTTTTACTAATGTGTGCTTTGACCCTAGTAGATAGGGGCAGTTGACTACCATACCTGCCAGGTCTCTTGCGGAGAAATCCGGGATCGGCAGCCGCACGACACCGGAAGTTGCATAGACACAACTTCCGGTGTCATTTGCTCATCTATGGACACCAATAATGGCCAGCGCCGGCACCGGAAGTCACGTCTATGCATGTCCGGAAGTGTGTAGACGCAACTTCCGATGCCGGCGCCGGCCATTTTTTGTGCCCATAGATGGGCAAAGCGACGCCGGGAGTTGTGTCTATGCACTTCCGGACATGCGTAGACGCGACTTCCAGCGCCAGCCATTTTCTGGTGCCCATAGATGGGCAAAGCGGCAACTGAAAAATGGCCGCCGACAGGAGCCAAAATAAGGGGGATTAACGGGAGAGGAGATCAAAGGGGGAGATCAGCGGGCAAGGGTAAGAAAAAGCAGGGGTTTCCAGGGAAATATGGGGTACTTGGCAGCTATGCTGACTACTCTCATTCCCACTAATTCTGGTGGTTAGGCTCTGGGTGTCCTTCAGTATGTAGACATGTTATAATTTTTTATATCATGAAATTTATATAGTACTTAATTGTAAACAACAATAACTCGTAAAGGCACACTCAAGGCTGGAAAATCCAGCCAGATGTGGGCGGGGTATAACTACTACTACTACTACTACTACTACTACTACTACTACTTGTATCAGCAGGGTTGAGACGGAGGTTTGCAGGAGAAGGTGGAATTGTTCCAAGCAACCGAAAGCAGACATTGGGCTCTCAACAATAGATGAAATCTGGAGGGGGGCAGGGAGAAATGCAACTGTGTACCTAATCCCCTGGTACCCCGCACTACAAATTTTTGTTGTAGATTTTACTTGTTAATATAATTTCTCAATATGAAGTTCTGCTAATAAATACATTGTATATCTTTTTTCTTTATAAGCAATGAATACTTTAAAAATACTGCCTCAAATTGCTCCTTGAAGAATATTGAGGTAGGGGTAAGAATAATGCAAAATGCTCAGTTTCTAGTGGACCACTCAGGTCTCGGGATGTTGCAAAGCATTGGGGCTTAACAAAAAAATTAATCTCTAAAATATATAAAACCATTGCTAGAATGGGAGTCTAAAGACGAATTTCCTGTTGTTTTTAAGTTACACCAAACATTCTCTGGAGCAATTCACAGTGATTAATTAAACCTTAACTGGTTGTTGCTGTTGTTTTTGAAATTGTTGTTATTGTTTTTACAAATACAAAGTACAAATAAAGAGAGAAGAAAAAAATGTATCTATATAAAGAGATTCTCCAAATCTCAGGACTTCCTCCCATCCTCTCCATGGGGTCTCGTTTTAAACATCTACCACTGCATATTCATCCATACTCCAATTTTTATATCAAACCATTTACACCCATTATCCATGGTAATTTTTACACTACAAGTGAAGTAAAAATCCTGCTTTTGTTTCTAACTGCTTACGGTGGTCTCCTAAGTAACTTATAAATATTTCCCATTCTTTTATAAAGTTTTTATCCTCTTGGTTTCTGAGTTTTCCAGTCAGTTTTGCCATCTCGGCACAGTCCATCAGCTTGGTTTGCCATTCTTCTCTGGTAGGAACTTTATCTTCTTTCCATCTCTGAGCTAGTAGCATCTGGGCAGCTGTTGAAAAGTTTTTCTGTTCCTTTGGTATGTCGGTACCTGTAATTCCTAATAAAAAGGCTTCTGGTTTCTTAGCAAAAGTTATTTTAAGCATTTCCCCCCATTTCATTATATATCATCTTCCAGAAAGCTTTTATTTCCTTACAAGTCCACCACATCTGATAAAAGGTACCTTCTTTTTCTTTACATTTCTAGCAGATATTAGTACTTGTCCTATACATCTTTGCTAACTTAGAAGGAGTCAAATACCACCTGTACATCATTTTAATATATATTTTTTTCAATGTACAACATGCCACAAATTTCAAATCTGATTTCCAAAACCTTTCCCAATCTGCCATCTGGATATTATGTCCCAAATCTTTTGCCCAGTGTATCATTACTGACTTCTGAAGACTTCTGAAGAAGTGTGCATGCACACGTAAGCTCATAGCAATGACAAACTAAGTTGGTCTCTAAGGTGCTACTGGAAGGAATTTTTATATTTTGTTTTGACTTGACCTGTTCATCTTTTGTGTGCCATTCTAAAAGCAAGCTATACATATAGTTTAAGATTAGTTTCTAATAAATCTTTTTGAAATTTTGATATTTCACAACTAAAACCTTTCTTTTTATTTATCTTAAAAATATCATTTAATTGGTGAGATTGTAGTCAATCTGTTAGTAAACCCCCAATCTCATCATAATCTTTTAGATTCACCTGATGTTCTTCTTCAGTTAACAGCTCTCTCTATATGTCGGCCAATTACTTCTTATACTCGGTTTTTTTCAGAGATATTGCTTCTAAAGGGGAAAGTCACTCTAATAGATTTTTATATTTTCCCCCATACCATAAATATTGGTCTTCTTTTTAGATGGTTCTGAAAGCCTTTGTGCACATTGGATTTTTCATACCATAAGTATGCATGCCACCCATATCTATTGACATGTCCTTCCACATCTAAGATATCTGCATTTTTCAATATTATCCATTCCTAGAGCCAGCAGATACAGGACACCTCATAATATAGTCTTAAATCAGGAAATGCGAAGAACCCTCTTTCTTTAGCATCTGTTAGCAATTTATATTTTATTCTTGGTCTCTTCCCCTGCCAGATAAATCTAGAAATATCTTTTTGCCATTCCTTGAGGCGTCCTGTGCTGCCAACCACTGGTATTGACTGGAATAAAAATAGCATTCTTGGCAATGCATTAACTGATATTCTTCCCCCCAAAGATAGAGTCATCCTTCCCCAAATTTCTAAGTTTCTCTTTATCCAAGTATTTATGTACTTGTCTTTAAATATATTAATATTTTTAGCTGTCAGCCATACACCCACATATTCAACTTTCTTATGTATACCTACCGTATAAGTTGTAAATCCTTTTTATATTGTTCTGTCACGTTCTTCACCAAGGTCTTAGTTTTATTTATATTTAATTTAAAGCCTGCTCCTTCTCTGAATTCTTGGATCCTCAACAGTACCTCTGGTAAACTATTCTTAGAGTCTTCTACAGTAATCATAAGGTCAGTCCTTAACTGTTAAGATGGGGTACATCAACCTGGGAAGGCAGCCCATCTAAAAGAAGGAAATCTCAGATCCCCTACTGCCTTGCAGGATAGCTTTGTGGGGAGAAGAAGCTAAGGAGGAAACTCTACACAAATCCAGAGCGGAGTCGCTAAGACAGTGGGATAGTCCTTTGTACACAACCTTCCAACTGGTATCCCCTTCATGGATCAATGCCTTGTCGTGGCGAAGGGGCTTGAATAACTCAGAGAAGCTATGAGCTATGCCATGCAGGGCCACCCAAGATGGACAGGTCATAATGGAGAGTTTTGACTAAACGTGATCCACCTGGAGAAGGAACTGGCAAGCCACTCCAGTATCCCTGCCAAGAAAACTCCATGGACAAAGACAACAGGCATATAAAAGTTATGACGCTGGAAGATGAGCCCCTCAGGTCGGAAGGCGTCCAACATGCTACTGAGGAAGAGCGGAGGAGAAGTACAAGTAGATTCAGAGCTGATGAAGCGGCTGGGCCAAAGCCGAAAGGACGCTCAGTTGCGGATATGCCTGGAAGCGAAAGGAAAGTCCGATGCTGTAAAGAAAAATATTGCATAGGAACCTGGAATGTAAGAACCATGAATGGAGGTAAGCTGAATGTGGTCAAAAATGAGATGACAAGAATAAATATCGACATCCTGGGCATCAGTGAACTAAAATGGAAGGGAATGGGTGAATTCAGTTCGGGTGACTATCATATCTACTACTGTGGGCAAGAATCCTGTAGTAGAAATGGAGTGGCCCTCATAGTCAACAAAAGAGTGGCAAAAGCTGTTGTCACAGTGTTGTCACAGAGGGGAGGGACTTCGCGATATCCCCTGTCCCTCACATCCGTAATGGGATGCAATCTCAAAAATGACAGAATGATCTCGATACGAATCCAAGGCAGACCTTTTAACATCACAGTAATCCAAGTTTATGCACCAACTACCGGAGCTGAAGAAAGTGAAATTGACCAATTCTATGAAGACCTACAACACCTTCTAGAAATGACACCAAAAAAGGATGTTCTTCTCATTACAGGGGATTGGAATGCTAAAGTAGGGAATCAAGAGATAAAAGGAACAACTGGCAAGTTTGGCCTTGGAGTTCAAAATGAAGCAGGGTAAAGGCTAATAGAGTTCTGTCAAGAGAAAAAGCTGGTCATCACAAACACTCTCTTCCAACAACACAAGAGACGACTCTACACATTGATATCACCAAATGGGCAGCATCGAAATCAGATTGATTATATTCTCTGCAGCCAAAGATGGAGAAGCTCTATACAATCAGCAAAAACAAGACCTGGAGCTGACTGTAACTCAGATCATCAGCTTCTTATAGCAAAATTCCAGCTTAAACTGAAGAAAGTAGGAAAAACCACTGGGCCAGTAAGATACAATCTGAATCAAATCCCTTATGAATACACAGTAGAAGTGAGGAACAGGTTTAAGGATTTAGATTTGGTGGACAGAGTGCCTGAAGAACTATGGATGGAGGCTCGTAACATTATACAGGAGGCAGCAACAAAAACCATCCCAAGGAAAAGGAAATGCAAGAAAGCAAAATGGCTGTCCAACAAGGCCTTACAAATAGCGGAGGAGAGGAGGCAAGCAAAATGCAAGGGAGATAGGGAAAGATACAGGAAACTGAATGCAGATTTCCAAAAAACAGCAAGGAGAGACAAGAGGGTCTTCTTAAATGAGCAATGCAAAGAAATAGAGGAAAACAATAGAATGGGGAAAACCAGAGATCTGTTCAAGAAAATTGGAGATATGAAAGGAACATTTCGTACAAAGATTACCATAATCAAGGACAAAAGTGGTAAGGACCTAACAGAAGCAGAAGACATCAAGAAGAGGTGGCAAGAATACACAGAGGAATTATACCAGAAAGACATGGATGTTTCGTACACCCCAGGTAGTGTGGTTGCTGACCTTGAGCCAGACATCTTGGAGAGTGAAGTCAAATGGGCCTTAGAAAGCACTACTAATAACAAGGCCAGTGGAAGTGATGATATTCCAGCTGAACTATTTAAAATTTTAAAAGATGATGCTGTTAAGGTGCTACACCCAATATGCCAGCAAGTTTGGAAAACTCAGCAATGGCCAGAGGATTGGAGAAGATCAGTCTACATCCCAATTCCAAAGAAGGGCAGTGCCAAAGAATGCTCCAACTACCGCACAATTGCGCTCATTTCACACGCTAGCAAGGTTATGCTTAAAATTCTACAAGGCAGGCTTAGGCAGTATGTGGACCGAGAACTCCCAGAAGTGCAAGCTGGATTTCGAAAGGGCAGAGGAACCAGAGACCAAATAGCAAACATGCGCTGGCTTATGGAGAAAGCTAGAGAGTTCCAGAAAAACGTCTACTTCTGCTTCATTGACTATGCAAAAGCCTTTGACTGTGTCGACCACAGCAAACTATGGCAAGTTCTTAAAGAAATGGGAGTGCCTGATCATCTCATCTGTCTCCTGAGAAATCTCTATGTGGGACAAGAAGCTACAGTTAGAACTGGATATGGAACAACTGAGTGGTTCAAAATTGGGAAAGGAGTACGACAAGGTTGTATATTGTCTCCCTGCTTATTTAACTTATATGTAGAATTCATCATGCGAAAGGCTGGACTAGATGAATCCCAAGCCGGAATTAAGATTGCCGGAAGAAATATCAACAACCTCAGATATGCAGATGACACAACCTTGATGGCAGAAAGCGAGGAGGAATTAAAGAACCTTTTAATGAAGGTGAAAGAGGAGAGCGCAAAATATGGTCTGAAGCTCAACATCAAAAAAATCAAGATCATGGCCACTGGTCCCATCACCTCCTGGCAAATAGAGGGGGGGGGAAATGGAGGCAGTGAGAGATTTTACCTTCTTGGGCTCCTTGATCACTGCAGATGGTGACAGCAGTCACGAAATTAAAAGACGCCTGCTTCTTGGGAGAAAAGCAATGACAAACCTATACAGCATCTTAAAAAGCAGAGACATCACCTTGCCTACAAAGGTCCGTATAGTTAAAGCTATGGTTTTCCCAGTAGTGATGTATGGAAGTGAGAGCTGGACCATCAAGAAGGCTGATCGCCGAAGAATTGATGCTTTTGAATTATGGTGCTGGAGGAGACTCTTGAGAGTCCCATGGACTGCAAGAAGATCAAACCTATCCATTCTTAAGGAAATCAGCCCTGAGTGCTCCCTGGAAGGACAGATCGTGAAGCTGAGGCTCCAATACCCTGTTTCTCATATTTTAAGACATACCCATAAAATAAGCCATAGCAGGATTTTAAGCATTCAAGGAATATAAGCCATACCCCGAAAATAAGACATAGTGATAGGCGCAGCAGCAATGCTGGTCGCGGCAGGAGAAGGAGGAAAAAAATAAGACATCCCTTGAAAATAAGCCATAGTGGGGGTTTTTTTTGAGGAAAAAATAAATATAAGACGTGTCTTATAATATGAGAAACACGGTACTTTGGCCACCTCATGAGAAGAGAAGAATCCTTGGAAAAGACCCTGATGTTGGGAAAGATTGAGGGCACTAGGAGAAGGGGACGTCAGAGGACAAGATGGCTCGACAGTGTTCTCGAAGCTACGAACATGAGTTTGACCAAACTGCGGGAGGCAGTGCAAGACAGGAGTGCCTGGCGTGCTATGGTCCATGGGGTCACGAAGAGTCGGACACGACTAAATGACTAAACAACAACAATTCCAACTGGTATAAAACAAATTGTTCAGCTTTCCTTTGGACCACATAAGTGAGGTGCAATATGGAGGCAGGAGTGAAGAAGGAAAAGGAGGGCAGAAATCCCCTACACCCATAAGGTATGAGCAAAGCGACAGCTCTCTCATTGTAGAAGGCCCTTGGAAACTGCCCTTTCTTTCTCCTTGCAGATCACACCAAGCAGCTCTGCAGCTGGTGTAGGGTAAAAACAGCAGCAGTAAAGGAGTACAGGAAACAGCCTTGCCATAGAGCAAAGGAAACAGCCTTGCCATGAGGCAGCGGTGGCATAACTGTCCTGCTTTTGTGCACCAGAACTGGGGGGGGGGCAACATGGGACTTCCTGGACCTTGATGTGCCACATCAGTCAGTTTCCCTCCCTGCCAGGCAAGGGAACCCAAGGCAGGGAAACACCTGCATTGCACAGGGTTGGAATAGATGAAGGGCCGTGAGAAACGTCTCAAGGCAAAACAGGCTGAAACTCCAGGCTGAAAGACTGTGAGACTTAACACAGGTACTTCAGAGACACCAACCTTGCTTTTATTAATGCATCCCAGCAAAAAGTACAGCAGAGGTATGACACATTCCTTCCTTGATACAAGACATCAGTTTGGGAAAACTTCCACCAGGAGATATCAATCAAGCCAGGATCAGTAATGTTTCCGAATTTAAGAGATAACGAAATGGGTTGAAATCTCAGGCTCTATTCCCCCTCTCCCCCAGGCTACTCTATCCAGCCCTTTCAAGTTGCCCAAACTTCCTTCCCTTCAATCTTCTCCCTGATTATTTGTATTCAGAAATGCATGCATGATGATTATCACTTTTTCTTTTTAAAGGAAAATCGTTGGTGAGTTTTGCTGGGAAATTTAGTTGAGCCCTAATAACAGATAATCAATACTGGTGCTACTTTACAGGTTCACTTTTGCAACGATAAGCTTACTGTCAGAAAAGAATTGCATCATATTCTGCAAGGTTTCTATATAAGATCCAAAATTGTAACTATGGGCCTGCACTAAGGCTCAGTCCCTTGCAGGAATTTGTTTTCCAGTAGGAGAGGACAAAGAGGACTCCTCTGTAACCATCTAAATATTCTGTAAGTTGAAAATATCAGAAGCCAACCACTAGGAGCTTTATGGCTTCTGAAAATTTCCATATATGCCATCAGTTATAGGGCAGGTAACAACATAGGGCAACATAGGGCAGGTAACTTTTGGAAATGGATTTGTGGGCTGAATTAGGACCACTTTTAAGATGAATTAGGCCTGTGGGTTAAAGGATCCCCACCACTGGCTGAGGAAGTGGCAGTCCCAGAAGGGCAGCTCTTCGCATTTCAGGCAACTGCCCACAAAACACTAGAGGAGATGAAGTGATTCATTTTTGGCATACCCCCAAACTGAAAGTGCTACCCTAGTAGAAAAACCACTGCAGCTGTCTCTCTAACCTTCGGTAGAATCAATGCTCTCAAAAGAGGTTTCTTTGCATTCATTTGTCAACCAATTCTGCCATACACCACCTAATAAGCAATGGCTTTTAAGTCCATTCTGATTCTTGGAGCTTTAGAGTTTTGGAATATAGGGAACTGTCTTATACAGAGTCAAATCACTGATCCGTCCAGCTCAGTATTATCTACACTGGGAACGGCTTGGCCTGAGGAGAGTTGTAGTTCAGAAACATCTGCAGAGAGCCAAAGGCTTTCCCACACCTGCTGTATACAGACTGATAGCTGCTTTCAAAGGTTACAGAGAAAGAGTCTACACATGAGACCTTCTGAATGCAACATATATGTGTTACCATTGCGGTAGGGCCCTCCCCCAAAGTAAGGAAAGCAGGTAAAGAGAAACACAGATGGTGAAGTACAAGAGCCTGAAGAGAGACAATTTTCAAGTACCGCAAACCAGAGGAAAGAATTGGCAGCCAATCGGTATGTTATTTTGGGTTAATCAGCTGCTGGTGGCAATGGGACATAAGGAGGTGGCTTAGAAGTATCAGTAAAAGCCAGGTCACGGCAGTACAATATGTTGTCCGTGCCGAAACCCATATTGTATTGCCAGACAAAAATGCTGGTATTTGGAGGAAGATTGAGGCTGAGTTTTTCAGAGATGTCAGCTGCATCGCTCCATGTTTCATCTCTGCTGTCAATCTTTGTCCCGCCATATTCAGCTGAAAGGGAAATTTGTGCCTGCAACAGTAATTTAGTGAGACCTGATGCTCCAACTTCCACAGACGAAGCGACTTTCCAGTTGCGTTCCATGCTCTGCTTCTTTGTCTTCACATATCCAACCTTCTTAGTAATTTGCTGTTCCCAAGAAACACTTACTTTGGCATCATTTCTGATGGTTTTGACAGACTTCCAGACACCAAAAGCTTTACCATTGTTTATAGACACGCCTCCAGGGAGGAAGTTGAGCACATTAGCATGTATGGAAAATGTGGTAGGGCTTTTGTTTGACATGTCGTCGACTCGGTAATACTCAACTCCCCATTTGCTATTTGGTCTCAGAAGGTATATTTTGTCCTTGGTTCCCCAGTAATACAGACCATCTTTGAGCTTTGGGTGAAGAGGAAGCTCCTTGGCATCTAGGTCTTCATGCATATTGGTGACACGGCGGTACACTCCCCTCTTCTTGAATATAATGAAAAAGTACTTATCGTAGGAGAAGTAATGGTCCCCGTTTTGGCAGTTCCGATGGAGAGTGTAGACCACACTATGACTGTCAGTGTTCAGGTTGCCTACTCGGCGGTAAGAGGTCCCCTTGATGATGTAAAATAAGTCATCACCATGGGCCAAGTAGTGGTCTCCACCACGGACAGAGTTGTGCAGACTGAAGATCTCGAGGTCTTTGCCTTGATTGAAATTAGTAGATCTCATGTAGCAGCCCAGGTCTGAACGGACAATGTAGTAATACTCGTCCACACCACAGAAATCAATTCCTTTAGTTTTGCTCTTGGGAAGTATTCCATTCACCTCTTTAGAAGAAAGAAGGAATGAAGAAATGGCTAGTTAGTACTCTCATTTAGTTTGTTCAGCATCCTTGCACCAACTTACTCCCACTGCATATTTCTTAGAGGAAAAACTGGTTTCCTATCTAGTAACAGCAAAAACCAATCAAAAATTGAACCACCTGGTACAAGTCAGGCAAAGATGATAATTCACTGCCACCCTCTACATGCCCCCCTGCAGGACACTCCATTCCATTCTGTCTCCTGTGTGCTTTCCATTCCTGTACCCTCAACAGTCAGTCAGTCACCATTCCACGACAATTCAGCAAGCTTAGGCCTCACTGGCTGGTTTCCCCTCTCAATCATACCTGCCACGTCCTGGACTGCAGAATCCCAGACTGGCAGCTGCGTAGTCACCCCGCGTAGTAGTCAGCATAGCTGCCAAGTACCCCATATTTCCTGGGAAACCCCCGGGTTTTTTAGCCTTTCCTGCTGGTCTACCATTTGAGCTCCTCTCCCGTTAATCCCCCTTATTTTATCCCCTATCGCGTAGACGCAACTTCCGGTGTCACTTTGCCCATCTATGGGCACCAAAAATGACCGCCGCCGGACATGCGTAGACGTGACTTTCAGCACCAGCGCTGGCCATTTTCGGTGCCCATAGATGGGCAAAGCAGGAAAAAATGGCCGCTGGCAGGAGAATATAAGGGAGAATAACGGGAGATGAAGTGATATGGGGGACCGCTGGGAAAAGGTACGAATAGGTATGAAAAAACAGGGGTTTCCTGGGGAAAACGGGGTACTTGGCAGCTATACTCTCAATTAATTATGCCAACCCATACATTTCTGTTATTTGTACTTTGAGAACCTTGGACATTCTTTTTAAAGCTTTATTTAAATAAAACAAGTATTACATGTATTACAAGTATTTATTACATGTTATTTAAGTATTACAAAACAAACAAGAGGGGGAAAACCCAACAATTCAAAACAAACATATATATTCAATATATTCAAACAAACCTAAAGAAAAAAATAACCTTTTCCCTTTCCCTCTCCCATCCCTCACACTTCCCTCTATCCATGTCCAATCTTCTTTTACCTACTGCTCTATTTATAGTTGCATTGTTCACTATATCTATTTATTTATTTATCCTATCATTCCTACTAAATTTCATGGTAAAGGTAAAGGTAAAGGGACCCCTGACCATTTGGTCCAGTCGTGACCGACTCATCTAACTTTATTGGCCAAGGGAGCCGGCGTACAGCTTCCAGGTCATGTGGCCAGCATGACTAAGCTGCTTCTGGCGAAGCAGAGCAGAACACGGAAACGCTGTTTACCTTCCCGCTGGAGCAGTACCTATTTATCTACTTGCACTTGACGTGCTTTCAAACTGCTAGGTTGGCAGGAGCAGGGACCGAGCAATGGGAGCTCACCCCATCGCAGGGATTTGAACTGCCGACCTTCTGATCGGCAATCTCTTTCATGTTACCTTGCGGCTATTAAGTTACACCATATTAATTTTCAGACTCTAGCAGCCACTTCCACCATGTATTCCTTAACACAATTCCACTCTTTCTTAATTGCTTGATTAGAACACCCTCTGATTGATGCTGTTAATTGTGCCATCTCTGCAAATTCAAACATCTTTATTCTCCATTCTATTAATTCTGGTATTTTGTCAGATTTCCAGTTTCTTGCCAGTACATTTTTGGCTGCTGCGGTTGCATAAAGAAATACATTCCTGTTGTTCTTAGGGATGTCATTGGAAACTAAACTTAATTAAAAAAAAGCCTCTGGTTTCTTCAAGATTGAAATTCTAAATATCCTTTTAAGCTCCTCATGTATCATTGTCCAATTTTTTTTCACTATCTTGCACCCCCCACCACATGTGATACATCGTCCCCACCCCTGCTTTACATCTCCAACTTAAGTTCATTTGTTTTTTTTATTCATCTTTGATAGTTTAGCTGGTGTGAGGTACCAGTGGTAAAACATAAAATGGTCTCAAGAGCTGGGTCAAACAATTACTTTAGACAGATGGGAAAGAGTTCCAAAGGTGGGGGCATGAGTGGTCACTGTTGGATAGGTCCCTGGCTGTTGTTGGGCAAATTTGTATGTTGCAATTTGATGGGTCAGCCCCCTGGGTATAAAAGCCAAGGAGAAAGGTTTCTCTTTCTCTTTGGCTGTGTTTTCGGATCCCCACCCTCCCTCAGCTGTTTTTAGGCCTCTGTGTTGACATTGCTGTCCCTCTCTTGGGGTCGCCTGTATTCAGGGGCCTGGTAGGAATTTTTTCCATTTGGCTAATTAGCTGGTGCCATCTGGTTTTTGCCTACTGCATAGCAAATAGTCACAACTTGTAAGGTTGGCGGTTAGGCATTGGTTATTGGTTGTGTATGGGGTCTGATGACTGTGTTTGCCCCATGAGTTAATGCCTAAGTTAGAGGAAGTTCTGGTCAGGAATACAGGGGCTCTATGCAGTGTCCATAACCCTGGTGGGGGGCCAGCAACACACATGAGCCCCTGGGAGCCTGAGGGGAGAGGGGAGAGCCAATTGGACCCGACTCCCTGTCTCTCCCTGTAGGGTTTCCTCTTGTTGACAAGGCGAGTTTATTTCTGTCCTTAGGTGACAGTTGGAGAACCAATGCTTACGCAACCACTCACTTATTTTATATTTCTATTTCAATAAATTTGTGGCCAAATTCATGCCAAAAACCATTAAACAAAAATTCTGTCTATGGTGTGAGTTATTTGAGGGGTGGTTTTGGGGACCTCCACACGCAAAAAAATTACAGCGTGCTACACAATTAAGCAGAACCTTGGACATTGGATCTTTTCTGAATGTTTGTGCACAAATTGTGCTATTTTACTACAGGAACTATGACATTCACCTCTGAAACACCTTTGATATTTGATATGTTTTTTTAATGAAATAGCAGTCTAGCGTCTAGAATTTTTTAAAAAATAAATGCTGTCCCCCACCCCTGGTCTAGACACTCATTTTCTGTTTAAAAGAAACCATTACAAAGCGCAAGCTGTTCAATACTCACCATTTGGGCCTGGGGCTGAAAGCCCCTGCCCACATAGGCACGCCAGGAGGAACAAGAAGATTGACAGCATTTTTCTTCTCCTTAGTGCTCAGAAAGGCTCCAGCCATTTATTAAAAACTGTAGCTGGTGTGAGAGGCTGCAGAGGTGGGTCATGAAAGATCCTGGCCAATCACTTGTGCACACAACACACCGGGTCGGATCCAGATGGGCCACATTTCATAGCTGCTTTCTAGACCCAAAGGTATGCACAACTTTATAGGAAGAGGGCAGGCAAACAGGACCCTCTCATAGCAAGCATATCTCTGTTTAAGACCTAGCTGGTTGCCCCTTGATCCTTCTGCATTCCCCACTAGTCACATTGGAAATGTTGCCTGTGGTCCTTTGCAGATGACCTGTTCATTGAGCATACATTCTCCCATTGCCTCCTGTTTCTAGAACATCCCACGTTCAATACCCAGGATCTCCACAAACAGCTGGAAGATGCCCTATGTCACCTAATTACTGAGGCATAACTCACTGGCTTAAGAGATGAGACATAGATATGCATTATATAAATAATTGACTTCTTCATGAATTCAAGTAATCTCAAGTCATCTGGCTATGGTTCTATGCACCAGTCTTCACTGACAGGAACAGGGAAGACCAGCCAAAGACCACAGCTTGAAAATGAGAGACAAAACAAAAAGATGTAAAATCAGTTGAGGGAAAGCAGGGGGAAATAGTGTGTAAATTTCAACAGAAGGTAGCAAACCAGTTTCTCGGAGTGGCTCATGCTTAAGATTTAAAGCATTTTGAAAAATGTATGTTGCGGTTTCGGAGATGTCCCTCCGTTGACCAATAAATTCATCCATGGGGCAGAGTCATTAAGTATGTCATTAACACATTGACCTGCAGAGGAAGATATACCAGACCTTCATGGTTTCAAAACAATTCTGTTCTCTGCTAACTGCGGAGCTCTGTATCCAAAGCCCCTGATATTTTGGAAGCAACCAAAGAATGGCTACCTGCCCTGAAACAGGGTTTGACTGAAAGCAGGGCTTACCTGCCCATTAGGCCATGTGAGGTGACTACCTCTCCCCAATCCCCCGGGCAGCGAATCTGACCCCCAACTTATAGGTGCCACTCCCACTTAGATATTTCTCCAGCTGCATCCCACCCCCACCCCAACCCCTCTGTAGCCTCAGCCCTTTGGATATTTGAAAATTGCAATTATATCTCCTCTCAGTCTCCTCTTATCCAGGCTAAACATGCCCAGATCCCTCAACCATTGCTTATGAAGCCTTGACTTCCAGAGCCTTCCCCATCTTGGTGGCCTTCCTCTGCACCTGTTCCAGCTTATCTTTATCCTTCTTATATTGTGGTGCTCCAAACTGGACACAGTACATCAGGTGTGGTCTGACCAAAGCAGAATAGAGCAGTACTATTATTTCTCTTTATCTGGACACTAGACTTGTTTTGATGCAATCAAGACTAGTAATAATAATAATAATAATAATAATAATAATAATAATAATAATAATAATTTTATTCATACCCCACCCTTCCCAGTCGAGACCGGGCAAGCATAAAAGAAACAATTCAATTAAAATGCAGATTAAATACAATGTTAAAATTCAATTTTAAAAATAGGAATCTACAAGTGCAACCTCATTTAAATATCTGTAGAATAAAGCCTTAGGGGAGGGTAACACCGGGGTCAGACTGAGTCAGTCCAAAGGCCAGGCGGAACAGCTACATCTTGCAGGCCCTACGAAAAGATGACAACTCCCGCTGGGCCCTAGTCTCCTGAGAGGGAGTGTTCCACCAGGTCAGGGCTAGTACTGAAAAGGCCCTGGTCCTGGTCGAGGCCAGTCTAACAACCTTGTGACTCGGGATCTCCAGTATGTTATTATTTGTGGACCTTAACGTCCTCTGTGGGGCATACTGGGAGGCGTGGTCCCATAGGTACGAGGGTCCTAAAACTAGCATTAGCTTTCTTTAGTGCTGCATCATGCTGTTGACTCATGTGATGATTGTGGTTTACCAAGACCCCTAAATCCTTGCCCCATGTACTGGCCTGGATGGACCAATGGTCTGGCTTGGTATGAGGCAGTTTCCTATACTTCTGAGTGCATCTATATGCAGCCGCTGGGGGAGATCATCAGGGGGTTTGGGCTGGGTGTTCATCAGTATGCGGATGATACCCAGCTCTATCTCTCTTTCAAATCAGAACCAGTGAAGGCGGTGAAGGTCCTGTGTGAGTGTCTGGAGGGGGTTGGAGGATGGATGGCGGCTAACAGATTGAGATTAAATCCTGGCAAGACAGAAGTACTGTTTGTGGGGGACATGAGGCGGGCAGGTATGGGGGACTCCCTGGTCCTGAAGGGGGTAACTGTGCCCCTGAAGAACTAGGTACGCGGCCTGGGAGGCATTTTGGACTCACAGCTGTCCATGGAGGCGCAGGTTAATTCTGTCTCCAGGGCAGCTGTTTAACAGCTCCATCTGCTACGCAGGCTGAGACCCTACCTCCCCGCGGACTGTCTCGCCAGAGTGGTGCATGCTCTGGTTATCTCTCACTTGGACTACTGCAATGCGCTCTACGGGGGCTACCTTTGAAGGTGACGCGGAAACTACAATTAATCCAGATTGCGGTAGCTAGACTGGTGACTGTGAGTGGCCACTGAGACGAGTCCTGATTACACCAGTCCTGAAAGACCTACAATGTCTCCCAGTATGTTTCTGAGCAAAATTCAAAGTGTTGGTGCTGACCTTTAAAGCCCTAAATGGCCTCGGGTCCAGTATACCTGAAGGATTGTCTCTACCTCCATCTCTCTGCCAAGGGCCTTTTGGCGGTTCCCTTGCTGTGAGAAGCCAAGTTACAGGGAACCAGGCAGAGGGCTTCTCGGTAGTGGCACCCGCCCTGTGGAACACCCTCCCATCAGATGTCAAAAAGTAAAATAACTACCAGATTCTTAGAGGACACCTGAAGGCTGCCCTGTTTAGGGAAGCTTTTAATCTTCAAGAAATTAGTGTATTCTAATATTTCTGTTGGAAGCCGCCCAGAGTGGCTGGGGAAACCCAGCCAGATGGGCGTGGTATGAATAAATAATAATAATAATAATAATAATAATAATAATAATAAATCTGAATGAGTATCAACCATCAGGTTCAGCAGGATAAAATAGCCACTAACCACCAAATGATTGCAGGATGTAGATAGCTTATATTTAATGGGTGCAAGTACAGTGTGTATCTGTTACTGGCAAGTAAATAATGTACTCTTCAGAGCATATAATGCAAATTTCTAAGACTGTAATCCTATCCACAGTTTGGGTGAGTAAGCCCTATTGAACACAGCCCTATTGAAGAAGAGTTTGGATTTGATATCCTGCTTCATCACTTCCCGAAGGAGTCTCAAAGCGGCTAATATTCCCCTTTCCCTTCCTCCCTCACAACAAACACTCTGTGAGGTGAGTGGGGCTGAGAGACTTCAGAGAAGTGTGACTAGCCCTAGGTCACCCAGCAGCTGCATGTGGAGGAGAGGAGATGTGAACCCGGTTCACTAGATTACGAGTCCACCGCTCTTAACCACTATACCACACTGGCTCAAATTAGGCTTACTTTTGCATGGAGACACTTATCCAAGCATTTGGGTGTCCTTCAGTATGTAGACACATGTTATGAAATTTTTATATAGTGAAATTTATATAGCACTTGATTGTAAACAACGATAACTCTGAAAGGCACACTTGAGGCTGGAAAATCCAGCCAGATGGGGGTGGGGTATAACTACTACTACTACTACTACTACTACTACTTGTATCAGCAGGGTTGAGACGGAGGTTTGCAGGAGAAGGTGGAATTGTTCCAAGAAACCGAAAGCAGACATTGGGCTCTCAACAATAGATGAAATCTGGAGGGGGCAGGGAGAAATGCAACTGTGTACCTAATCCCCTGGTACCCCGTACTACAACTTTTTGTTGTAGATTCTACTTGTTAATATAATTTCTCAATATGAAGTTCTGCTAATAAATGCATTGTATATCTTTTTTTCTTTATAAGCAACTAATATTTTAAAAAATACTGCTGCAAATTGCTCCTTGCAGAATATTGAGGTAGGGTAAGAATAATGTAAAATGCTCAGTTTCTAGTGGACCACTGAGGTTTCGGGATGTTGCAAAGCATTGGGGCTTAACAAAAAATTAATCTCTAAAATATATAAAACCATTGCTAGAATGGGAGTCTAAAGACGAATTTCCTGTTGTTTTTAAGCTACACCAAACATTCTCTGGAGCAATTCACAGTGATTAATTAAACCTTAACTGGTTGTTGTTGTTGTTGTTTTTGAAATCATTGTTATTGTTTTTACAAATACAAAGTACAAATAAACAGAGAACAAAAAATGTATCTATATCTCCAAATCTCAGGACTTCCTCCCATCCTCTCCATGGGGTCTCGTTTTAAACATCTACCACTGCATATTCATCCATACTCCAATTTTTATATCAAACCATTTACACCCATTATCCATGGTAATTTTTTCACTACAAGTGAAATAAAAATCCTGCTTTTGTTTCTATCTGCTTACAGTGGTCTCCTAAGTAACTTATAAATATTTCCCATTCTTTTATAAAGTTTTTATCCTCCTGGTTTCTGAGTTTTCCAGTCAGTTTTGCCATCTTGGCATAGTCCATCAGCTTGGTGTGGCATTCTTCTCTGGTAGGAACTTTATCTTCTTTCCATCTCTGAGCTAGTAGCATCTAGGCAGCTGTTGAAAAGTTTTTCTGTTCCTTTGGTATGTCGGTACCTGTAATTCCTAATAAAAAGGCTTCTGGTTTCTTAGCAAAAGTTAGTTCAAGCATTTTTTCCCATTTCATTATATATCATCTCCCAGAAAGCTTTTATTACCTTACAAGTCCACTACATCTGATAAAAGGTACCTTCTTTTTCTTTACATTTCTAGCATATATTAGTACTTGTCCTATACATCTTTGCTAACTTTTAGGAGTCAAATACCACCTGCACATCATTTTGATAGATTTTTCTTTCAATGTACAACATGCCGCAAATTTCAAATCTGTTTTCCAAAACCTTTCCCAATCTGCAATCTGGATATTACGTCCCAAATCCTTTGCCCAGTGTATCATTACTGACTTCTGAAGACTTCTGAGTCACTAAGACAGTGGGATAGTCCTTAGTACACAACCTTCCAACTGGTATAAAGCAAATTGTTTGGCTTTCCTTTGCACCACATAAGTGAGGTGAAATATGGGGGCAGGGGTGAAGAAGTAAAAGGAGGGCAGAAATCCCCTACTCCCATAGATGGGGTGCCTAAGGGATCAGCGAAGCGACAGCTCTCTCATTGTAAAAGGACCTTGGAAACTGCCCTTTCTTTCTCCTTGCAGATCACACCAAGCAGCTCTGCAGCTGGTGAAGGGTAAAAACAGCAGCAGGGGGGGGGGGCTTAGAGCAAAGGAAACAGCCTTGCAGTGGGGTGGCCGGGGCTTAGCTGCCCTGCTTTTGTGCACCAGAACTGGAGTGGGGGGGGGGACAACCTGGGATTTCCTGGACCTTGATATGCCACACCAGTCAGTTTCCCTCCCTGCCAGGCAAGGGAAACCAAGGCAGGGAAACACCTGCATTGCACAGGGTTGGAATAGATGAAGGGCCTTCTGAAACATCTCAAGGCAAAACAGGCTGAAGCTCCAGGCTGAAAGACTGTGAGACTTAACACAGGAACTTCAGAGAAACCAACCTTGCTTTTATTAATGCATTCCAGCAAAAAGTACAGCAGAGGTATGACACATTCCTTCCTTGATACAAGACATCAGTTTGGGAAAACTTCCACCAGGAGAAATCAAGCCAGGATCAGTAATGTTTCCAAATTTAAGAGATAACGAAATGGGTTGAAACCTCAGGCTCTATTCCCCCTCTCCCCCAGGCTACTCTATCCAGCCCTTTGAAGTTCCCCAAGCTTCCTTCCCTTCACTTCAATCTTCTCTCTGATTATTTGTATTCAGAAATGCATGCATGATTATCACTTTTTCTTTTTAAAGGAAATTCGTTGGTGAGATTTGCTGGGAAATTTAGTTGAGCCCTAATAACAGATAATCAATACTGGTGCTACTTTACATGTTCACTTTTGCAGCCATAAGCCTATTGTCAGGAAATAATTGCATCATACTCTGCATGATTTCTATGTAAGATCCAAAATTGTAACTATGGGCCTGCACTAATGCTCAGTCCCTTGCAGGAATTTGTTTTCCAGCAGGAGAGGACAAAGATGACTCGTCTGTAATCAACTAATTATTCTGTAAATCGAAAATAAATTAGGACCTCTTTTAAGATGAATTAGGACCTCTTTTAAGATGAATTACATTACGCCTGTGGGTCAGAGGATCTTCAGGAAGTAGTAGTCCCAGAAGTGAAGCTCTTCGCATTTCAGGCAACTGCCTACAAAATACATGGGGAGATGAAGTGATTCATTTTTGGCATGCCCCCAAACTGGAAGTGCTGCCCTAGTAGAAAAACCACTGCAGCTATCTTTCTAACCTTTGGTAGAATCAATGCTCTCAAAAGAGGTTTCTTTGCATTCATTTGTCAACCAATTCTGTCATGCATCACCTAAAATGTTATTGATGCTCAATCCATTCTCATTCTTGGAGCTTTAGAATGTAGGAATGTAGGGAACTGTCATACCGAGTCAGATCATTGATCTGTCCAGCTCAGTATTATCTACAATGGGAACTGCTGGGCCTGAGGGGAGTTGTAGTTCAGAAACATCTGCAGAGAGCCAAAGGTTTTCCCACACCTGGTGTATGTAGACCAATAGCTGCTTTCAAGGGTTTCAGAGAAAGGGTCTGGAAAGCAGGTAAATAAAAAACACAGATGGTGAAATAGAAGAGACTGAAGAGAGACGATTTTCAAGTACCATTAACCAGAGGACAGAATTGGCCGCCTATTGCTATGTTATTTTGGGTTAATCAGCTGCCGGTGGCAAAGGGACAAAAGTAGGTTGCTTAGAAGTATCAGTAAAAGCCAGGTCACGGCAGTACAATATGTCATCTTTGCCAAAACCCATCTTGTATTGCCAGACATAAATGTTGGTATTAGGAGGAATAGTGAGGTTGAGTTTTTCAGAGATATCAGTTGCGTCGCTCCATGTTTCATCTGTGCTGTCAATTTTTGTCCCGCCATATTCAGCTGTCATGGAGAATTGTGCCTGCAACAGTAATTTAGTGAGACCTTCTGCCCCAACTTTAACAGTTGAAGAGACTTTCCAGTTGTGCTCCATGCTGTTCACCTGTTCCTTCACATATCCAACCTTCTTAGTAATTTGCTGTTCCCAAGAAATACTTATTTTGGCACTATTACTGATGGTTTTGACAGACTTCCAGACACCAAAAGCTTTACCATTATTTATAGACACGCCTCCAGGGAGGAAGTTAAGCACATTAGCATGGAAGGAAAGTGTGGAAGGGTTTTTATTCATCATGTCTTCGACTCGGTAAAACTCAACTCCCCATAACTTGTTTGGTTTCAGAAGGTATATACGGTTGTTGATTCCCCAGTAATACAGACCATCTTTGAGCTTTGGGTGAATAGTAGACTCAATGGCATCTCGGTCTTCATGCATATTGGTGACACGGCGGTACCATCCCCTCTTCTTGAATATAATGAAAAAGTACTTATCGTAGGAGAAGTAAAAGTCCCCATTTTGGCAGTTGCGATGGAGAGTGTAAACCGCACTATTACTGTCAGTGCTCAGGCTGGTTACTTGGCGGTAAGAGTTCCCCTTGATGATGTAAAATAAGCCATTACTATGGGCCAGGTAGTGGTCTCCACCACGGAGAGAGTTGTGCAGACCGAATATCTCCATCTCTTTGCCTTCATGGAAATCAGTAGATCTCAAGTAGCAGCCCAGGTCTGAACGGATAATGAAGTAATACTTGTCCACACCACAGAAATCAATTCCTTTAGTTTTGCTCTTGGGAAGTATTCCATTCACCTCTTTAGAAGAAAGACAGAAATGGCTAGTTAGTTCTCTCAGTTGGTTGGTTAACTGTTGTTCAGTGTTCTTGCACCAACTAACTCCCAATGCGTATTTGTTAGAGAAAGATCACCTGGTCAGGCAAATGTAATATTTCAATGCTGTCCTCTGCATGCCCTCCTGCAGGACACTCCATTCCAATCCTTCTCTTGCATGGGTTTCCATTCCCCACACCTTCAACAGTCAGTCAATACTCCATGGGAATTGAGCAAGCTCAAGCCTCACGGGGTTGTTTCCTCCCCCAATTAATTACCCCAAAATGCATACTTCTTTTTTTGTACTTGGGAGAACCTTGGACATTCTATAGGCTTCCTGATATCTCCTGATTATTGTGCACAAATGGTGTTATTTGGCACTGTGACCCCCCCCCCCCTTTTAAAGGCTATGCATCCAACTGATTACATTTGTCTCAAACGCTGCAATGATATGGGGAATCCATGCAAAACTTCCTTCACAAAAAATATACACTAGTGGCCAAAATTGTGAAAAACTTTGTGATAATTCGTACTGTATTTCTAAGGTTTGATGGCTCATAACACCAGTCTTCTTTAGAATAATGCCATAAATTTTATATATCATTAGAAAGAAAATCTAATTCAGAATACAATGCAGGAAACTGTGTTGAATTAAATTCATTCTGAGGATTGATGAGACCAAACTATCCATGTCTGGTAGTGATGGAATAAAGTATGTATGAAGAAGAATTGGAGAAGGTTTGCCTCCTCAATGTATTACAGCTACCATGAAGCATCCAGTTAGTGTTATGGTGTGACAGCAAAGGCTCCATATCAGAGCCAGGAAGGGACAATGGCAAACATATTGGCCGGCTTGCAGGTTTTTGCCTACCTCATAGCAACCACCACAATTTTGCTGGATAAGGCATTGGGCTGGATCCTTAGTCACATGGATTGTTAGTCACTGAGGGATCCAGGAGGGAAGACTCTGTCCATGAGTCCACAGGGGGCCAATGGGCAAATATACCTCTCCCAATGGCAGCCTGAGCAGGATCATGGCACCCAATACACGTCGGGAGCGACTCCACAACACAAGGCTGTACACAAATATGGTTCCTATCAGGTATCAGAAAGCTGCCTGATGATGGATACATGCCCAATGCCTTAGCGAAACCTACTGTTTCCAGTAATCAGTAAAGCTGTGTCCTAATTCAACCAATACCAATCTCAGTGTCCATTTTTTAGGTCCTCCATGCACCAGTTTCCAGAATTTTGAACACTAGTGTATAGAACTTTAAATGACTTTAAATCAGGCATCCCCAAACTCAGCCCTTCAGCTGTTTGGGGACTACAGTTCCCATTATCCCTGACCACTGGTCCTGTTAGCTAAGGATGATGGGAGTTGTAGTCCCAAAACAGCTGGAGGGCTGAGTTTGGGGGTGCTTGCTTTAAATGAAAAACTATATATGTATACTAGCTGGCCCTGCCACGCGTTGCTGTGGGTTATTTGTGTGATTTCCCCTACCCTGTGCCTATCCATAACGTATCCCTATGATCCCCCCTCATCCCCCTCCCTCATCCCAACTCTGTCCTGATCCATGACCTATTATGCCCCTCTTTCCCCCACCCCAGCTTACCCCTGTGATTTCCCTCCTCTCCTCCGTCCAACCCCCTCTGGGTTATCCCTGTGACCCGTTCATTTTGCACACAATCATTCCCCCAATGCGGGTGTTCTGTAAAATTTTGCCCTGTCCCAACCCTGACTCCCCTACCCACGTGTGTTATGTGAAATAACATTTATTCTACCCAAAGGCACGGCCCTGTAAAAGGCCCATATTCAGTTGATTCTATGCTGCGGCCTATTTGCCCCCCTGCATCCCCCACCCAGACAGGCCCCTAAATCCACTCAGCCTAGTCTGCAAAGCCGAACTGAAATACTGTGGAGAGGGCAGGTTTCATCCCTGTGTCTCCCCCCACCCTGTTCTAATCCATTACCTATCCCTGCGCCCCTATTCGCCCACCCCGGCAGGCCCCTACCTCCACCTGGCAATGTTGGGCCTTGTTGCTGCAAAAGGCCTGTTTTCAGTTGCTTGCTGTGGAATGTTGTGATGTCATCTGGTGGTGCAGTTTTCGAGGCAGCAGTGGGCGATCTGCCTTCCTATTGGATGCTGCTGTAGTCTTCAGAGCTTCTGCTGGTGACGTCTAATTTGGGCGCCACTTTTTTGTGTTTAATCATTATTTTATGTATGAAAGGTTTGCTTTTTGGTGGGGGGAAATTATGCCAGATCCCTCACTGATGGACATGGAACGTTGTGGCCAAATTTGTTACAGTACAGTTCAGCGGTTACGGAGAAAGGCTGTGACTTCTGCGCAGGCAATGCCTACATTTATATATATATAGATATAATAAAATTCCTGCAGTAGACGTTCATATTCTGTATTAAAAGAATTTATTACCAATCCCTGGCTGATCATCAATACTCACCATTTGGACCTGGGGCTGAAAGCCCCTGCTCACATAGGGAGGCCAGCAGGAACAAGAGGCCTGGCAGCATCTTTCTTCTTCTTAGTGTGCAGAGTGGCTTCAGACCTTGCTTAAATAGGCAGCATGAGTGGCTGCAGAGGTGGGTCATGAAAGACCCTGGCTAATCACATGTGCACATAACACACAGGGTCTTGTGGATCTTGATGGGCAGCATTTCATAGCTGCTTTCCAGATCCAAAGGTATGCACAACTTTATAGGAAGAGGGCAGGCAAACAGGACCCTCTCATAGCAAGCATATCTCTGTTTAAGACCAAGCTGGAATGCTGAGATTAGTCTCCCACAGAGCACCCATGGGGTTGCCCCTTAATCCTTCTGCATTCCCCACTAGTCACATTGGAGATGTTGCCTGTGGTGCCTTGCAGATGACCTATTTATTGAGCATACATTCTCCTAGTGCCTCCTATTTCAAGAGGGATGATGGGTCAATGGCACATAACCTGCATGATATGCAGAAGGTCCCAGGTTCAATCCTCAGCATCTCCACATAGGGCTGGAAGAGACCCTATGTCTTCTAGTTACAGTCATACCTTGGTTTAAGTATGCTTCGGTCTGAGTACTTTCAGTTTAAGTACTCCACGGACCTGTCTGGAACGGATTAATCCACTTTCCATTACTTTCAATGGGAAAGTTCACTTCAGGTTAAGTACGCTTCAGTTTAAGTACTCCGCGGACTGTCTGGAATGGATTAATCCACTTTCCATTACTTTCTTTTTTATATATATAAACATTTTTATTAGATTTTTCCAATTTAAATATCTAATCCATTTTCCAATTATATAAATTATACAAATATCAATTAAACATTTTAACAATATCAATTAAACAGATATTTGTAGTATTTATATATGTTGGAAGCCACCCAGAGTAGTTGGGGAACCCAATAAGATGGATGGGATACTACTACTACTACTACTACTACTACTACTACTACTACTACTAAGCAATCTGCAGGCTGACCAAGTGGTGTCTAAAAAGGGCTATGTGCATAAACGTATTGTTCAAAGGACATCAATGTGCAATCTCCTGGCTGGTTCATCATTGCTCAAAGTTAAGACACATGCTTTGAATGCATAAGATTCTATGTCCATGAGCAGCTATTGCTAGTTGATGGCTTATCTAGCCCTGCCTGGGACGATAATGCTGCAATGAGCCATTGGTCCAACTCAATGAGATTTGTGACCTTGGAGTGCTGACCTCTACGATGCCTTCCAGTTTCGTGAGTCTATGGTTAAAGTGTGCAATCTACTAAAGTTTGATAGCTTGTCATGCCAGTTTGGCAGACCTAGGCTGGCATACCCTTTCATAAGGCAAATATAGTGGTACTTCTGAATAAGAACTTAATTCATTCCGGAGGTCTGTTCTTAACCTGAAACAGTTCTTAACCTGAGGTACCACCTTAGCTAATGGGAACTTCTGCTGCTGCTGCGCCACCACCGCACGATTTCTGTTCTCATCCTGAGGTAAAGTACTTAACATGAGGTACTACTTCTGGGTTAGCAGAGTCTGTAACCTGAAGTGTCTGCAACCTGAGGTGTCTGTAACCCAAGGTACTACTGTATAAGTGATGTGATGCCACGGAAATAAAACAGTGGTGGTTCTCCTTAGCTCATCTCAGCAATGACAAGGGAAAAGCCAATGACAAGGAAATAGCTATCCTGCCATGTGCGACAATGTTGCTAAATGAACACATATTTCATTCCCTCAAACGATGGGAAAGACAATAAATCTTTGTGTGAAAAAGAGCACCCTAAAGTTCTGAGTGAGGCAGAAAGAGAGATAGAGAGGGCTGAGCTTTGGCCTGTGTGGGCATGTGATGAGAACTGGGCAGAGTGGGTTATGGTTATTGGAGTGCTTAAGCTACGTTTCTCCACCTAATAAGGACATATGAAGAATACAGCTGGATTGGATCCAAGGACCAACTGGTTCAGCATACTGTCCTTACCAATGGCCAACTGGATGCCTATTATGGGAAGTCCTCAAGCAGCACCTGAGTCAATGGAGAGTGTGCATGCTCCCCCCTCAAATGTACATAGAAATGAGGAAGCCTTTCTCACCATGGCCAGCATTCTGGGGTCTGCATAACAAAAGCAGGCAGTACCAGAACACACACACACATAGAGGCATACATGTGGCGCACACTCCACACATCATGTACTTCCACAGGCCTATATCCATGCATACAGCTGAAGCAGCTATCACTGAGCTATGGCCCTTTTGCACGTCACTTTGAATGCTTTATGTTCTATGCCAATAGCACCCATCATCAATCCTGGCTGTTCAATGCTCACTGTTTGCAGGTGGTCCTAGGGGTAGGGCTGTGACCCTCAGCCTATAAAGGAAGGCCTGGAGGTGGAAGAGTATTTACAGTCTATTTCATCTCTGTGGTAATCAGTGAGAACAGCCATTGATTAAATAGTTGAAGTCAGAGGTTATAGATATGGGTCATCAAAGGTCCTGGTCAGTTACATCTGTCTGTAGCACATAAATGTCTGTGCATCTAGATGGACAGCATTTTATAGCAGTAAGGTTTTATATGAAGAAGGCAGGCAAACAAGACCCTGTTATAGCAAACATGCTAATACCTACCTGGAATGTTGAGCTTTGTTTCCTACAGAGCAGCTATATCATTAACCCTTGAATCATCCACATTCTCCATTAGCTGTGAAGGACAACTAAAGAGGATGGTTTAGAGAACAGGTGGGAAAACTTTTCCATTCCAGCTTTCATATCCCTCCCTTTTAGGGGTCCCGTGTCAGTGATGGGTGGTGGCAGAGGCAAAGAGTGGGTGCAGTCATGGATGCGACTCTTAACTTGTAATCTGCTGAACCAGGTTCGATTCCCTGCTCCTCCACATGCAGCTGCTGGGTGACCTTGGGCTAGTCACACTTTTCTGAAGTCTCTCAGCCTCACTCACCTAACAGAGTGTTTGTTGTGGAGGAGGAAGGGAAAGGAGATGGTTAGCCACTTTGAGACTCCTTTGGGTAGTGATAAAGCGGGATATCAAATCCAAACTCTTCTTCTTCTTCTTAGCTTTGTGCAGCAGGTGACCTTCCAGCCATGTAAATGTCATCTGCCCTATACAATTAAAGTAGTATTGTACCACTATAAACAGTAATGACTCCCCCTCCAAGAATCCTGGGAACTATACTTCATTAAAGGTGCTTAGAGTCGCTAAGAGACTCCCTCTCACAGTGACAATTCCCTGGGAAGAGGTATTGATTGTTAAACCACTCTAGGGACTGTGGCAGGGGGTTGGACTGGATGGCCCTTGTGGTCTCTTCCAACTCTATTATTCTATGATTCTAAACCTAACCAACTAGGGTCAAGATTTGTGCGGAGAGGAAGAAATAATGGAGGTGACACTGTGCAACTAACTAACTAACTAACATTAAAACACAGACCCAAACAGCAATTATGTTATTTTATTTTTACAATAAGGAATAGGATGGAACTTGAATAGAATGAAAAAGGGTTGGAAAACAAGCAAAAATGTTTGGTAGAGTACAGTACTTGTATGAATGAAGCTAAAGAAAGACAAGCTGAACAGATTAATAAAGATAGGACTGAGACTGATAGGGAAGAGGTGGAAACAAGGCTGGTAGAGTACTGAAGTAGTAAGGACAAGCTGTCTCAGATGCCTTTCAATATGGTTATATGCATTTCAAAAGCAAAATGGATGCTCACAATGGTGCTCCACTTGTTTCCATTCAACCTGCCTGTTTGAAGGTCTCTTAAGTAGAACAGTTCCTTTGACACATGTGCTTCCTTTGAGGCACCAAGAGGAGTCCACACTTGCGCCTCAACTTCCTCATGGCTTCCTTTACCTCTTGGTTCCTCAGGGTGTAGATAAAGGGATTGAGGGCAGGTGTGACCACCATGTAGAACACAGAGGCCAGCTTGTTCTTGTGGGAGCTGGAGAAGGGCTTGAGATACACAATAACACAGGGCACGTAGAAGAGGCAGACCACAGCCAGGTGGGAGCTGCAGGTGGACAGAGCCTTCCCGCTGCCCTGCCTGAAATGGCCACAGAGGCTGGTCAGAATTGTGATGTATGAAAGGAGCAAGGCCAGAAAGCATGGCAGTGTTAGCAAGCTGCTGTTGACTACCATGAGTATCTCATAGGCGTATGTGTCTGCACAGCCCAGCTTGATCAGTTCTGGGATATCGCAGAAGAAGTTGTCCAGGACATTGGGCCCACAGAATGGTAGGTGGGCAATCAAGACCATCTGAATTGTGGAATGAATGAGGCCCCCTGCCCAGCAGAGCATGAGAAGCCTGAAGCAGCGTTGGCCACTCATGATGACTGTCTACCTTAGCGGGTGGCAGATGGCCACATAGCGATCATAGGCCATGAGGGTGAGGAGGAGCATCTCTGCACCACCGAAGACATGGAGGAAGAAGATCTGGGCCATGCAACCCCCATAGGAAATGGTATGGCCACAGTTCAACAGATCTACAGCTAGCTTTGGAGCTGCTACTGAGCTGAGGGACATGTCCGCAAGACCCAGATTGGCGAGAAAGAAGTACATGGGGATGTGTTGCAGCTGTGTCTCAGACATCACAGTCACTATGATCAAGAGGTTGCCCAGAATGACAATGGTGTAGCAGGCAAACACCATGGCAAAAAAGAAGACCTGGAAAGGGCGGGAGGCAGAGAAGCCCAGCAAAATAAACTCTGAAATGGTGCTTCCATTCATGATGAGGGCTGATTCTAGTAGGAGAGACAGAGAGAAATGGCACAAGGTGGTAACATTCCTTCAAGCCATGCTCATAGGGACAACCCAATACATTTTGCTGCCTGATGGGAAGGACATGAGGGCATCCCCCATTCCATGTGCAGAATCCGACTGAGCTGGCTGTTGAATCTCGTTTCAGCACTGGTGGTGGGGCAATATCTTCCTCCAAATCTGAGGGGTGCAGGAGAATTTAAGAGATATGGAGCAGGAAATCTAGGGGATTAAATGATAATCATTGGGTAGAATGAGTGCTACGCCCTCTCATCAGGCTCCCTCACTTTACCTTATGGGAGGACCTGCCCTGCAATCACATTTAGCCAACCCCATTTGGAGCTGTGAATAGTCCTATCTCTTCTGTTTTATTCCCAAATTACTGCATGCAACAAACTGTTTCAAAGTGATATTGATCTCTTTAAGAAAAAGACTCTGTTTAAAACAGCACTATACCTAAATTAGGCAGAGTTTGCTGATTTATAACCTCCCCCCCAAACAAACACACACCTTTGTTTCTGCTATGCATAAAGAGTTTGGGTAAGACTATACAGAGTGCAGAAACCCAGTCCCTGACAGTAGAATATCACCACAAGCAGCTGTGGCCTTTGTTATGCCACCAAGCATTTCAAGCATATCTTTACATTATTGAGATCTAGAAACTAGATTGTGAATGGCAACTGAGATTTTTTCAGGATGTCAGGTTCTGTGTCTAGCAGAATTTTGGGATCCATACAACTAAGACTATCCATAATATCTGACACAGCAATGACCACATGTGGTTTCCTCATTACTGGAGTTTCAGGTGCAGATAAAAGCTTATCAGTTTTTTGTTTGTTTTAAAAGGTGGGGGATTTATGTGTTTTTAGCAAGTGAGTTACTACTTTGGTAAAAATGGTGATGTTCTGGTATCCACAAAGCCCAGTCCTCAGAAGTACATCTCACTATGTTAAATGGGCTTCAGCTCAAAGAAGTCTGCATAGTCCTGTTGTGTTCAAAGACACGTTGGAATTTACATGTTCTCATTCTTATAGTTTTTTTCCTACTTTTATTAATTGTGTGTGTTGGTCTTTCTTGCTTGCAAGTCACTTTGGGAGCTGCAAATAGAAAACAAATCCAAAATCCCATTAACAACAACTTAAATTATGACTATAAAATGCTACAAATTCTATATTATTATTATTATTATTATTATTATTATTATTATTTTATAAACAATCCTGCATCATAAAATCTCAGGGTGCTTCACAGAGTAAAATACAGGGTTAAAAACAATAATAAAGAAATAAAAATAAATTCCCATTGCAGGGTCAAGAAGAAGAGACATAGTCTGCAATCCTAAATCAATTTACCACAGAACTCAGCGGGATTTACTTCTGAACAGTATTGTGCTGATAACTATGATAACAAAATGACTGGATATTCCAAAACTTTGGAATACGAGAATTAAATTTACGGCAAATGTAACGTTGAAAGAGAACCTATTCAAAATGATGTATAGGTGGTATCTTACCCCGACCAAGCTTTTAAAAATGTATAGAACAGGGGATAAAAAAATGCTGGAAATGTGGTGAAAAGGACGGTGATTTTATCCACTTGTGGTGGAAATGTGAAAAGATTAAAGTATTCTGGGAAGGCATCTATAATGAACTGAAAAGAATATTAAGATATACCTTTAGCAAAACACCAGAGGCTTTTCTCCTGGGGATGGTCGGGGAAGATATTGAGAAAAACGATTACAAATTTTCCCTGTATGCAACAATGGGGCCGAGACTGCTTATTGCAAAGTTGTGGAAACAGAAACAAATTCCAACCATAGAGGAATGGCAGCAGAAAGTGCTAGAATATGCGGAAATAGCCAGATTAACGGCAAGAATTAGATATCAGGGTGATGAAACATTTCTGAAAGAAGGGAGTAAATTTATGGAATACATTGATAAAACAAGTGGCTTATTCAATTACAAGTAAAGTAGACAAACACCTCAGATCAGAACATAAAATTTTAAAAGAAGAGAGTTTATCTATGACTAATACCAATTAGTTGGTTTAAACTACATAAGAAAATTGTAAATATTAAGGGTAAAAAAAAAATCAGATAAAATAAGAAATACAGAAATTCAACTGAAAGCTGAAATAAACAACGCAAACTATAAGGAGGACTAAAGAAAACAGAAGAAAGAAGACGGGAAGTCGATTAGTGGGGAATAAGGGGAAAGGGGGAAGGGTTATATTTCATTTTCAAAGTGTATCAATATGGGTAATATAAGGGTTTATGTAATATAAGCCTTTACTTGGTTTTGGCAATGAGTGTAAACAAATGAGTTGTAAGTTAACAAATGGAATGTAAAATGTAATTGGAATGTAAGATGCTATATGTGTGTAAAAAATTAATAAAGATTGTAATTTATACAAAACAAAACAAAATGACTGGATGCAAGAGTCATGGCAGTGCTACCGTAGAAATAACTACCATGGCCACTTTCATAACAATAGAAGGCAATCCAGTGTCCATACCTCCTTCAATCTCTGCTATCAACACACTATTCCAAGGCAATCCTGCATTCTCCAAGTTTTGCGATCTTTTAAAAGTTCCCAGGTTGGCACATCCAGGCGGACAAAAGGAGAAAGAGAGAGGGGAGGGGGGAAGTTGGGTGGATGGTTGGATGGTGACTATCTCCAGGATTCATTTGTGATGGTGGATGGTGGTGAGGAAAAACTGAGAACCCAAGTAGAGGGGGGTGGGAATCCTCCATGCAATTGTGACTATTGAGAATGCGAGTAAGAATGAGCACTTTCCTCAAATTTCTTCCAGACCTTTTTGAAACAAAAAGATGGCATATCTCGGAGTTTCCTTTTATATACTCCTGCAACAGATGTCTTTGGTTCCCACCCTATGTGAATAAACATGGATTAACTCTTCTTGATGCTGCTAGCAGCCTAGAGACAGTGTACTGGCTGCTGTGTGGTCCCAAATGGGGTAATTAAAAATTGAAGAGGCTTAGAAGCTGTTTTAAAAGACCTATCTGCTGCATAATATGTTCGGTTTCCTCCACTCCACAAGGGAGAAGATCTGATGCTAGTAAATATTGGTGTGTTTTATTTGTTTTGTATCAGAACACTTCAAGGGTCTCCAATGTTCCCTCCCCATCTCATCTTCACAACAACTCTTGAGCTAGCATGGCCCAAGGACAGTAACCTACACAACCCAGTGGGCAAACCATGAATGAGTTGGGATTTTAACTCATATTTCCCTTAAGAAAGAACCAGTGAGATGTGATGGAGGTTAGTCCATGAGGAGGAATGGGGCATTATCCCACCAACCACAATCTGCCCTCAACCCAGCCTCCATGTGCCTCCCTTCCAACTTCACAATGAGTCCAGGGGGGCACTACCTGTTGACTTCCTCCTCCATAGTCTCCATGTAGACCCCAGGGACTTCCTGCTTCCATTTCTTCTGGCGTCACCTGCCAGATTATGCATTTTCTCAGAAGTGGGAAGAAAAAAACAAAACCATCTTCGGCTTAAAAACCCAGATGACTTTAGTACCAATCTCAAGAGGATGTATCCAATGTACAGTGGTACCTCTACTTACGAATTTAATGCGTTCCGAACGCACATTCGTAAGTCGAAAAAAATTGTAAGTCGAATCCCATAGGAATGCATTGGGAGAAAAAATTCGTAAGTCGAAGCAACCCTATCTAAATATTCGTAAGTAGAAAAAATCCTATCTAAACTGCATCCAAGATGGCGGACGGAGCTCCATTCGTAAGTAGAAACATTCGTAAGTAGAGTTATTTGTAAGTAGAGGTACCACTGTATTGATCATGACATATATACAAAAAAACAAAACAAAAACCTTCAAGCTTGTTATTTCATGACCCTTTCTTCCAGGCTGTTTAATATGTTTTCAGCTCTGCCATGAATTGCATTCAACAACACTCCAATGAAACTATAAAACTCAGCAATTTAATAAAGCAGTCATGATCAAGATGGCAGCAGCGTTATTTTCAATAGCAGAAATGGAACTCACACATACTACTTCAGGGAAAGGTCTTCCTTCAACATTAGTCATACTCAGAGAGGACCCATTGAAATTTATAGCCCTAAGTTAGTCGTCTCTATTAATTTCAACAGGTCTATTTCAAGTATGACTAACATTAGACACAACGCAACATGTTTGGGCATTATCCCTCCTTGATAATCGGGTGGGAGCATTCAGAAATGTTCTTTCTTCATCCTGTCATCCAGAATTTTACCATCAGCTCATGGGTATGGAACGTCAGGCCTAGGGGCTAAATGTGGCCCTCTAGGCTTTTCTGCCTGGCCTTTGGAATGCTCCCCGGACAACACACACCTCCTTAGGCCATGCCCTTCGCTTGCTCTGCTTCATGCACAGAATGCTTTTGCCTGGCAAGAATGCATCTTTGAATTCTGACAATGCATTTTGTATGCCTGAGTGGAGGATAGAAAGGGGTCTGTGAGTGTGTAAGGAAACTAACCTACTGTCAGGGCTGGAGTCATAGACAGGTCAGCATGAAAGACGCATGGGGAAGGGTCATGGTCAATGGTGGAGCATTTGCTTTGCTTGCAGAAGTTCCCAGGTTCAATTCCCAGCATCTCAGTGTAGACAACACAGAACTATTTAGACCAATGGCCAGACTTTTCTATGTTCTAGAACTATTTAGACCAATGACCAGACTTTCTACAAAGCAGCTTTCTATGTTCCTGAACAGTTGCAAGCCATGCCACATTTTCCTGTGGGTCTCATTTGTCCTTGATGTTTTAAATAAATTGGAGATTGGCTTCAGGAGATGCATTCCCCATCTGCCCACATTCCTTGGCCTGCACATCAACCATGTCAAAGCAGTCTGATGTAACAAGAAGTCAGTGATGCAATAGGGGCTCCTCTGCCTTTGTTACCTACCTGCTTGCTCTGCCTCCCCTTGAACCCCATAGGTGGTAATCCATGGAATGTCCTTGTGCAACAAATTGGATGAGCCCCCTGAAATAGAGGTCTATGAATCCTCTGTGAACATCCTAGCGACCTTTTCTGAAAATTGTTGACAAAGGTGTCAAAACTCTGGGGAACACTTGCTATTGTTGAATGCCCCAGAGAGTAATTAAAAATAATGATTCAAGAAATTTTGGGAAATATTCAGCTCCAAAACAGTTCAGCATGTGCAAATATGGGGATTTGAGAGATTTCCCTGTTGGGGCACCATATATAGCACCCTTCCAATATACCTGATGAGGAGGCCCACCCTCTTTCTGACCCACTCTTGACCTTTCCTGGATCCAGTATTTTTTACCATGGGTTCCTTCTGGATTTGTCAGCTATCACATCTAATCATTTGTAGAAGCATGGGGAATGAATTTTCTCCCAATCATTGTGGTCTGAATAATCGTACATTATGAAAATAGGAAGCTGCCTTACTCTAAGCAGGACCACTGGTCCATCTTGATCAGTATTGCCCATGTTGATATGGCACCTGCTAACCAGGAGCTGCCAGGGATTTAACTAGGGATTCTATCTAGCTATTGCATGTTTGTGATGCAGAGATACAACAGAAACTGTAACCAAGATAAATAAAACTAATCCAGCCAGTGTCAGGAGTACAGTGGTACCTCGGTTTATGAACACAATTGGTTCCGGAAGTCTGTTCATAAACCGAAGTGTTCATAAACCGAAGCAAACTTTCCCATTGAAAGTAATGGAAAGTGGATTAATCCGTTCCAGAAGATGAAAAACACCCCCTAAAACAGCAATCTAATCCCCCCCCCTCACACGTTTCTCGGCCTTTCCTGGCCCTGGGGCTTCGGGCAGCCAAGCGTCTTTGGCGCGACAATGCAGCAGCAGGGCGATAAGGCTGAGGCTCTTCGCCTCGCAAGGTCCCTCTCCCCTCAGTTCTCCTTGTTTGGAGTGGTGGTGGCGGCCTTCTCGGTGGGTTCCGGGCTCCCCTCACCCTCTCCTCCACTGCACCGGAGTTCCACTGAGCACATTGCCCTAGGCCACGGGGCTCTGGGGCTGCTCCCGGCCAACGGCCGGATGCCGATGGTCGGGCGCTCTGGCTCCGATCCCGGGCTTGTGCGTTCGCCGGGGGTGTGTGACGACCCCTGAACTGAGCCACTGGGCTCCCCAAGCTCCCCTACCTCTCGTGGGATGGCGGCGGCGGACTCCGCGGCTCGAGGCCACTCGGGGGAAGTGCTCCCGACATCCAGCAATCCACCTCTCGTGGGGCGGCGGCGGCGAACTCCGCGGCTCGAGGCCGCTGGGGGGAAGCGCTCCCAACATCCAGCAAAGCAGCCGGCGTGTCCGCGCCCCCCGAGAGGCCCCGAGTCGCGGAGTCCGCCACCGCTCGTGCGGTCGCCGGGGCTGTTCGGGGGGCGCGGACACGCCGGCTGCTTTGCTGGATGTTGGGAGCGCTTCCCCCCAGCGGCCTCGAGCCGCGGAGTTCACCGCCGCCGCCCCACGAGAGGTGCGGGAGCTCAGGGAACCCAGGGCTCAGTTGAGGGGTCGCCACCCCTCCCCCGGCGACCGCACGAGCGGTGGCGGACTCCGCAACTCAGGGCTGCTCGGGGGAAGCGCTCCCGACATCCAGCAAAGAAGCCGGCGTGTCCACGCCCCCGAGCAGCCCCGGCGACCGCACGAGCAGTGGCGGACTCCGCGACTCGGGGGCGCGGCCACGCCGGCTGCTTTGCTGGATGTCGGGAGCGCTTCCCCCCAGCGGCCTCGATCCGCGGAGTTCGCCGCCGCCCCACGAGAGGTGGATTGCTGGATGTGGCGGCGGCGGCGAACTCCGCGGCTCGAGGCCGCTCGGGGGAAGCGCTCCCGACATCCAGCAAAGCAGCCGGCATGTCCGCGCCCTCCAAGCGGCCCCGAGCCGCGGAGTCCGCCGCCGCCATCCCACGAGAAGTGGGGGAGCTTGGGGAGCCCAGTGGCTCAGTTGAGGGGTCGTCACACCCCCCCCCCAGCGAATGCACAAGCCCGGGATCGGAGCCAGAGCGCCCGACCATCGGCACCCGGCCATTGGCCGGGAGGAGCCCCAGAGCCCCGTGGCCTAGGGCAACATGCTCAGTGGAACTCCGGGGCACCGGAGGAGAGGGCGAGGGGAGCCTGGAACCCGCCGAGAAGGCCGCCACCGCCACTCCAAACAAGAAGAACTGAGGGGAGAGGGACCTTGCGAGGCACATCCTCGCGCCAAGGACGCTTGGCTGCCCGAAGCCCCAGGGCCAGGAAAGGCCCAGAAACGTGTGAGTGGGGGGGGGAGAGGCCTTGGGAGTGCTTCCGAAGCTGCGGAAGGCTCCGGGCCTTCGCGGAGCCATAAGAGTGCCTCCGCAGCTGCGGCCCAGTCTTCAGGCCTTCGCGGAGGCCTCCGTAGGCCTTGGACACCTCGGTTTACTTACTTCCGGGTTACAGTCGTTCGTAAACCGAAAGTTCGTAAACCGAGGTGTTCGTAAACCGAGGTTCCACTGTATGGGCAGGAGTCAGTCTCTGGGGCCTGTAGTGCTTTGCAGGACTGGGGCCTGCCTCAGCTTGTGCTGGAGAAGCTAGGAGTGGCCACTCAGGTGAGGCCACTTGATAACTCACTGCACCTGGTGGCAAGAGCTGGGAGGGATAAAAGCTCAGCATTTCCCTTCAGCTCTTTGCCACAGCAACGGTATCCCTGCCTTGTTGCATCTGGCCTCCTGTTCCTTGATTCTTCGCCTTGCTCCTCGACCCTTGGACCTTCGCCTTGCCGATGCCTTGCTCCTTGACTCCCAGGCCTTTGCCTTTGCCTCCGCCTTGCTGCTTGACCCTGCGACTGCTTGCTGCTGGACCCTCAGCCCTGCACCTGTTCCTGCTTCTACACCACCATCTTGCCTCTGGTCCTGACGTCCTCAGCCAGGGCTTCAACTGCCTGCCAACCAGACCGTGACAGTTTGCTGTGGCCCACCCACGTCCCGGCCAGGGTGCGAGATGGACAGAGCCCAGCCTATGGACCTCGCCACTGTGCTGCAGCACCTCCACATGCAGGTAGCTACACTGCTGCGGCCCCAGCCCAACCGACTCTCCCTGTCCCAGTGCCAGAGAAATTCAAGGGGGAGTGTGGGGCTCCTCCAGCCACTACCCCCCCCAGGCTGTGGTCAACCCCTTCTATGGACTTACACAACCATCCCTGCACACCAACGGCGTCCCTCGTGCCTTCTGCCAATGATCAGGTCTCCCACATCCCGGAGACACAAGCTGATCTGACATGGCACCTAGAGAGGGCCAAGGCGGACTATAAGGCGCAAGCGGATCGACGGGGGCAGCAGGGGCCTGCGTTCCAGGTTGGGGATAAGGTTTGGCTGTCCCTGGAACACCACCGCACGAAACGTCCCTTGGCTAAGCTGGACTACAAGTACCAGGGACCTTTCACCATCCTGCAGCAGGTCAACCCGGTTGCCTACAAGTTGGAGCTTCCCCCCTCTCTGAAGACCCACCTCGTGTTCCACGTATCCCTGCTGAAACCTTGCCACATGGACCATTTTCTGGGCCGCATTACACCACCACCACCACTGGTCCAAGTTGACGGCCATGAGGAGTTCGAGGTTGCCCAGGTCCTGGATTCGAGGTGGCTCCATGGGGAGCTCCAATACCTAATAGACTGGGTGGGCTACAGGCCGGAGGAGCGATCTTGGGAACCAGCCGAATTCGTGCACGTGCCCGCTAAGGTTTGAGCCTTCCATCGAAGGTTCCCAGATAAGCCTGGGCCATGACCGGGGGTGGAACCCCGTTTCCCTATGGGGGGAGTACTGTCAGGAGTATGGGCAGGAGTCAGGCTCTGGGGCCTGTAGTGCTTTGCAGGACTGGGGCCTGCCTCGGCTTGTGCTGGAGAAGCAGGGAGTGGCCACTCAGGTGAGGCCTCAGCTTGTGCTGGAGAGGCAAGGAGTGGCCACTCAGGTGAGGCCACTTGATATCTCACTGCACCTGGTGGCAGGAGCTGGGAGGGATAAAAGCTCAGCATTTCCCTTCAGCTCTTTGCCACAGCAATGCGATCCCTGCCTTGTTGCATCTGGCCTCCTGTTCCTTGATCCTTCGCCTTGCTCCTCGACCCTTGGACCTTCGCCTTGCCGACGCCTTGCTTCTCAACCCTTGGACCTTCGCCTCCGCCTTGCTCCTTGACCCTGCGACTGCCTGCTGCTGGACCCTCAGCCCTGCACCGGTTCCTGCTTCTACTATCTTGCCTCTGGTCCTGACGTCCTCAGCCAGGGCTTCAACCGCCTGCCGACCGGACCGTGACAGACAGTATTTTTTGGGGGGGGGGATATAATGGTACTTCAACATTCCCAGTTTAAGTAAGTTCTCTCAATTAGAAGGGAATCTGGGTCATGGTTAGGTGAGTTCCCTCCCCTCCCATAGCGGCACCCGGGACGAGGCTGCCTCAGCATGCACAGAGAGACACCCCCTTCACATCCCCCCCGCCAGTCCAGTGCCAGGGAAAAGGGGTCTTGGAAAGCCGGGGTGGGTTTATAGCTGGGGATGGGGTGGTCTCTAAGCATGCACAAAGTGCCTCCCTCACCGCTGCCTTTGCTCTTTTTTCCGTGTCTCTTTTTAAAATAAGTTGCTCCCCAGGGTGGGTCCATAATAAAAATCGTAATAAAAAATTAAGACATCCCCTGAAAATAAGACACCTTGTGTTTTTTTGAGAAAAATGTTATAAGACGGTGTCTTAAAAAAGGGGAAACACGGTATATGCCACAATACTTCTGTTAGTCTTGACATAACTCAAAGATCCTGCTGTTTGTGCTGACAGAGGGCAATAAACTGAATTAATAAATTATAAAGGCAAATTATGATTCACTTATTTTTTAAGTGGCAGAACCTAGCAGTTCAAAAGCATACCAGTGCAAGTAGATAAATAGCTACCACTGCAGCAGGAAGGTAAACAGCGTTTCCATGCACTTTGGCACTCGTCATGGTTTCCCATTACGCCAGAAGCAGTTTAGTCAAGCTGCCCACATGACCTGGAAAAGCTGTCTGTGGACAAACGCCAGCTCCCTTGGCCTGAAGCGAGATGGGCACTGCACCCCATAGTCAAGTTTGACTGGACTTAACTGTACAGAGGCCCTTTACCTTTTTTAAGGCCTGGGAGTCCCTACCTGTGTTATAAAGTTTGTTGGAACCTATTCTGAGACCTTATGGGGAAAGATGGGAAATAAATTTAATTAAAATAAAATAAAGAAGAAAAAGTCCCTTAACTCTTAAAAAAGCACCAGATGTATTCCATGTTTTTCTTGGGGCAAAATATGTTATTTGACTTTAGAATGTTTCTCATCACTCAAGGTACAAATTGTCTCCATTGACGACTATGGTGGTTTAGGATGTTGCAAAAAGTCTTGTACATGTGCAGAAATTGAGCTTTCTGACACACAGACTAATGCACCCTCCCTATCTCCTTACCCTCTTGAGGACATGAAGTTTCTTTCACTTCCTGTCTGCAAATGAGCACCGCACAGTCACAAATTAATAATTCCCTTTGCAATAAAGCTCTGGGATATGGCATCACTAACTTCTCATGAAGCATTCATTCATTGTGCTTATACTTGTTTCCTTCCTTCACCTTCAGAAGCGATTTATCAGCAGCCACAAACATATTCCATGGAATAGGGAGTGGAGTCTCTGTGTGGTGGGACCAGGAAATTTAACAGCTCCACACTAGGACAATGGAGGTAAATGTCTGCAAACCAAAGACAATTAAGACATTCTCATGGCTTACTACAGCATTTCTAATGGCTGTGCTAGTTGCTGAGGCTGTTGGATAGAATTATTGCCTTGGTAGACCTTGACTTGAAGCAGCAAGTTAAGAGAACCTGCATAAGAACTCTTATTTTGTAGACTTAAAATATGTAGGTGGGATTCGTGTGTGTGTGTGTGTGTGTGTGTGTGTGTGTGTGTGTGTGTGTGTGTGTGTAGTTGTGTCATATAAGACAGATGTTAGCCCATCTCTGATGTAAAAGAATAGACTTTGTTGAATGGACATCCAGGTCAAAAACAGCATGGCAAGGTGAAACCTGACAAAATCAAGTAATTTGTGTATTTATTTATTTGCAATTATTCTATACTTCCAAAATGAAGAAAAAATCACAGCATAATAGCATAAAATCAACAATAACATTACATAACTAGGGGCATTACAAATGCTTACAATGTATCTTAGTTGTCAATCAAATTGCTATTTATAATCAATGTAGTCATGATGCAGAGGTGCAGGCAGAAGTTCACCCTTGTTTGTTTTTGTTTTTAAAGAAAAACAACAGCATCTTTCCCTCTGTCTCAAATATGAACATAGCAAACTGTCTTATACTGAATCACACCGTTGATGGATGTGGCTCAATGTGCAAAGCAGATGCTCTACCAAGGAGCCCTGACGCTCCCCTTAATGTTCAGGCTGTCAGTGTCATTGCTTATGTAACCAAAATAGCACCACTCATGAGAGGGAGGTACCAGCAGGCACAGAGTAGTTTCAAAGTGTTCGGGACTTTTTTGAAGGAAAATATTCTAAGGGAAGCGGACTCCAAAGCTTCCCAGTGAGAACTGATCAAGCCTCATTGTCATGGAATGCCCACATGAAATGGGGGAATATAAAATGGGGGAGGGGTTGGAATGAAGTAGAAACACTGGAGATCTAAATAGCAGCTCTGCCCACCGCAGTTTTGTTGCAGTTTCTATGTTTTAAGAAAGAGAGCAAAACGAGTACCCAGAAATACCACCAGCTGCATATAGCCCACAAAGTGATGCTTGTTTCCACACACACACACACACACACACACACACACACACACACACACACCCAATTATATCAAGTTATAACTATAGATCAGTGGTAGAGTATCTGCACTCAGGAAGTTCCAAGTTCAATTCCCATCATCTCCAGGTAGGACTGAGAATGTCCCAAACTGAAATGCTAGACAGCCACTGCCATCCCATGTGGACAATACTGAGCTGAATGGTCCAATGGCCTGGACTGATATAATGTCGTTTCTCATGGTCCTATCAAAAAAAAATCCACAACATCAATGGAACAATTTTTCTTTATTTAATTCTTTCTTCCATAGCTTTTATTGATAACTATCCTGTATTCTTTCAGAGTCCCATCAGTGGGGCCTTAACACACATGATGGAAGGAGAGAACAACACCACTGTGAGAGAGTTTGTATTTCTTGGGCTGACCAGCAAGCTAGAAGTGAAGGTACTCTTGTTTGCTTTCTTCTTGGCAGTATATGGCACAACCATGCTGGGCAACCTCTTAATTGTTAGCCTAGTGGCTTACGCACCTATCCTCCATACCCCTATGTACTTCCTCTTAGGAAACCTCTCATTCCTTGATTTCTGCTACTCTAGCATAACTGCCCCTAAAATGTTGGCTGGTTTCCTATCAAAGACCAACACCATCTCTTATGTGGGCTGCATTTGCCAGATCTTCTTCTTCCACTTCATTGGCGGCATCAAGATCTTCCTTCTTGTCATCATGGCCTATGACCGTTACATTGCCATCTTCTCCCCATTGCGCTACATGGTCATCATGAAGGGGGCAGTGTGTGGTGGGCTGGTGTGTGCCTCCTGGACTGGTGGCTTTGTCCACTCCATCATCCAAGTGGCCATTATTACCCAGTTGCCCTTTTGTGGCCCCAACAAGCTGGACAACTTCTACTGTGACGTGCCACAGGTGGTCAAACTGGCTTGTACTGATACCTTTGTGGTGGAGCTACTCATGGTCTCCAACAGTGGCCTCGTGACATTAATGTGCTTTGTGGTGTTGCTTGTGTCATACTCCATCCTTCTGGCCAAGCTCAGAGCAGGGTCTGCACCCAACCGGAGCAAAGCTATTTCCACCTGTGCTTCCCATGTCACTGTAGTGACCTTGATTTTTGGTCCTTGCATCTACATTTACATCCATCCCTTCCACAGCTTCCCCATTGACAAAGCCATCTCCGTTCTCTATACTGTCATCACTCCCATCTTGAACCCTTTCATTTATACCCTGAGGAACAAAGATTTCAAAGTTGCATTAGAAAAGCTCAAGGGAAAGAAGCAGAAGAAATTGACTTCCTGACAGCCTTTGCAACTGACTCCCATTCATATTGTGCATGGTTTCTTCACCATTCAAGGTGAAGCTGTGCACAAATGACCATGTTGTGGAAATCAGACCACGAGAGAATTATGTGAAACATATGTCGGTGCATCTCTTTATTTTCTGATATGCGTAACAGGAGAGAAACCTTGCACACCTGTGCCATAGGCGCTCTGAACATTGTAAGTGCAAAATATTTATACAGAAGTTGACATACAACAAGCACACAAGTCACTTTCTCAAATATACTGGAAAATTACTGTACAAAAGTTGCAAGAAGATTTCAAGAAGTTACTAAAATAGGTTTGCTCTTTTTAACATCCAGTTGTCTAGCAGTTTTCTTAGTGTTATGTGATAGTTTGTGATAGTTTATAGTTATCCCCATCCTTTTTTTCATACAAATTTTAACTGTTGTGCGGAGCAAAGTTGATTTGTCAATTATCCAGAAGTCTAAGCCTTATTGATTTCTCCAGCAACCTCTTGATTTTCTGCACCCTATTGGGGGGGGGGGGAGAAATTGGGGCTGCCACATCCCAGAATTTTCTAAGGGATAGGAAAGCAATTCTTTAATGGTTTCTCAGGGTTTGGGGGCCCTCCCCTTTCCAAGTGGCACTAAGAAATAGCTTCCTTCTTGTTTTCCTAAGGTTAATTGTTTTCTACCACTGCTAGGGATAACAAGTACTTCCACACCACTTTGCATCCACCACAATTTCCAAGACCTAGCATCTTTCCAGGGAATTTTGTGTTTGTGAGGTAAAAGTAAAGGGACCCCTGACAGTTAGCTCCAGTCGTGGATGACTCTGGGGTTGCGCTGCTCATCTCACTTTACTGGCCGAGGGAGCCGGCGTATAGCTTCTGGGTCATGTGGCCAGTGTGACTAAGCCGCTTCTGGCAAACCAGAGCAGTGCATGGAAACACCATTTACCTTCCCGCCGGGGCGGTAACTATTTAACTACTTGCACTTTGACGTGCTTTCGAAGTGCTAGGTTGGCAGGAGCAGGGACCGAGCAACGGGAGCTCACCCTGTCACAGGGATTCAAACTGCCGACCTTTGATCGGCAAGCCCTAGGCTCTGTGGTTTACCC
Organism: Zootoca vivipara; assembly: GCF_963506605.1. Taxonomy (NCBI): domain Eukaryota; kingdom Metazoa; phylum Chordata; class Lepidosauria; order Squamata; family Lacertidae; genus Zootoca; species Zootoca vivipara. Next base: position 41,954,503 of record NC_083288.1, read on the forward strand.
ACAGCGCCAACCATGCTGTGTTTGTAACGACAAACAAAAATTTGCTACATAAGCAATGGCATGCGCAGACTGAACCTGAAGGTCCCTGGTTCAGTCACCATCACCTCTAGGTAGGGCATGGAACGATTCCCTGCCTGAAATCCTGGATGGCTACTGTATAATACTGTACAATATTGTCTACATACATCAATATTCTAGGCGAAATTGATGGTGCCAAATACTTGGAGAATTTCAATGGCTCTCATCTGAGCCAAACCAAATGATGTAATTATTATTAATATTACCACTTCACTAGAATGGTTTACAAAAGATGAACAGGTTAAATCTGTAATGATACATTGGGTGAAAGACTGTGAGTATACAGATGAAACTCGGAAAATTAGAATACCATAGAAAAGTGCATTTATTTCAATAATGCAACTTTTATTTTATTTTTTTATTTTAATTTTTACAAATGCTTTCTTTTGTAAATTCCACAGTAATAAAACAAATAATACGAAAATAAACATCACTATTACATTTCCTTAATTCCATTCCATTTATAATTGACCCGACTAATGACAAATAATTACAATTACAACAAATAAAGGCTTGACATATCTTGCTTTGCATGTCATGCATCTGTCTCGTGTATTGGTTTCACCTTTTAAGTTGCAATACTGAAATAAATGCACTTTTCGATGATATTCTAATTTTCCGAGTTTCACCTGTAATATACAATTTTGCAGCATGGGAGAAGTTACAGAAATGTGATTTTAAAATTTACAGCATGTTGTACATTTGAAAGAAAATAATATGAAAATGATGTATTGATGGTATCTACTTCCAAGTAAATTAGCAGGATCAAATATGTGTTATGTGCAGAAAATCCAAAGGAGCAGAAAAGATTATTTATGTACGCACTGACGGATGTGCGGATGTTATTAGCCCAGAGTTGGAAAGAAGACAGAGCCTCTACCAGAGAAGAATGGCAGATTAAGTTGATGGACTATGCCAAAATGGCAACAATGACCGGAAGAATCAGAAATCAGGATGACCAAGGCTTTAAAAAGGAATGGGGAAAACTTATAATTTATATTAAAAACCACTGTAAACAATTAAAATTGTTAGTGGGATTGGAATAACACTTGTAATGTAACGATGAGCTATGGACATAATGGAGATACACAAATATGGATCAATTTAAAAGATGCAGAAGGAAAGGATTAACAATAAGACCCACAAAGGGGCAAAGGGGAGGAGGGAAGCCCAAGGGATTCTTTCGAATCTTGTTTTTATATATTATGTCATTATGTGAATGAATATATATATATATATATATAATGTGTGTGTGTGTGTGTGTGTGTGTGTGTGTGTGTATTACTGTATTATTAAGAAATAGATGAACAAACAGCAAACCACTCTACTCTACCTCCCATTCCATCTTAATCCCAAACCAAACAGCTCCTGCTGAAATCTTAATCTACCAGTTGAAAAGGTAAAAAAGGTAAAGGTACAAACGTGCAATCCTATACAAAAGGGTACAAAAATGTATTTTAGGGGAATGTATGTGTAAAACTGCATCTATTGGTGAAAGGAACATAGAAAAATGCATTACATATTGTTAAAATGCATTACACTGTGTTAAAAAATGCATTGTGCTTTGTTAAAAATGTGTATACTGGGTAAAATGTCATTCCAATATATGTATATATGTACGGGGAAAATGTGTAGTAAAATGCTGGTAAATTTCTGTGATGACTTTTTTTAGGGGTCGTGGTGGTTGTGAACTGTGGAAATATTTGGATCTGAATTTAATACTGGGAAAATGAGAAACTGGGGGGATACTGAAATTGACAGATTTTTCAATCCCTACATAATACTGACAGCCAGTGTGGTATAGTAGTTAGAGTGTCTGACTAGGGCCTGGGAGACCAGGGTTCAAATCCCCGCTTGGCTACAAAGCATACTGCATGACCTTGGGCTAGGCACTGCTTCTCAGCCTAACCTACTTCACAGGCTTCTTGCAATGTTATAATGAATCAGACAGGGAATTCTTGGATGCTGGCCCATTGCCTTTCTCATCTCCTACTGTAACTTTCAGTAGCCAGGGGAACTCCTCAAAGTTTTTTTTCCTTCTGAGTACCTTATGGGAAAACGCAAGTTGCACTTTTAATAATTCCCCTTGCAACCTGCATGTCGCCCAGAAGTCGCTCATGCTCTCTTGGGCCCCAACTGATCCAGAACTTCCAAGCCCATTAAGGGTGTTGCGTTTTGTAGATCAAATCATATGTTGCTAAGAAGATGCTCTCTCAGGTAGAGCAAATGCTGTGCTGGTGGAAAGAAGTAGCTTCACCTTAGCTGGTAGGTGCCAGGAAGACTCTTGCTAATCCATAGTCCCTCTAGTCCTGCGAGTTATTCTTCCCCATAAAAGGCTTCCAGGATGCTTTTTTGTTTTAAGATAATGCCTTTTCCTACAGAGAGTATGATTGCTACAGGCGACAAGAAATACCTCTTTGATTTCAGAAATTTTTATTTCTATAGCACTCTACAGAATTGATTTTAGGAGGTACTGTTTTTAATTTTTCTTTGGCAGCCCTTCATCAATGGGAGTTTTGTCTGAAGTAGGTCAGAAAAAGATTTGTGGCTAAGAAGTGAGTATGGTGTGTGTAAAGTATTAGTCAGGTATGACTAAGGGCTGACACTAGATATTAGGATGGAAAGAAATCAGAGAGCAAGAAGGTTGAAACAGTTGACTAATGGATGAGAAAGGTCCAAATGAGAGGAGGGCAATAGGTTCCTATTTCAGCCAACTTGCCTGAGGTATTGAATACGATCCTAAATAAGGAGTGTGGAAGATGTGAATAAGGAAGCACAAGGTGGCGATTTCTTTTCCAATAGCAAGCTAAACCAGGAATGTTTTGAAATAATTGAGCACAGAATTGTTAACACTGGGGAAACCATGAAACTGAAAGAATATTTGTTCATTTCACATGTGTTTCACGAGTCCTCCAAAAAGTTTGTGGGAGCTCTCTTCTCTCCCATGTGAGGTCACTTTGGAATTAGCAGACTGGTGTGGAATTCAACCCAGGCCTCCCAGGTTCTAGACCAGTCCTCCTCAGTCCAGGATATTTTGGACTCCAACTCCCCACAGCCCCAGTCAGCATAGTCATTGTCCCAGGATGGAGGAACTTGTAGTTGTGCAACGCCTTGAGGGCACCTGGTTGGAGAAGTCTGTTCTCAACTGATGCTACTACACTGCGATTTGCTGTTTACCAAGGAATATATAAATAAGAAAATACTGAGAAAAGGAATGAGGTGTGAGAAAAAAACCTCCTTTATAAATCTCTATAGACATGTAATTATTCTTGCAGCAAAAACAACACAGTGTGTTGTGGTGCATTAGAAATAAATACATTTATTATGGCATAAGCTTTTGCAGTCTTGAGTTCATGGAAGCCTAAGGTAAAGGTAAACGGACCCCTGACCATTAGGTGCAGTCGTGACCGACTCTGGGGTTGCGCGCTCATCTCGCATTATTGGCCGAGGGAGCCGGCGTATAGCTTCCAGGTCATGTGGCCAGCATGACAAAGCCGCTTCTGGCAAACCAGAGCAGCACATGGAAACGCTGTTTACCTTCCCGCTGTAGCGGTTCCTATTTATCTACTTGCATTTTGACATGCTTTCGAACTGCTAGGTTGGCAGGAGCTGGGACCAAGCAACGGGAGCTCACCCCGTCACAGGGATTTGAACCGCCGACCTTGTGGTCAGCAAGCCCTAGGCTCAGTGGTTTAACCACAGCGCCACCTGGGTCCCATTCATGGAAGCCTACATCACAATAAAAGTGTCAGCCATTAAGATTGCACAAGACTCTGTTGTTGCTTTTAGGAAAGAGCTCTTACGGGTGTGTGACAGAGACATACTTGCGGAAGGGCTGCAGGTCAGTGACAGAGCATCTGTTGGCATGTAGAAAGTCACAGGTTCAGGCCCCGACATCTTCAGGTAGGGTTAAGAAAAAAGCACCTTTCTGAAAATCTGAAGAGCTGCTGCCAGTCGGATGGACCTTTGGCTCCTGTGTTGAAGTGACAGCAAAAGACACAGAAGTAATTTCTGTTGTCTAAATGCTTTGCTAAACACAGGAATAGCCAACATGGTGCCCTCCAGGTTTTAGACTTTTAGCTCCTATAATCCTTGACTACAGGTGGCATTATAGTCCAACTACATCTGAAAAGGATCACATTGGCTGACTTGGAACATCTTTCATGAGGTCCTCAATATCAGGCCTGCCCCTTTAATATATGGATTTATAACCCCTCCGCATAGGAAGCTGCTCAGAGTGGCTTACAAATACTTTTCTGTGTTAATGTCACAGCTGCTACTTTGATGAAAGGCAGACACACCCAGCACCACCGGCTCTTATCTGCCCTCCTACACACAATGCCACCCAAGGGTGCCAACTTGAATAAAATGGTCGGGGGAAGCCCAGGTAAGCCCCACTCTTGAGATGCAGTGCACAATCACTATTTGAATGGCTCAATGCCCATCAACTTGGGAGGGGAGCTGAAGGGACCTCAGCCACTAATAGTTGGCTCCTGTGATGCCACCAGGGACGTGGGTGGCACTGTGGTCAAAACCACTCAGCCTCTTGGGCTTGCCGATCAGAAGGTTGGCGGTTCTAATCCCCGCAATGTGGTGAGCACCCGTTGTTCGGTCCCTGTTCCTGCCAAGCTAACAGTTCGAAAGCACATCAAAGTAAAATAAGATAAGATAAGATAAGATAAGATAAGATAAGATAATCTTTATTGTCATTGTCCCCTTGCAGGAACAATGAAATTACTCGGGTTACCACATCAACTCAGATAAAGCTCAGATATTCCACATAATCCATAATTACTACAAAACACTAATTAAAACAGTGCAATACAATACAATATAACAAGTAAAATAAGATGTCTTCAAAGTCCAGACTTTCCATTTAAGGTCAAAATCGCTTTAGAGAAGAAACTGCTCTTGAGACGGCTCGTTCTTGCCGGCATTGTTCTATATCTCCCTCCCGATGGCAGGAGCTCGAAGAAACGGTGACCAGGGTGCTTTTGATCTCTTGATATGTCTAGTGCTTTTCTATGACACCTGGTGGTATAGATTTGTTCTAAGGTGGAGAGTGAGCATCCAATAAAATGCAAGTAGATAAATAGGTACTGCTCCGGCGGGAAGGTAAACAGTGTTTCCGTGTGCTGCTCTGGTTTCACCAGAAGCTGCTTAATCATGCTGGCCACATGACCCAGAAGCTGTACGCCTGCTCCCCTGGCCAGTAAAGTGAGATGAGCGCCACAACCCCAGAGTTGCCCATGACTGGACCTAATGGTCAGGGGTCCCTTTACCTTTTACCTGTGACGCCACCACTTTCTCTTACTTTCCCTTATATTGCTGATTTGTTTGAAAATGTAAAGTGGAACTCTAGGGTGAAACATCATAAAAAGGTGAGAATGAGGTTTATTTGGTGTGGTTGGCACCTAATCAGGTCCTTGGTGAATTAAGGAACAGAGGAAGCTGTGTTATGTTTTATTGTAATTTATATTCAGTGTTAGGTGCCCTGAGCCCAGCCCTGGTCGGGGAGGGCGGGTTTTAATTTAAAATTTTGTTGTTGTTTGTTTGTTTGACATCTAATGGGAGGGCATTACACAGGGTGGGCACCACTTCCAAGAAGGCCCTCTGCCTGGTTCCCTGTAACTTCACTTATCACACTGAGGGAACTGCCAGAAGGCCCTTGACGCTGGACCTCAGTGTCCGGGCAGAACGATGGGGGTGGAGATGTTCCTTTATGATCTCCTCCTCTTTTCTCACTGTTCTTTCTTTTTTTTCTCCTGGTCCCCCTTTTGTATCTAGGTGCAGATCGCTTAAACTTCACTCGAGGTATGGAGGACACCACAGGAGTGGCCAAACTTAGGTTGCTGAAGTCTACCCACTTGGAGGGTCTGAGGAACAGCACCCAAGTGACTGAGTTCATCCTGACAGGGCTGTCGCATGAAAGGGGGGTCCAGCTTTTCCTCTTTGCCCTGTTCCTCACTTTCTACATGATTGTCCTGCCAAGCAATGTGCTGATCATCATCACCATCCGGAGTGACCCTCATCTCAGCTCACCCATGTATTTCCTATTGGCCAACTTGGCATTCCTGGACATCTGGTATTCCTCCATCACTGCCCCCAAGATGCTAGTTGATTTCTTTGCTGAGCGCAAGATCATTTCTTTCTGGGGCTGCATTGCTCAGCTCTTCTTCCTCCACTTTGTGGGTGCCTCTGAGATGTTCCTGCTCACAGTCATGGCCTATGACCGCTACGTTGCCATCTGCCGTCCTTTGCACTACTCCACTATGATGGGCCGGCGCTTGTGCATCCTACTGGTGATAGCCTCTTGGGCTGGGGGCTTCGTCCACTCTCTCATCCAAGTTGTGCTGATCCTCCGCCTTCCATTCTGTGGACCCAATGAATTGGACAATTACTTCTGTGACATCACCCAGGTTCTGAGGATCACCTGTGCCAACTCCTTTGCTGAGGAGATGGTCATGATATTCAGCAGCGGCCTCATCTCTGTGGTCTGCTTTGTGGCCCTCTTGGTTTCCTACATCTTCTTGCTCACCATGCTGAAGAAGAACAGTGGTGAGTCAGCCAGCAAGGCTCTCTCCACTTGCTATTCGCACATCACCATAGTTATTTTCATGTTTACCCCTGCCATCTACATCTATGCCCGACCCTTTGATGAATATGCTCCTGACAAGGTGGTCTCTGTCTTCCACACAATAATCTTTCCGCTTCTAAACCCCATTATTTATACCCTCAGGAACAAGGAGATCACCACAGCTATGAAGAAGGTGGTCAACAGATACCTCCTGTGCAAGAAAACATGAGATCCATAGAATGGTAGTCATCCTGGGGTCTTCCTTGCTTGACCAAGGGTGAGAATATATGGCCAGTTTTAATAAGAAAGCATCACTAGGAAACACCATTTCTCCACAATTTTCCATTGGCTTCTTTTGCTTATGATTGATCTCCCAAACCCCTTTCTGCCTCTACACACTCTTACTCACATAAATATGATTAAATTGAAATACATCTAAATAAAACATTATATTCACTTACCCCTTGAATATTTGTTTCTTGACTTCATCAGTTTATGCTCAAATTATAGGAAAATTCTAACTGAAAATTGCATTTTTTGGCATTAAAAATCCAACTAAATTCTAGTGTGCTCTATAATAGAATAAATTTCTTTCAGAGACTCCTGTGAAATAACATTTTAGAAGCAGTCCTTAAAAATTCTAACAAATTATCAATTGCCTTTTAACAAGTACGTGGAATAAAGTACCTATTAAGTAAATAATATTAAAGGTGTACATGTTGGTTAAGTGAACTATTTCTATTGTTCTACTGAGCTTAGTTTCATGGAGTAAGCTTGTTTTTTAAATGGTGCAAACATCCTTCAGCAGTGTAAAATTAAGAAATCTTTTCAATTCCAGAATACAAAACCCTGCTGTGAAATAATAAAAACTGTTGAGATGTGTACATTACCTGAGGCCTGCTGGAGAGTTTGCATAATGAAATTAAGATACCACAGACATTACACATTATGCCTGGAGAATGTACAAAATGGTCTGAAACATGCACATCCCGCAAAGTCTGCTAGAGAGTATGCCTAATGTAAGATTTTAAACGTATGTCATTAATTCCAAAACTAAAACCCTCTCTAAGGCTTACTGACTCCTCCTTGACTGGAAATTAAATGGGCCCAAGATCTAGGCCATACTATAGAGATGTCCTAATGGGAGAACCTGTGGAAGGTGAATTGCCTGTTACTCCAAAAGGGAAAACCTGCAAAAAATGTTATACCGTTGGTACTTGATGCCGCACAAACTCTCCAAGAGAAACAGGAGGCACCGTGTTTCATATACAGTGGTACCTCACAAGACGAATGCCCTGCAAGATGAATTTTTCGCAAGACGAATGCGTTTTGCGATCTGATGGTGACTCGCAAGACAAATTTGTTTTGCGAAAAATCCGTCTTGCAAATCGCGGTTTCCCATAGGAATGCATTGAAATTTAATTAATGTGTTCCTATGGGCAAAAAAAAAAGAAATTTCAATGCATGCCTATGGGAAACCACGATTCACAAGACAATTTTTTCGCAAAACGAATTGACTCGTGGAACGAATTAAATTTGTCTTGCGAGGCACCGCTGTATGGTGGACCTGGAGGAAGGTCAAAGAGTTCTGGAGTGACATACACTCAGAAATTGGGTCCTCCCAATGTTTGGATGGCCACAACACCCTATTGGAGGCCCCTTGATCTTGGGTGCAATCGGTCCAATGGGACGCCAGTCAGATCAATTGAGGGACCTCTATTTAAGCCCATGCACATGTCCCTGAGCTTCCTCTTTTGGGCTCAGTGCATGGGAACACCCGCCCACCTCTCCCTATATTTAGGACTTGCGCTTGACCTTGCTATGCCGTCATATGTTGTCCATCATTGGGACAGAGGCATGACAGGATTTTCCCCCACTTGGCTGATTGCCTGGTGCCATTTGGGTTTTGCCTGCCACGTAGCAAATTGTCACAACTTGTAAGGTTGCTGATAGGTTCTGGTTCAAGAGATAGGGATGGCAGGATGCCTAGCCATCCCTATGTGTTGGGTATTCCGCTAAAGGTATCCACAGACTCATGGTTGGTCTTCTCTGGGAGGGGTTGTGCCTGAGTCCAGGGGACATCTGGGTGGAGGTCTAGCAGGGTCCTGCTTGCCACTGTCCCAGGTGTTCACCTGAAGCTGACTTACGGTTGGTGCCCAGGGTCAGTGCTACCTGCAAGGGTGCAGGGAACTAGTCGAACCAGAGCCCATGCAACCACTCACTTGATTGTAATCAATAAAGTTGTGGCCTAAATTCTGCCAAAAACCAAACCAAAAACTTGATTCTTGTCTGATTTTTTTTTTGGGGGGTGGTGGTTAAAAGGTCTACACATGCAATTAAAAATAATGTTAAAGGTAAATTTCCCAAGAAAACCAGAAGTGTTTCTTCTGTGTATTGCAGACACTGCAATCCCCAAGAGTATAAGAAAAAAATTATATGCAACCGCGGCCACAAGAGTGCTTATTGCGACATATTGGAAAAATGACAAACTTCCTACCAGAGTCGAATGGTTACTCAAATTGACAGAATATGCAGAATTAGCCCCCCTTTCGGAAAGAATCAAAGATAAACCCAGACAGGAGTTCATTCTAGAATAGGATAATTTCAAAAACTATTTGAAAAATAGATGTGACTTAAACACGGTAATTGCCTTTGAATGATTTCTGTAAATAATGCATATGATGGAAAATGATATCGAAATGGAAAAGAGAATTTTTACAAACTAACAATGGTTAAGTAAAGCAAGATGTTTAATATAAAGGAGTAGTTACAGGTAGGTAGCCGTGTTGGCCTGCCGTAGTCGAAACAAAATAAAAAAAATTCTTTTCAGTAGCACCTTAGAGACCAACTATAAGTTTGTCATTGGTATGAGCTTTCATATCTGAAGAAGCGAAAGGAAATGTATGTATTGTAAATATTTATGCACCGAATGGATGCAAAAAGAAATTTTTTGAGAAACTGGGAAAGAAAATGGGGGATCATATAATGGACGAAGAAATAGTACTCCTAGGAGACTTTAATGGTGTTATGCAGGGGGAGGTGGATAGAACGGAGGGGAGGAGGGGGAACGGGGGAAGACTGCCAGAAGTTTTTCGAAATTTGGTACAAAATTATAACTTAGAAGATGTATGGAGAAAAGAAAATCCAAGGGAGAAAAAATTTACTTACTATTCCGGGGCAAAAAAATCAGCCTCTAGGATTGATATGATATGGCTCTCACCGAAATTGATACAGAGGACGGGGAAAACCGAAATCTTGGGTAAATCAATTACAGACCATAATCCAACAATGGTGAAAATTAAAGGGAAAGATATAAAAAATAGAAGGTGGAGAATGGATGAAAGGATATTAAATGATGAAGATTTTATAAAGAAAGTCAAAAAATTACTAAAGGAATTTTATGAGAAAAATATATCGGAGGAAGTAGAGCTAAAGACAACCTGGGATGCGAGTAAAGCCTTTATGAGGGGATTATATATACAGCAAAAAAGCAGAGTTAAAAAAGAAAGGGAACAAAATATGGAAAAATTACAAAGGGAAATTAATGAAAAGGAAAGGGAATTGGCAGATAGTCCAAAAAATGAGGATTTGAAAATGAGAGTGAAGGTATTACAAAAAGAATTATCTATATTGGTCGGACAAGAAATTGAGAACAAAATAAGATGGCTTAAACAAAAAACATTTGAATGGGGAGATAAAGTAGGAAAATTATTAGCATGGAAATTAAGGGAAAATCAAAAAGAGAGATTAATTACGGAAATAAGATACAAAGGGAAAAAATTGAGAAGGCAAGAGGAAATACAGAAATGTTTCAATCATTTTTATAAGAATTTATATGAGGAAAAGAAATTAGACAAGGGAAAATTAGAGGAATATTTTTCAAAAAGGAGGAAAGATAAAATATTAGAAGAGGAGAGAGAAATGTTAAATAAATCAGTGTCAAAACAAGAGATATATGAAGCCATAAACAAATTAAAAATGGGGAAGTCACCCGGAACAGACGGCTTGTCGAGTCGACATTATAAAGTATTTAGAGAAGAATTAGGAGAAATTTTACAAAAAGTGATGAACGATATCTTAGAGAAGGGAACCATACCCAAGTCATGGCAAGAAGGTTATATAGTATTAATACCGAAAGGAGAGCAAGAGGGAAGACAGGTAGGGGACTTTAGGCCAATTTCGTTACTTAATGTTGATTATAAAATATTTACGGATATTTTAGCGGCTAGATTGAAAAAAAATATTAATTAGGATCATAGGGCAAGACCAACAAGGATTTCTACCGGGAAGAAAATTGGCAAAAAATGTGAGAGTGGTACTGGATCTATTGGAATATTTGGATTGGTTTCCGGGGAAAAAGGCAGCCTTTGTCTTTTTAGATGTGGAAAAAGCCTTTGATTCTCTATCTTGGAAATTTATGAAAAGATCATTAAAAGAAATTGGAATCGATGATAAATTTATGAGAGGAATTAATTCAATATATAATAACCAAACGGCTAAGTTGATTCTGAATGGAGAGGTATTAGAGGATTTTGCAATAAAGAGGGGAACAAGACAGGGCTGCCCTCTATCCCCGTTGTTATTTATAATATCAATAGAATTTTTAATAGTGGATATCAAAAAGGAGGAGGAAATTGAAGGAATCAGAGTGAAAGATAAAAATTTGAAGATAAAAGCTTTTGCGGATGATATGATTGTAATGTTAGAAGAGCCAGAGATTTCAATCAAAAAATTAGAGGAGATATTAAATTCTTTTGAAGAAATATCAGGATTAAAGATTAATGAAAAAAAGGCAAAAATGATGCTGAAAAATGTGGGACAATTGGACAAAAGCAAATTGCAACAAATTTCAAATTGGGAAATTGTGAATAAATTTAAATATTTGGGTATTATAATTAGTATTAATAATATAGATTTATATGAGAATAATTATGGAAAATTATGGAGGGAGATAAAGAAAGATCTGGAGAGATGGAGGGGCTTAAACCTCTCTTTCTCAGGTAGGATAGCAACAATAAAGATGGCAATTTTACCAAAAATCTTATTTTTATTTCAAATGTTACCTATATTGGGGGAAAGAAAGATTTTTGAAGAATGGAGGAGAGATTTAAGTAAATTTATATGGTTGGACAAGAAACCAAGGATCCAGTACAGACTACTTACGGATGTTAAAGATAGAGGGGGGTGGGGGGTCCCAGATTTGAGACTCTATTATGTATCGTCGTGTATGTGCTGGCTTAAAGATTGGCTAATATTAGAAGATGAAGAGTTATTAGAGGTGGAAGGATTTAGAAATGTTGGGGGATGGCATACATATTTATTAGAAATAGAGAAAGGGAAAAATAAACAATTTAGTAATCATGTGATTAAAAAATCAATATTTAAGATTTGGAAAGAATTCAAAAACCTAATGGAACCGAAGATACCATGGTGGGCCTCGCCTTTCAAGATGACAGCCCTAGGGAGAAGGTGGAAAAAAGGAAGATGGTTGACGTATCAAGAGGTTTTGGTGAGTGAAGAGGGACAATGGAAACTAAAACCATATGAAGAGATTAAGCAGTACTGCAACAGTTGGTTGCAGTACATACAGATTCAAAGCCTTTTTCAGGAACATAAAAAAATAGGATTCACAATTGGAAAGTCAAAATTACAAGAATTATTAATAGAAAATAAGGAAAAGCCATTGTCAAAAATATATAAATTCTTGTTAGAATGGGAATTAAAAGATGAAGTAGTTAAGGAGGTAATGATAAAGTGGGCACAAGATCTAGGGAGGCCGATCTATGCAGCACAATGGGAGAGTATATGGAAGGTTTCAATGCGATTCACGGCTAGTACGAATATAAAAGAAAATATCTTAAAACTTATCTATAGATGGCATTTGACCCCCAGTAAATTAGCCAAAATATATAAGAATGACTTAGATAATTGTTGGAAATGTGGCGAGAAAGGAGGAAATTTTTTTCATTGTTGGTGGGCCTGTGGAAAAATATATAAATGGTGGGACGAAATCTATGAAGAAATGAAAAAAATGTTGAGGTTGACTTTTAGAAAAAAACCAGAGTATTTATTATTGAGCATTATCCCAGAAAATATTCCTGAGAATAAAAGAAATATTTTTTTGTATGCGAGTGTGGCAGCGAGATTAGTGATAGCTAGGAAATGGAGGAAAGAAGATCTACCCACAATCCAAGAATGGCAATTAAAACTGATTGAATTTATGAACCTAGAGAGAATGACGGCAGCAATTCGAAACATTTCTAAACAGAAATCTAAATTGGAATGGGGAGTGGTAGAGGAATATTTTAAAAGAATTGGTGTCAAAACAGAGTTGATGATCTGTTTAAATTAGATAGTCATGAGGAAAATTAGAATTTGGAAAATAACAGTATGATAAAATAAAAATTAATCGAAATTAAGACAGATATGATAAATGAAGTAACGCAATTTTTAAAATATATTCAGAAGGTAAGCGGTGGGAAATGACTCGGAAGGTAACTCTTTTATCCTTCCTTTTTTTTCTGTTTGTTTTCTTTGATTGGGAATAAGTGTATGACTGTATGATTGTGTATGATTTTATGATTTTAAATTGTTATGCTTTTTGAAACTTAATAAAGATGAATTTTAAAATTTTAAAAAAAAATCTGAAGAAGCGTGTATATATATGACTATACCTAATGTCTGGAGAATGTATAAAATGTAGCTGAGATATGTATCCCCCAATATTTATTGAAGAGGATGCACACAATATTTATTGGAGAGGAGTACACACAATTTCCCATTCATGAACAGATTATGTGCATATTTTCCATGTGTTGTAGAATGACTGGTAAGGTAAAGGTAAAGGGACCCCTGACCATTAGGTCCAGTCGTGACCGACTCTGGGGTTGCGGTGCTCATCTCGCGTTATTAGCCGAGGGAGCCGGTGTACAGCTTCCAGGTCATGTGGCCAGCATGACAAAGCCACTTCTGGCGAACCAGAGCAGCACACGGAAACGCCGTTTACCTTCCTGCTGGAGCGGTACCTATTTATCTACTTGCACTTTGACGTGCTTTTGAACTGCTAGGTTGGCAGGAGCTGGGACCGAGCAATGGGAGCTCACCCCGTCACGGGCATTCAAACCGCCGACCTTCTGATCAGCAAGCCCTAGGCTCTGTGGTTTAACTGGTAGTTGTGCACAGATATACATTATTGCTCAATACAAGGTAAAAGGTAAAGGACCCCTGGATGGTTAAGTCCAGTCAAAGGCTGCTACGGGGTTGCAGCGCTCATCTTGCTTTCCGGCTGAGGGAGCCAGCATTTGTTCACATACAGCTTTCTGGGTCATGTGGCCAGCATGACTAAACCACTTCTGGCGCAACGGAACACCGTGACAGAAACCAGAGCGCACAGAAACACCATTTACCTTCCCGCCACATCAGTACCTATTTATCTACTTGCACTGGCGTGCTTTCAAACTGCTAGGTCGGCAGGAGCTGGGACAGAGCAACGGGAGCTCACTCTGTTGTGGGGATTCGAACCGCTGACCTTCTGATCAGCAAGCCCAAGCGCCTCAGTGGTTTAGACCACAGTGCCACCCGTGTTGCTCAATATACATTACCATTAACATATATATTGTGGAAGTAGAAGCACCTCTGGACCCAGTCCATAAAAGTGCAATAACACCCATTTTTCTACCTGACAGTGATCTGCATCAAGTTGTTCATGGCATAACAAAGTGCCAGAGCAGTCTCCTCTGTCAGCTGTTTGCCTCATAAACCCTCACCACTGTTTAATTCAGAAGGTGGAATTACCAGCTCAACAAATGCAATCCCACTAAGTTTCCTTCTTCCCCACTTAGAAGCTTAAAGTGCACTGTGTTCTGTAAGCAAATAAATGTTTTTATATGTGTAATCATGAGCATCTAGTTATCCCATGGTATTCATTTTATTCCTTCTATGCATCACTCTCTCTAAAAAAAAAATCTTCATGAGGCCTGGAAGCTCCCACCACTTTAAAATCACACTGATTTGCAATAAGCTGTAAAATGGGACCAGTCGTTATCACTAAGCATAAACCTCTTCACAGAGGATAACATTGGGCAGGGCGGCGGGGGGGGGGGGAAGAACCACATAAGCTTTCCTAAGGTCCTTCGACCTTATTATACTTTGATCCTGTATAAAAGTATAATAATCAATCAAAGTATAATAATCAAAGGATCAAAGGGATAGGCACACATCAACCTATATTTCAAAATTTCTAATGAAGAAAGAGTCCAGTGCCTTCTAAGGAAGGCTGCTCCACTGTTGCACACCTCATACCATCAAACAAGCCCTCCCCCTACACCTTTTAATTGGAATTCTTTAGTTTGGATCCTGCCCTCCTGAGCAGCAGAAAACAAATTTCCTCTAACTCAGGGGTGGGGAAGCTCTGGTTTGTGGGTTAATCTTGGCCAGTCAGGGGGTCCTAAGCCCACTAGGGTTTTATCCTGTAGCTGAACCAAATTAAAGATTTGTTCTCTGTTCCCCCCTGTCTTTCCTTCTCTATCCTTCCTTCCTTGTTTTTCTTGAATCAAGTTTTAGTCTGTAAGCTCCTTGGAGGCAGAGGCCTGTCCTCTTTTATGACGTGAAATACTGTGTACACTGCTGATGAAACAAAACAATTGCTTCAACATTTGTAAAACAAGGAGGCTATTCAATAGCTGTCAAGTTCTCCCTTTTTTTAAGGGGAAATTCCCTTATGCTGAATAGGCTTCCTCATGAGAAAAGGGAAAAGTTGATCGCTATGGGCTATTCCAGTGCACTCTATTGGGTTTATTGAGTTCAGATCAAATCTAAACAGAGCATGGATGAATTTGCTGTGCTTTGCAAGTTCTCAAAGTTTGCTTCCTTTGCCTCACTGGGGACACCAGAGCCGGATGCCAGAGCGGTAACTTTGGAAACAAACTCCCTTTGTAACAGTGATCATCCAGCTCTTTAATGCTCAGAGCACCAGTTTGCCTTGCCACGATCTAAAGGAATAAATTGAGCAGCCTCTTCATCATCCCCATTTTCCATCTGGCATGGAGAGTTCGAAGTCATCAAGCAAAACCAGAATGCTGCTTCTCAGTCTAAGATTGGATCAGCTGTGGAAAGAAGTTCTCTGTGTAATCTTCAAGTGACCTCAGAGTGAGTGAGTAAGGGGCAAGTGAGATGGATGGGGCTGATGGGGTACATCAGATTCAAATTTGCTAAAAAAAATATATATATACCCCCCTTCAGACACGAGCTGAGTTGCAAAGAAAGTTTAGAATCTATATTTTAATTCAGACCTGATCAATGTTATGCCTTTCACATGCTGCTGGATTAAAGGCAGCCCTCTTTAGTGAAGATTTTAATATTTGATGAATTATTGTATTTTAATATTTTGCTGGAATCTGCCCAGAGTGGCTGGGAAAACCCAGCCAGATGGGTGGGGTATAAATGAATTATTATTATTACTATTTATTATTACTATTTATTATTATTATTATTATTATTATTATTATTATTAAAACTTCCATCATCACTGGCTGGGTTGGTTGGACTTGATTAACATCGTGACAACATCCCACTGGCTATATCTATTCTAATTCTCTATTGTGGGATATGGGAGTGATAAATGATTTTGAGTTCAGAGAGGTCAGGCAGAGATTCTGTGCATTGTGATCATTCCACAATTCTGTCAATTGTCTACTGATACCTGTAAGCACAAAATGCTTTGCTCCTCTGTTTTCACCTTCACCTCATGCCTGCCTCACATTTTCTACCACCTCCCTTGCACACAAACCACTGCATGTACCTCTTGTATCTTCCCCCTCCCAAAGACTTCAACATCTAAGCACTGTTTTCACATTCTGCCCAACTCCCATGCTGTAGACCTTTCTATGCCAGTGCTTTCATATTCAACCTCATTCCCCTTCCTTCTACTCATTCGGGGTTTTTTTGGGGGGGGGGTATTGGCAACCCCCTTTCCACCTCCATTTTCAGCTTCACTCTTTTTTTATCTTCCCACCCATCTCCTTTCTCTTCTCAGTTCTCCCTTTCTGTGTGATCACCATCTTTTCCATACCTTCTTCTATTCTGCAGCCCCCTTTGTGTATACAACCCATACTGATATATGTTGCTCATCTTTAATATGAGAATCTTAAGAGCAAGCTGTCACTTTGCTTATTCAGATAGAGAATCTCAAGTTCAGTTGATGGATGTTGTGCATGTATGGATGTTTAAAATACCCTTTCTAAATTACCACATTGAATCTAGAACCTCAGGTTAAAGACAACAAATGGTACCAGGAGAGATGATCTTAGATACAATGGAATATTAGAGGGCCTTGTATCCTTTTTCTTTCTCACACGAGGCAACTGAGAAATGGAAGAGGGAAAAGTTTAAAACATCAATTTTCACTCTTCTTCATTGGAAATTCATTGGACTAGATGATTCTCAGAGTCCCTTCCAGCTATACTGTTCTATGATTCTTTGAATCTATAACAGCAGAAGTTTGCATAAAGCAGTGGTGGAGAGACACAGAAAAGAAAATAGCAGTTTTAATTGATGGAAATGGTCTGAGCAACGTGGAATGAAGGGACACAGAAGAAAATGACAGTTTGCAGCAGCAGCAGCAGCAGCAGCAGCAGCAGCAGCAGCAGCAGCAGCAACAACAACAACAGAGGTTTGATTAAAGCAGGGATAAAGGGATGGGAGGGAAGTGGTGGTTTTAAACAGTGCTTTTCTTCTAGAAAGAAAGGTGTCAGTACTGCATAACCTTGAGTACCCCAGAAAAAAGCCCTGGCTTTTTAACACGATATATTCTATTCAAACATCTTCCAGAGAAAGCTATGCAGAAGATCAGTTCTGGAATAAATGTTTCATGCATAGAGAAGTGAATCAAAACTACTCCCTTTACTTAGAAGCAAATGAAAGCTAGTCATGTTCATTCATTTCAATTGGTTTACTTTGAAAGGGAAAAACATTGGGTTTACCTTTTGTTTACTAACTTGTTCCCTGTCCTCTCTCTCAAGGAACCTATTTTATGATGTTTTAGCAATTTTATAGCATACTGAGATGATATCTTCAATGAGCTGGCCACTTAGAAAATATTTTTCAATGAATGAATAATAAAATCTGTCCCCCCCCTTTTTTACAGGTTAAATGGGGCACCTAAAAGAAAACCACACAAGAATAAATGAATTCCTCTTGATGGCCCTATCCCCCACATGGGAGTCCCAAGCCATCCTCTTTGTGGTCTTCCTTCTGGTTTACGCAGCTACCATAGTGGGAAATAGTCTTATCATGCTGACAGTGTCTTCTGACCTTCGATTGCGGACACCCATGTACTTCCTGCTGGGGAACCTCTCCTTTGTGGACCTTTGCTACTCCACAGTCACAACCCCTAAAATTCTAGTGGACCTCTTGTCCAAGAAGAAGAGCATCTCCTTTGATGCCTGCATGGCCCAGCTCTTTTTCCTCCATTTTGTGGGTGCTACCGAGATGTTCCTTCTCACCATCATGGCCTATGACCGGTATGTGGCTATTTGCAAGCCTCTGCACTATCCCAATATCATGAACAGGCAGCTTTGTAGCTGGCTGGTGGCAGCCTCTTGGACTGGGGGCTTCATCCACTCCACAGTCCAGTTAGTCCTCACTATAGGGCTTCCCTACTGTGGGCCCCACCAACTGGACAACTTCTTCTGTGATGTCCCACCGGTTATCAAGCTGGCCTGCACTGACACCTACATCATTGAACTCCTCATAGTCTCCAACAGTGGCCTCATCTCAACCAGCTGCTTTGTCATCTTGGTGGCTTCCTATGCCACCATCCTGGTGAGGATCCGCTCCCCTGAGGGACGGCGCAAAGCCCTCAATGTCTGTGCTTCTCACCTAATGGTGGTGACGTTGTTCTTTGGTCCTTGCATCTTCATCTACGGTGGGCCCTTATCCACTATCTCAGTAGACAAGCTGACCCCTGTCCTGTACAATATCAATATCATCACCCCCATGCTGAATCCATTGATCTACACTCTGAGAAACAAAGATGTGAAGTTAGCCATAAGGAAGCTGAGAATTAAGGAAACAACTTCTGGTGGGTAGACATGTGATTCCCTGGATTATTGCTTATAGAGACCTTCACAGCAGCAAAGTTGGGTGTAGCATGTAATTGGAGAGTGTTGAAAGCAACAATTTCTGAGAAAAACTGGACTGATCTTTTTAAAAAATGCTTTTGCACATTTGATATATGAATTAAGTACTCATTATATTCTTTTTTAATGCTGAAGAGTTAGTAAGAAATCTAAATAACACCAAGAACAATAAGAACCTATAGGCTTAATCAGCAAGTCCTTTATCAGTAAGGAGGCTTCATTTTTAAAACCAATATTATGGCACTATGGTTTTCATTTCCTATGCAAAAACCCTGCTAGCTTCTGGTCAAATCTCAATTATTACAACCTGAATGTGATTGACAATCAAATAAAAAAGAGGTTAAATGCATGTGAATATAACCTGTAATTAAATAAACTTAGTGTGTGTATTAAACCAAAATATCAATTTTTGATATATGACATTTAATAAACCTGATAATGTGATATGTTAAGTTGCAGAACTGGGAACACTCTTGAGTCCAGAAACATATTTCATTGACACTACCAAAGTAATTATTTCTGAACAACCACCCTACTCCAATTATTTTGGGGACATGACATGTAGGGTCTTTAACCTTTTCTCCCCACACTATTGTCCTGATCCAGATTGCCTATTCTGAACTGCTATAACACATGGAAGGGGAAATTAGCAGTCACTGTGAACCTCTTAGATCCCTACGCCCTCTGCCACCTATCCTGTAGCCAAATCCAAGCAGATGCTACCGAATCATTTACATGCTCTTTCCCTGTTTATCTCTCTCTACCCTTCCTTCTTTTAAACTGTAAGATCCTTGGAAGCATAGTTATTTTTTTCTTTTATGCTGTGGACAATTATGGTGCAACAATATCAATTCCTTTCAAATTTTTAAATCAAGGAAGTGTTTGCAAAGTACAAATCCATCCTATGGCACATAATACATGCCAATTAAAAGTAATTCCTGGGGAGGAATTACCTTTACAAATTCTCAAGGTTTTCTGCCTTTCCCTCACTGGAGACATCAGAGCAGTAACTTTGGCAAGAAACTCCCTTTGCAGCCGCAATCATTCAGGTCCCCCATACTCACCACATCAGTTTGCCTTACCAAGATAAATCAGGAAGTCTTTTCATTATTCTCACTTGCTGACTTTCAAAGGCATTGAGTGACACTGGAATGCCACTTCCCACTCCCTGGTGCAAGATCTTAGTGGCTGTGGAGAGATGTTCCCCATGCAACCTCCGAGTGAGTAAGGAGAGAGCAAATGAGATGGACAGGGGCCAGGCTGATGGGGTAGACTTGATCTAAATTCGCTAAGCAATTTCCCCCCTTCAAACACAAACTATGTTGCAAAAAAGGTTACAATCTGTCTTGTAATTCACAGATAGCCAATGTGGTGTCTTCCAGATGTTTCTGAACTACAATTCCCATCACCCTTGACCATGTTGCATGGGGTTGATTGGAGCTGGCATTGAATAACCCTCGGGCAGCATCCTACTGATAGCCACCAATTCTCTGTTATAGGATTTGAGACTATAGCTGCTTTTGGGTTGAGAGATTTTAGGGGGGGGAGATTCTGCATCTTGTGATTGTTTCATAATTCTTTCAGTTGTCTAGCAGTCCTTATCAAGCACAAAAGCAGGGCTGGGCTGGCACTACCATTGGGCAAAGTGAGGCAATCACCCTCAGTGGCCCATGTTGGTACCATTTTAAAACTTGCTTTGGGTTGGGTTTTGAGAAAAAAGCAACTAATTAAAGATACTTGTGATGGTGGTGATAATATTACTACTATGAGGCAGCAGCTCCCCAGTTTTCCTCTGACACACCACAGACATTCTCCAAGATGGTTGAGGCAGGCAAAAGTAAACCAAAGTGGAATGAAAAGTATTTATAGGGAGCTGAAAAAGGAATCTCTGCTTGTCCTGTTTCATTCTTCTTGGGATTCTTTCATTCTTTTTTGCATGCTTATGTATTTGAAAAACCTACACAGCCTGTTAAACTAGATTGCCTGCGTCTGCTTCAATTTGTAAGGAAACCTCTAGAGGCTTGCTGACATTTTTCCAATATATGTGTTTATTCAGAAACATATAGGTTGGGTGCAGGTGAAGTTGTAGCTTAAATATTCCTCCAGACTGTCCAGGTCCAATGCACCTCTGTCAGGTTCCTAGGGAGCTGTCCAGCACCTCAATCACTGTTAACTCCCAGAGCCCCAAAGTCATTTCTCTGTCTCTCTGTCTACCCGCCCCCTCTTTATTTCACCAACTGCAGTTTCTTTTCTCAGACAGATTGTTTTCACCATTCTTAGCTGTGTTGGAGAGTAGAGAGTGTGAGCACACATGATTTATTCGAGGGGAGGTTAGGCAACATTGCATCAAGGCAGTGTTAATTCATACTTTTGTCTGCCCCCATAGCACAAAAGTGCAATATTTCTGGAGGCATGTTTGTAGCACAAGGCTTCCCAATCACCTGTAAATGCACAACCTGAATTTCCTGGCATGTGATTGAACCCTACCTGAAGATGCTGATACTCTAGAACAGACATCCCCAAACTTCGGCCCTCCAGATATTTTGGACTACAATTCCCATCATCCCTGACCACTGGTCCTGTTAGCTAGGGATCATGGGAGTTGTAGGCCAAAACATCTAGAGGGCCAAAGTTTGGGGATGCCTGCTCTAGAAACACCCAGAGAGAGATTTTACTTCTTGGCCATTCAAAGGGGCAGCTATTGATACCGTAGCAACCAGCCGCCCCCCCACCCCCAGTCAAATGAGACATTTGACTTTTTCCCAGGGCTGATAAGGCTTTATCTAACAGCTTTTCCTGGTTCTACCAACCATCTCATGTCCAGTCAACACAACAACCCCCAGTGTACAATATAGATAAATATTAAAATTTCTTGATGCAGAACTACCTATGCTCTCAAATGTTGAAGCAAATCCTAGTACATAAAGGATGCAACTCAGTCTACTCTTTCCCTAGTCCAAGTCTCATTGAACACACCAAATTTGATCTAGACTGACAGTGCAAGTCCATCCATGTCTACTCATAAGTAAGTCCCATCCATAGGCATGCATATTTAAACTGTCCCTTCATATTTGCTCAACATGTATATATGTAAACAAAGACAGATATGACAAAACGATGATTAAGATTTATTTTAAATTATTATAAATATATTTATTTACCGTTGTATCATAGAAACCTATCATAGTGGTTTATGATAATTTAAAACATGAACCATACAGTAAAATCATTTTACAAAATAAAAACATGTTAAAAGCAAAAGAATAAAAAAATACAGGAATGCTGGCAATCAAGGAAACAATTTCTGATGGGAAGGTAGACATGTAATTCTCTGGATTATTGCTTATAAAGACCTTCACAACAGCAAAGCTGGGCAAAATATGTAATGGCAGTGTCTCAAAAACAATAATCTAAACTAATGTGTTTTTTTTTAAAAAAACAACATGTGATGGGCATTCAAACTATGGATGTATGATTTTAGGACCAAAACTATTCTTTTGATCTTATGGTGGTTAAGAAATCTGAATGATGATAACAACAGCAAATTACAAACTTAATAAGCAAGTCCTTAGACAGTAAGGAATTTTCATTTTAAAAATAGATATTATGGCAGTATGCTTTGCATTTCTTAGGTAGATTACCTTCAAGCTTCCGACTGAATCCCAATTGTTAATTCCTGACTGTGATGTACAAATGCCGCATATACTCAGATAAACAAAGAGGTTTAAAATATGCAAAAATAACAATAAGCTAAGTATTCAAGAAAAAATGACCCTGCTAATATAATGGTGCAGTGATATGTACATAAAAATATACCAATTTTATTTATATGAATGTTGTGATGGAGAACCCTTGGGTCTGCCTCTTTGTGACCCAACAGCCAGTGGGAGCTGACAAGTAGATCAACTAATCAAGAGGGGTGGGGGAATGGAATGTCAAGGACTGGCTGGATGAGGAACAGTATTGGAAGCTGCCTGCCCAAGAGTCCCTCAGGAAGGACTCAGATGATGACTTAGATCCTGGATCACGGTGGTGGGACACTGAAGAGCAGTCTGCAGAAGGGACGGGCTGAGAGGTGCTAGAAGCAGGGAGTTTGAGTGATCAAGAATGGTCAGAAGGAGCGCCTTCCAGGATAGAGTTAGAGACTGAGAGTCACAGTGTGAGCACAGACTCAGACAAAGAGGAGTCAGAGGTTGCCCTTGCTGCCCAACAGCAGAACAGTCCCAGTCCTGCTGCCTCTCCTCCCCCTCTGACACCCTGCTTGAGGAGAGTCCTGCACATTGCTGAACAACAGGTCAAACAGGCCTAGAGGAGGAGCCCACTCCCTCGACACAGCCTTTGTCTGCTTGGGATGAATCAAGAGAGAGAGGCTAGAGGGGGAAGATCAGAGCTGATGATCAATTTCAGCAACAACTCAGCTGGATTAAGACAAACCAGAGGACTCTACTGTGCTGTTATTTTCTGTTAATAAAAAGCTGATTGCATTCCATGTCTACCATGTGTCCCTGCCCTGTGGTCAATGTGGGCTCTGGCTAACCAAGCAGACTCAGATAGGATAGAGGAAACAGATTGTGTTAGTGTTGGTGTTAGGAATAGTTTGTGGCCAGACAATTTTCTCTTTACCTAAAGAGAGGGTTAAGATTTGGAGGGGCTGGAAGTGTTCTGTGGGTGGAGTAAAACAAGAGCCAGTCCTAGGAAGCATTTCTCTGTCCACTGGAATGTCTTATTAAACATCACTGTTAAGCCACAACCTCTTATATAAACGTATAAAGTTCCTGTTTTGTTATAAGTGCCTTTACTTCATTTATCTGGGTGAGAGCTGAATGGTCACAAGTTCCCCTTCACCTGTTGTTTAGTCGTTTAGTCGTGTCCGACTCTTCGTGACCCCATGGACCATGGCACGCCAGGCACTCCTGTCACCTATTTATACCATATTGGTTCTGGTAAATAAAGGGCTCTACTACAATTGGTTTAGACCAGTGTTTCCCAACCTTGTGCCTCCAGATGTTTTGAGACTACAATTCCCATCATCCCTATCTAGCAAGACTAGTGGTCAGGAATGATGGGAATTGTAGTCCGAAAACAGCTGGAGGCACAAGGTTGGGAAACACTGGTTTAGACCAGAACTTCTGCTATGGGAAGAGTACAGGCAGCCGGTCTCATTTCACCACCTAAGGAAAAACAGGAATGTAGGCGGGGTCTTGGTCTATTCAATACTGTAAAGCACCGTGACACTGGTGTTGCAACACTGTGGATTGCTTTCAGATTTATTAAGCAGGAAGGTGGTTGCAATGTACAAATCCATTCTAATTGACTTGCTAAGTGAAGATTAAAGGTAAACTGGGTTGAGAAGGGATTTCCATTGCAAGTTCTCAAAGTTTACTGCCCTTCTCTCACTGGGGATAGCTCAGAACAGTAACTTTGGAAAGAAACTCCCTTTGCAACCACAGTCACCAGCCCCTTAATGCCTACACATATGTGCCAAGACTCAAAGAGATAATTAAATAAGACTTTCAGTGGTTCCCATTTGCCAGCTTCCAAAGTCATTGAGCGACACCGCAAGGCCACTTCTCACTTCACACTCCAAGATTTGATTAGCTGTGGAGAGATGTTCCCTGTGCAACCTCAGAGTGAGTAAGGAAGAGAGTGTAAGTGAGACACACAGGGCTGATGGGGTAGACCTAACATAAATTTGCTAACCAATTTCCCTCCTCCAGACACAGACTAGCTTGCAAAAAAAGGGTTAGAACCTGTCTTGTAATTCACAGCTAACTAATGCGGTGTTCTCCAGATGTTTCTGGACCACAGCTACCATCATCCTTGAGCATGTTGCCTGGGACTGATTGGAGCTAGGGTTGAATAACCCCAAGGCAGCATCCGATTGGCAGCCCCATTCTAATTCTCTGTTATAGGATTTGTGATGATAGATGCTTTGAGGCTGAGAGATTTTAGGGGGAGATTCCGCACCTTGTGAATATTCCATAATTCTCTCAATTGTCTTGTGATTCCTGTCAAATAGAGAAGCAGGGCAAAGTGAGGCAATCACTTCAGGTGGCACATACCGGCTTCATTTTGAAGTTGCTCTGGGTCACATTTCATGAAAAAAGCAACAAATAGAGGATAATGGTGGTTGTGGTGATAGTAATGATAATGCTGGGGGTGGGCAGAGAGCAACCCTCTGGCTGCTTCATCTCACACACCACATCCAGTCCCCAAGATTGTTGAGGCAGACACAGTTGAACCAAAGTCCTCATACGGAGCAGAAGACAATTAGAAAGAAGGGTCTGTGATTTTCCTATTTTGTTCTTTCTGGGATTGGATTTATTTCTCTTTCTGCAAGTATGTGTATTTCAAAAGTCTACCCCGCCTCTTGAACCAGGTTGCCTGGGTCTGGTTCCTGTTGGGAGATCTCTGGAAGCTTATGGGCATTTTGTAATATGTGTGTTTATTTGGAAAAATACAAGCTGAGTATAGGTGCTGGAATAGCTTAAACCTCCTAATAGACTAGTTACAGGTAGGTAGCCGTGTTGGTCTGAGTCGAAACAAAATAAAAAACATTTCCTTCAGTAGCACCTTAAAGACCAACTAAGTATTTATTGTGGTATGAGCTTTTGTGTGCATGCACACTTCTTCAGGTATTATGC
Organism: Zootoca vivipara; assembly: GCF_963506605.1. NCBI lineage: Eukaryota > Metazoa > Chordata > Lepidosauria > Squamata > Lacertidae > Zootoca > Zootoca vivipara. The sequence goes on from NC_083288.1 coordinate 41,979,939, forward strand.
ACACTGAAGAAGTGTGCATGCACACGAAAGCTTATACCAAAATAAAAACTTAGTTGGTCTTTAAGGTGCTACTGAAAGAAGATTTTTTTTTTGCTCCTAATAGACTGTCAAGGACCACCCTCCCCCCCCCAACATCAGGTTCGCAGGTAGCAATCCAGTACCCCCCAAACCCTGTTAACTCCCAGAGTCCCAAATTCATCTCTTGCCTTCTCTCTGTGTATGTTTTCCCCCTCCAACTGCAGTTTCTCCTCCTAGGTAGGCATCTCAATTGTGCAATTCTCCCCACCCTAGGGGAGCAGAGATTCTGGGCACTTGCAGAAGACCTGTTTATTGAGCAGTCAGCTCGATTCATTTGTAATTTGGTTAGGCAAGATTGCATCAAGGAAGTGTTGCCTCATACTTTCCTCTGCATTTTTCTTATCAGAAAATAAGTTAAATATTTTTTTTGGGGGGGGGGAAGCATGTCTAGAGTGCAAGATTTCCCAAACAACTGTAAATGTACAATCTGAATTTTGTCGTAAAGTAACTGAATCCTACCTGAAAATTATGACACCCTGAAAGGGCCCAGAAAGAGATCTTACTCTTAGATATTCCTTGGACCACACAAAAACCCAGCTATTGATAGCAATCTCCCAATCACCTTTTTAAAGGAGACATTTGACATTAGTCAGGACTAATAAGGAATTCTGTGGCAGTTTTATTGGTTCCATTAGCTCTCTCTTACCCCCCCCCCCCAATGGATAGAATTTTAAAATCTCCTGATGCAGAACTACCTGGGTCCTCAAAAGGCAAGCCAACTCCAGGTATAATTTTTATGACATAAAGGTTGCATTCCAGCACACACTTTTCTGGGACTATGGTGTAAGTCATGTTTGCCAGAGTTACTGAAGATACCTTAAAAACTGCTTCATTAGGAGAGTGCTAAATGATACCCACTGCCATCGTAGGTGATCATTAGAAGAGCTTTCTGATTCATTTAAGGACTTGAATATGCTGGGAAAATCTAGTGAAGAAGGTTACTAATTGTGTTAGCCTATCCATAAGGGTGCTTAGAACAGTTCTTTGCTGCGCTAGTGAACTCATGACAAGTGTGCATGCACACGAAAGCTCATACCAAAATAAAAACTTAGTTGGTCTTTAAGGTGCTATTGAAGGAATTTTTTTATTTTGTCATGATAAGCAGTGTTGTATCTTAGCTTTTATTGATGCCTTTATTGGTTTTATGGTATTAATTAGACTATATACCACCTTACAATATTGCATATGAAAGTGCTGTTTATGAATATGTAAATAAAGAAAACAGAACTTGTTACACTCATCCCGTTTAAAGCGCTAAGTAGTTCCAGGGGTATAGTGCTTGCCTGGATCTAGTTTCTATTGGAAGTTACTAGAGGCTTATTGGAATTTGGTAAAACTTAACTTTGTAGTTCTCTAGCCAATTGTGCAGGGGCAGACCTTGGTAATCTTTCACAATAAGAGGCTTCTATGAGGCCACATTTGGCACCTTCAAATGTATATTATCATTTTGCATCCCCTCAGCTTGGTGCCCTGTGTGGGCGAATCCCCCACACCATCCTCATTCTAGCACTGAGTAGTGCATGCAAAAATGCATACACAAGGGTATAGTCCGCTTACAAATACAAATGTTAGTGAAAATAACAAACAGAAATGGGTCGTATTAGGGTAAAATGGCTTTCAAAAATGAATATATTAGGCAAAATTGCATAGAAAAATGTGTATGTTATGGGAAATGTGATTTAAAATGCTGATGAATTTTCATGAGGCTACATCTCAAACTGATATAGAAATGTAGTGAACTGGATGCTACAAAAATGGAAAATTGCTAAAATGAAATTGACAGATTTACCCATTCCTACACCTTGTACGCAGGTGGTGCTGTGGGTTAAACCACAGAGCCTAGGGCCTGCCAATCAGAAGGTTGGCGGTTTGAATCCCCACGATGGGGTGTGTGCTGTCCTCACTACCGTGCCTGGTGACCTAGGTAGTTCGACATACAGCTAAACCTTCTTGTCTTCGACGGAAAAAAGAGACTGGTTTTTTAAAAAAACTTTTAATCCTATACTTTATTAACAGTCAAGAACGAGGTAAAACAAATCGAATAAGACAAATAATAAGTGTGAAGACAAGTATTAAATGGTAAAACGACGATACAATCTTGCAGGTGGAGAACATGTAACAGCACTCCCTCTGGTACCCTCACACCCACTGAACTCCTCCTCTCTAACCTCAGCCACCAACTGTCCCCAACTGTCAGCAACTGCCGTTCTTGCAATATTCTTTTTGGCCAGTAGGTGGAGCCGCGCTACCCAGTACAATAACAGCCTATACAAACTAAATACATTTATGAACTTTGCCCGTGCCAAAGGCACGACACTCCCCGCTTGGTATCAACGGATACCAATATTTGACTCCCTCGATGACAACAGTAGAATCAGTTCAGAGACTGGTCTAAGAAACAAATTTGTTTGTTGGTTTTTGCATGTTGGTTTTGCCAAAAGCACGACAGGGTGAGCTCCCGTTGTTCGGTCCCAGCTCCTGCCAACCTAGCAGTTCAAAAGCACAACAAAGTGCAAGTAGACAAATAGGTACCGCTACAGCGGGAAGGTAAACGGCGTTTCTGTGTGCTGCTCTGGTTCGCCAGAAGCGGCTTTGTCATGCTGGCCACATGACCTGGAAGCTGTACGCTGGCTCCCTCGGCCAATAATGCAAGATGAACGCTGCAACCCCAGAGCTGGTCACAACTGGACCTAATGGTCAGGGGTCCCTTTACCTTTACACCTTGTATATTCTGTATACACCTTGACATTCTGGAGACCAGATATATAAAAAGGTTGAATGGACAGAGAGATATTACACTGTATACCTAAAATGTTGTTGCTATTGACATTCAACCTGTGAAAGTTGGCAATCCCAGGCAATTGCTGTCAGTGTCCAAAAGTGTCCAGTAAATGTCTCCAGTCACCTATATGTGTAGTGTGTATGGCAGAAGAGTTGGGTAATAAATTGATATTGATCAATTGTATCTGGAAATTCAAACATTTACATGAATTTGAACTTTGGGCCTGATTTTGGACTTTTTGAACAGTAGGGGTAATGAGTATCATTTGGCAATTATGCTTAAAAACCACCAAGAAGGCCCTTTCATGGGTCAATGAAACCAAGCAGAAGTCAGGGGTGGCAGGACTAATGGGGCCCTGTAATGTATCTGTTATGGCTTTGCCAGGAAAGGAACAGCTTGGCCACAGTCGTGCAAGCCTTGGCAACTTCTAGAATGCATTATTGCAATGCACTCCATGTAAGGCTACCCTTGAAACTGCAGCTAATGCAGAATGCTGCATCCCAGCATTTGGCCAGAGCAACTCCTTATTAACATACTACCCTGGTGCTGAATGCTGTGCAATGTCTGTCAGTACATTACTAGGCTAGAATATAACAGAGGAGGAGGAGGAGGAGGAGGAGGAGGAGGAGGAGGAGGAGGAGGAAGAGGAGAGCAGCTCTGAAGAAATGCAAAGCATAGTTCAATCCTTGCTTATATTCTATCAGTGATAGTTCTTCCATGGACACTAGTCATTCTTATCTGCTATATAATAATAATAATAATAATAATAATAATAATAATAATAATAATGTATTATTTATACCCCGCCCATCTGGCTGGGTTTCCCCAGCCATTCTGGGCGGCTTCCAACCGCATGTTAAAAACAGTACAGCATCGAACACTAAAAACTTCCCTTAAAAGGGCCGCCTTCAGTTGTCTTCTAAAAGTAAAACAATTGCTTAATGCTTGACATCTGCTGGGAGGGTGTTCCACAGGGCGGGTGCCACTACCAAGAAGGCCCTCTGTCTGGTTCCCTGTAACCTCACTTCTTGCAATGAGGGCTCTCGGTGCTGGATCTCAGTGTCCCGGCTGAATGATGGGGGTGGAGACGCTCCTTCAGGTATACAGGACCGAGGCCGTTTAGGGCTTTAAAGGTCAGTACCAACACTTTGAACTGTGAACTGTGCTCGGAAACGTACTGGGAGAGATAACCAGAGCATGCACCACTCATTTAGGAATCTGCCTTAGTCGGTAACTAAAGTCATCAAAAGCAGTGGGGAAGGATCACTTTAGCAGCATTTATAAGGATGGGGTAAAATGTTACCAACCTGAAGATGGTGAAGAAGAGGCCAAAAATAAGAAGGTGTTTTGGACAGTTTGTTTTAAGTATGAACAGTGAGCACATTCTACCCTGATTTAAGTTGCAGATATGCCATCCACATTCTAGGTCCAACTGCACACTTTAAAAATCCCCTTGGAGGTAACAGTCTTATTGTTAGTGAATAAACTGCTTAAAGAACCTGGATCCAGGTTACTCAAAGGACCAAATTTCCCCTAGTGTACAGGTCTGATCAGTATAATCACTTGGCCAAGCCTTCCTGACTGCCCCACAGTTATCTCATATTGATTTATCTTCTGTACCAACTGAAAGTTTTTATGGTAGTGGTTACTTGGCCATCTGTTGTTAATATTTTTAGTTTCACCAAGCACTTTTAGATAATTGATTTGATTCAGTCTGGGTAATCTGAACCATATTTTGTGATTTAGGGTAGAGTTCAATGCTAGTCATATTCAGCGTAGAGCCAATGAAATTGATGGGCCATTCATTTGAATGGATCTACTCTAAGTAGGAATAGCATTGGATACAGCATATATTTAGTTGGTTGGTTGGTTGGTTATAGCTTGCCATTCCCCTCCCCCCCAAAAAAAACATCCAATTTTATAAAGTTTTCTTGATTTTATTTTGCACCCCCATGATTTGCTTTAATGAATTGGTCACTTATCAATATTCTTATCCATAAATAAATAAAACTATGTCTCTTTCCACTTTTGCAGGCAAAATGGATCACCTGAAAGGAAACTACACCAGAGTCAATGAATTCCTCTTTGTGGCCCTTTCTCCATCATGGCAGTCCCAAGCCACCCTCTTTGTGTTCTTCCTCCTGGTCTATGCAACCACCCTAGTAGGAAACAGCCTGATCCTGCTGACAGTGACCTCTGACCCTCGACTGAGAACACCCATGTACTTTCTGCTTGGGAACCTCTCATTTCTAGACCTTTGCTACTCCCATGTCACAACCCCTAAGATGTTGGTGGACTTTTTGTCTGAGAAGAAGAGCATCTCCTTTGATGCCTGCATGGCCCAGCTCTTTTCCCTCCATCTCTTGGCCGCTGCTGAGATGTTCCTCCTCACTGTCATGGCCTATGACAGGTATGTGGCCATTTGCAAGCCTCTGCACTATCCCAATATCATGAACAGGCAGCTCTGCAGCTGGCTAGTGGCAGCCTCTTGGACTGGAGGCTTCATCCACTCCATGGTTCAATTACTCCTCACTATAGACCTTCCCTACTGCGGGCCCAACCAATTGGACAACTTCTTCTGTGATGTGCCACCAGTCATCAAGCTGGCCTGCACTGACACCTACATCACTGAGCTTCTCATAGTCTCCAACAGTGGCCTCATTTCAGCCAGCTGCTTTGTCCTTTTGGTGATCTCCTATGCAACCATCCTGGTGAGGATCCGCTCTCCTGAGGGACGACGCAAAGCCCTCAATGTCTGTGCCTCCCACCTAATGGTGGTGACATTGTTCTTTGGACCCTGCATCTTTATCTACACTGAGCCTTTAACTGCTATCACGGTAGACAAGCTGACCCAGGTTCTTTACAATATCAATCTCATCACCCCTATGCTGAATCCATTAATCTACACTCTGAGAAACAAAGATGTGAAGTCAGCAATAAGGAAGCTGATAGGGAAGGAAATGATTTCTGATGGGAAGGTAGAGACGTGATTCTAAAGACCTTCACAGAATACCCTCCAAAAAAGCTATCTAAACAGCTATGCTTTTGATTTCATGGAGAAGGGTGGATAGCAAATTTAAATAATGACAACAGCAAAAACATACAAATTTAACCAGCAAATGCTTAATCAAAATCAACAATGACACTTCTTTTTGAAACTGATATTATGGCACTTTGGTTTTTATTTCCTATGCAGAAGCTTGAGATTGAATCACAGTTATTACTCCCTGACAATGATGAAAACATCCTAGGCAATCAAAAAATAAAGAGATCAAGCACATGAAAATATAACATGTAATCAAATAAACTGAGTATGCATATTTAACCAAAATATCAATGTTCAAATAAATAACATCAATACACATGATAATACAATAGTGTTTGTTTTTGTGTGTGTGTGAATGAAATGTTGTATGCAACTTAAATGTAATATAGTTGGTGAGCTTCTCCATAGACCAGAAGACTAGTAGTGGCTCTGCAAATATTTTGGGGTGGGGTGGGTGAGAGAGTCAGCAGTGAAATCTGAAGTGGGTAACATAAAGACATACAGACATAATTGTATTTGTAGCATCATGATGCTTGGATAATTGTCAAGGTTTAAACCCTCCCACCCAGCCCAACTCTCTGATGGAAAAGTAATGGCGCCTCTACAGAGTCCTAACCTTGACATTTTCCAGTTTGAAGAAAGTGGAAAAGGAAGACCAAGAGAACAAAGGAGGCATTGGCAAAATCCATTTAAGGTATAATATGCAGATTGACTCATGAGAACAGTGTCATCAATAAGCTACAGTGTTAACCCTCTCAACACTGATTTTCATCTGGCAAAGTTACAGAGGTGGAGGCTTAGTCATTGTTTCAGAGACTATATATCTCCCCCCCCCCCTTCAGCTATGTGGTTCTCTGGCACCACCCTCAGATCTACCTCAACCCCACTGAACCCCACTCTCTCTAAGGTGTAGAGCCCTGAACTGGATTTCTATTAGGCCTTTTAAAACTTATTTATTTTTCTGCCTTCACTGATATTGAATGAGTCCCACCTCAGTCAGCAGTCACCCACAATTTTATCGATCACAGAGATAATAAATGATATTACAGTAGTTCAGTGCAAAGGAGCGTATGGTTTCGGTTACATACTTAAGATGTGACTTCGGTTCATATGAACACTCCTACCTACTCTACCATCCTAAATATATCCAGGCTAAATATACACTCACCATTTGTCCCAAAAAACCATGACCATTAATAACACTGACCCCACTCTATCTCACTAATGCTGCCACAGCTCCCCAAACACTCTACCCCACCCCCATGAAACTCCAACTACCACTGTTCCTTTCAACTAAAACCCAGCAGTAGTCAATTTCCCTATCAAAATTCTTATCCAATTGCTATTTACTTCCAACAATCCAAGCACAATCTCTCCCTCTCCTCAGCCTAACACCTTAATTCAACTATTATACAACCTGAACAAGAGACGATGCACATACTTTTGTAAACCAAGAAAATCTTTAATAAACATTATTTGAAATGCACTGCACTGGCTTCCAGCTTTCTTTCCAGAAAGAAAGAAAGAAAGAAAGAAAGAAAGAAAGAAAGAAAGAAAGAAAGAAAGAAAGAAAACTCATCTATATATTTAGCAATATTTAGTGTATATATATATATATATATATATATACACACACACACACACACACACACACACACACTATCACATACTAGTTTACTGTAATTACTCTAATATTTACACACTTTCATTTATATATACACCAGACCATCAGAGGCTCCAACTCCCATCAGTCCCAGGAGGTTTGGCCAATGGTCAGGGATGATGGAAGTTGAAGTCAATACAGCATATAAAATGTCAAACATGTAAAACAACAAGTTGGTTGCAAAGTACAAATCCACTCTACTAGACTTAAGTGCAAATTAAAGGTAAATTGGGTTGGGGGGGATTTCCTTTACAAGTTCTCAGAGTTTTCTGTCTTTCACTCACTGGAGACATGAGAGCAGTAACAGCGGAAACAAACTCCCTTTGCAATCACAGTCATGCAATTCCTTAATGCCCAGAGCACCCGTTTGCCTCACCAAGATCCAAATGGATAAATTAAGATGTCTTTTCATTGTTCTCATTTTCTGGCTTGCAGAGAGCATTCGATGTTGTTGAGTGACAATAGAACACCACGTCTCACTTCTCATTCCAAGATGTGATCAGTTGGGGAGAGACATTCTCCGTACAACTTCAGACTGAGTAAGTAAAGAGCAAGTGAAACGAACAAGGCTGATGGGGGGAGACCTGAAACAAATTTTCTAATCATTTCCCCCCCTTCATACAGAAACCATCATGTTCTCCAGATGTTGCCAGACTACAACTCCCCTTATCACTGACCATGTTGGCTGGGACTGATGGGAGTTGGAGTTGAATAATATTTAAAGGGCATCTCATTGACTATAGTTGTTCTATTTCTGTTATAGTATTTGTGGTGATATGCCTGTTGTCTTTGACCATGGAGTTTTCTTGGCAGGGATACTGGAGTGGCTTGCAAGTTCCTTCTCCAGGTGATAGATGCCTTGGGGTTTAAGGATTTTAGGGGTAGGTTTTGATTATTTCACAATATTGTCAATTGTCTCTTGTCAAGCACAGAAGAAGGGCTGGCCCTACCATTAGGCAAAATGAGGCAACTGCTTCAGGTGGCCAACTAAATCCAGATGATGATGATGATGATTATAATGATGGGAGGTGGTAGCAGCACCTATCAGTTATCTCCCTGCTCTGGAGATCAAAGCAATGTGTGCCACCCAGCCTGTCTTGCAAGAGAGAAAGGGTCATAGCTCAGTGAAAGAACAACCACTTTGCATGCAGAAACTCCCAGATTCAATCCCTGGCATTGCCAGGAAGGGTAGGGAAGCCCTGAAGAGCCACTGCCAATCAGTGTAGACAATACTGAGCCATATTGACCTGTAGGTCTGAGTCAGAACAAGGCAGATTCCTATGTTTCTATGTACATAGTCTGCTAAACTAGTCTGCTGCCATCAGGTACAATGGAGGAGGATACTCTCCCATTGCCAACGTCAACTGCTAGCCCAGTCAGTTTCATTCGGAGAAAAAGCAAGGCAGAGAGGGACACACAGAGAAAGCAGAGAGTGAGCTCTAAAACCATAGCAACACTCTAGAAGTACCAAAATAGCAAAGTCAAAGGTGACTAAAGGGTTGCATCTTTCTTCAGGCCAAGGAAGCTGGCGTTTGTCCACAGGCAGCTTTCCGGTTCATGTGGAGAGCATGACTAAACCATTTCTGGTGCAACGGAACTCCATGACGGAAACCAGAGCACACAGAAACACTGTTTACCTTCACAACGCAGCAGTGCCTTTACCATAACCCTGTTAGAGGTTAGACTGTCCCCATAGGTGAAGCAATGGACTTTGAATTGCTGTTGTCCAGATATTTTGGACTGCAACATCCATCACAGTACTGTACAGCCATACTTACCTGAACAGATTGGGATGGTGGGGAATCAAAAACATCTTGAGGATGCCAGGATAGGAAAGGCTGCCTTAGAGTGTTTTGACAGTGGGTCTCTGACTTACATAGTTGTAAGTAAACAACTTCTAAAGGAAATCAAAGCTGAATAAGTGCTGCACTTCTCAAATTCTCACTGCTCAGGGGCATGAAGTGATTGTGACAAAATGAAATGAAATGGGACAAGAATTTTATACAAGCATAGTTAAACCAAGCAGAGACAAAACATTCTCACAGGGAGCTGAAGGCACCTGACAGAGGGGTAGCTGCTTGTTGTATTTTCATCTTTCTGGGGTTTTCAAGCTTGTACATTTCAGAAGCCTACACAGCCTGTTGAACCAGATTGCCTGGATTTGGTTCCCTTTGGAACAAGATCCCTGGAGGCTTTCTGTAATATGTGTGTTTATTTAAAAATATACAATCTGAACAGAGGGGAAAGCAAGCATACTAGCAGACTGTCAAGGTCCACTGTACCCCCCTCAGGTTCCCAGTGAACATTTCCAGACTTGTTTATTGTGCATGTATCCTGATTTTTCTGTGGGGAGGATAGGCAGCATTGCATCAACGAAGTGTAAACTCACACTTTCCTCTGCATTTTCTTCATGACAGAAAGTGCAATATTTTGGGAAGCGTATTGTACTGCAAGACCTCCAAACAGCTGTAATTGCTCAAGATGAGTTTGCCAGAATGTGACCGACTCTAATCTGAAAATAGCAACACTCTAGAAGTGCCAAGAAAGAACTCTTCATCTCAGATATTCCTTAGCCATTTGAAAAGTGAGTTGTTGATAACAGTCAACCAATCTTCCAATCAAATGCAACATTGGGCTGCTTCTTTGGGACTAATAGGCAATTCTTTGGCAATTTCTCCTGGCTCCATTAACCCTCTCTTCTCCAGCAACTCATCCCCCCCCCCATTTTACAATATGGATAGAATTTTAAAATGTCTTACTGCAGAACTATATATGCTTTAAAAAGTCAAATAAACTCTCCAGGTGCATAAAGGATGCAATTCAGTTCACACTTTTCCTGCCCCATTGAACACAGTGGAATCAATCAAGACAGTGCAATCCTATCCATGCCTAACCAGAGGAAACAGGGTAGAGCAGAGCCCTGAAACTGTGGGAACGTTTATATAATTTAGCAGAGTTTAAACGATCCCCTGTTTGAGTTTATGCAGTGACAAGCGGGTTGCTAACTCGTTTCAGTCCTGTCAATAATTATATCTTCCTGGTTGATAATCCCTTTCTGTCCCTCTTAAAGAAAACACATATGAATCTGAATCATATTAACACAAACTACTTTACTTTCTGATTCATTCAGGTTTACAGAGTTGTTCCTGAAGGCAGGTTTAGGTTTCCTAACAGATAAACTATATACTAGATAGTAGTGAGTCATGAGAAAATTGCAGCAACCGACCAAAAAACCAAGTGACAAAACTGCCTGGCATACAGAGGCAGTTAGTCCTCTCAGAACGTTGGACTTGACTGACAGCCTTATATCCCACAGAAACGGCCCTTGTCACATCTCAGCTACTCCTATTCCTGGAAAGGAATAGCTTGGCCACAATGGTGTAGGCCAGGCTTCCCCAAACTTCGGCCCTCCAGATGTTTTGGACTACAATTCCCATCTTCCCTGACTACTGGTCCTGTTAGCTAGGGATCATGGGAGTTGTAGGCCAAAACATCTGGAGGGCCGCAGTTTGGGGATGCCTGGTGTAGGCTTTGGTATCCTCTAGACCAGGCATCCCCAAACTGCGGCCCTCCAGATGTTTTGGCCTACAACTCCCATGATCCCTAGCTAACAGGACCAGTGGTCGGGGAAGATGGGAATTGTAGTCCAAAACATCTGGAGGGCCGAAGTTTGGGGATGCCTGCTCTAGACCATATCCTCCAATTGCCAAAAAGATGCAGGGACAACCATGAAAATGTTTAAGCTATTGTGGGACCAGGTTATTTTAAGCAGTATCTTCACCAAATTAAGGCAGTGCCACCAGGATTTTTGGAAGACTTTATGACCCACCCTATTCCTCTGATAGTAGTATGGTGAATGGTTTATAGGAAATAATTATCATGATCAGTGCAATTTTTCTAGAAAAAGAGATGTTGGAACTCACCATGAACACCTCCCTTGTTCTCTTATAATGACAACGGTATCCACCTGAGAGTGGACGGAACTGAGTTCCGGCAAGTTCCAGCTGAAAAAAAGCCCTGATATGATTATCGTGCTATTATCACTCTACACTGAAGTCATTCATTTACTCAAACCATAGAGGAGATTTATGGGCTACTACTAAAATGAGGCTGCATTTTAAGCTGCATTTTAAGCTGCATTTTAAGCCGTATTTTAGTTGTTTGTTTGTTTGTTTGTTTGTTTGTTGTTTCTATTACGCTTTATTGTAATTCATATTTGGTGTTAGCTGCCAGGGAGGGCGGGGTATAAAAAAAAATATTATTATTAACATTTATTAAATGTGTCATATTTATTTATTTCAGTGGATTTACTCTAAATACAGTGGTACCTCTAGTTACAAACTCAATTCATTCTGGAGGTGTGTTCTTAACCTGAAACTGTTCTTAACTAGGGGCGCAGCTTTCGCTAATGGGGCCTCTTGCTGCCGTTGCGCCGCTGGCACACAATTTCTGTTCTCATCCAGGGGCAAAGTTCTCAACTCAAGGTAACTCTTCGAGGTTAGCGGAGTTTGTAACCTGAAGCGTTTGTAACCTGAGGTGTTTGTAACTCGACGTACCACTGTAGATTCCCCACCACCACCATTTCTTCCTGTAGCTCATTTTATGATGTTGTAATGATTTAATTGTATATCACCAAGATATTGTTTAATGAGCTAGCAAATTATAAATAACTAAATAAATCTCTCTCCACACTTTAGTAGGAAAAATGGAGAACTTGGAAGGAAACTACACTCGAGTCAGTGAATTCCTCTTGGCAGCCCTTTCCCCATCATGGCAGTCCCAAGCCGCTCTCTTTGTGGTCTTCCTCCTGGTCTACACAGCAACCCTAGCAGGAAACACCCTCATCATGCTGACAGTGACCTCTGACCCCCGGCTGAGCACACCCATGTACTTCCTGCTGGGTAACCTCTCCTTCCTGGATCTTTGCTACTCTACCATCACAGCCCCTAAGATGTTGATGGACTTCTTGGTCGAGAAAAGGAGCATCTCCTTTGATGCCTGCATGGCTCAACTCTTTTTCCTACATTTTGTGGGTGCTGCTGAGATGTTCCTCCTCACCATCATGGCCTATGACAGGTACGTGGCCATCTGCAAGCCTCTGCACTATCCCAATATCATGAACAGGCAGCTCTGCAGCTGGTTGGTGGCAGCTTCTTGGACCGGAGGCTTCATCCACTCCATGGTCCAGACCATCCTTACTATGAGGTTGCCCTTCTGTGGACCTAACCAAGTGGACAACTTCTTCTGTGATGTCCCACCTGTCATTAAGCTGGCCTGCACTGATACCTATGTTATTGAACTCCTCATGGTCTCCAACAGTGGTCTCATCTCAAGCAGCTGCTTTGTCATCCTGGTGACCTCCTACGCCACTATTCTGGTGAGGATCCGCTCCCCTGAGGGACGGCGCAAAGCACTCAATGTCTGTGCCTCCCACCTAACTGTGGTGACATTGTTCTTTGGCCCCTGCATCTTTATCTATGCCAGGCCTTTTTCCACTTTCTCAGTAGATAAGCTGGTCTCTGTCCTTTACAATATCATCACCCCCATGCTGAATCCATTGATCTACACTCTGAGAAACAAAGATGTGAAGTCAGCCATGAGGAAGCTGAGAAGCAAGGAAACAATTTCTGGTGGGAAGGTAGACATGTGATTCCCTGGATTCCTCCCTATAAAGACATTCACAGCAGCTAAGATGTGCAAAGTGTGTAACTGGAGAGTCTCCAAAGTAATTATCAATTCAATCAGATTTTATTCGACCGTCAGTCAGAAATAAACATCTATCCATACAAAAATTAAAACATCTAAGCATCTAAAGGAACTTAAACTTAAACCAACAATAAGAAGTAGACTATGCATTTAAACCCATGTCAATGCTGTCAATTTTGACTTTACGACGCTTAAGGGCCAGGAAAAAAAATCTGGCCACCAAGGAGGCTGTTGGTCCAGTAAACTAGATCAGCAGAAACAAAACCTGTCTTTGTCTGGCTACAGGGCTACGTTGTCATAGGAGTGGAAATATGAGTTTTTGTCTAAGATCTGCATAGAATGAAGTAATTATCGAAACAGCCATGAATTGATAAATAGTGAGATGCTTTGACTCCTCTGATATATGATTTTATGACCCATCCTATTTTTTTGCTAGTAAGGTGGATGGTTTATAGGAAATCATTATCATGATCACTGCTATTTTTCTAGAAGAAGAAATGCTGGCATTCACCCTGAACACCTCCGTTGTTCTCTTATGACATTGGCACCCACCTGAGAGCTGCTGGAACTGAGTTCCAGTGAGTTCCAGCTGAAAAAAGCCCTGTAATGATTATCATATGGGACGCGGGTGGCGCTGTGGGTTAAACCACAGAGCCTAGGGCTTGCTGATCAGAAGGTCGGCGGTACAAATCCCGCAAGTGCAAGTAGATAAATAGGTACCGCTACAGCGGGAAGGTAAACGGCGTTTCCGTGTGCTGCTCTGGTTCACCAGAAGCAGCTTTGTCATGCTGGCCACATGACCTGGAAGCTGTACGCTGGCTCCCTCAGCCAATAATGCGAGATGAGTGCTGCAACCCCAGAATCGGTCGTGAGTGGACCTAATGGTCAGGTGTCCCGTTATGAATATCATGCTATTATTACTCTACACTGAAATCATTCATTCATTCAAGCCATAAGGAAGTATCTGAAGTTCAATACATTTCTGAGTATTCCATCATGTGCTAGTTTGGGTTGGTGGGTATAATCATCGAAAACACTAGGTTGGGGCAGGCTGGCATACATTTAATTCATTTAACGAAACTTTATTATTACTACCCACATGTACAAACAAGAAGAGCTATTATTTACATTGTGTGTTGAGGTTTAATAAATGAGACAATTAAATGGGGAAGTGACTAGAAAATGGGATTGTCAAAATGGGATCATCAATATCTTGAAGGACCACTGAAATAAAAGAAATTGGCTATTGCTAACTTTTTTTAATGAGGTCTTCTGGGATCAGTAGAAGGTGTTTTTTTCTGGGCTCAGTATATTCTTGGATGCACTTCTTCCATAAGCAATATAAATATGAGGATGAGGAAGAGGAAGATTTCTTCTGCCGGAAGGGCTGTCTGCAAATTGAAGGGCAACAAAGGGTAAGTATCTCATCTTTGCTCTTTTTACATTGTCTTTTGCATGGCTTTAGTTTTCATCCCTTGCTACTCTTGCTAAGGGGACAGTCATTACTTTCAATGCAAAAATTTGAAGGAATTTGTATTAAAATGATTTTGTTTCGGACTCTTTTTCTAAACAAATATCAAACTGATGTTGAAATGTGGGAAACTCAATTTAAGATAGGAAAAATGAGAAACCAAGAAACTGAAAATGACAAATCCTTCTGCCCCTCGTCCCTGAGCTCTGCATGTATGGCCAGCAGTACCTTTTACAAAAAGGGAGGAAGCTGCCTCAGATGGCAAATGCTGGAGGGTGGGAAATGTGGAGGACAGAACTGGGTTTTCCATATGGTCTGCCCTTTGCCTCCTAAGCTGTTTGTAGTTGATGCCTAGTTGAGGATTCTCTGGTATCAAAGTAAAGTTAAGATGCCAGTTTTTCAGCAGCTGTGTTTCGTATTGTGCGGGGGGAACCATCTTATTCAGGCTTCCTCAACCTCAGCAATCCATATGTTTTTTGCCTACAACTCCCATGATCCCTAGCTAGCAGGACCGGTGGTTAGGGATGATGGGAATTGTAGTCTGAAAACATCTGGAGGGCCAAGGGTGAGGAAGCCTGATCTTATTCCTCTCTTCAGGCTGCAAAAGGTTTTCAGTCAGATCTGACCATTTCATCATGGTCTTGAGAATCTCTGTGGTTGGAGGAAGGAAGGTTTAGGGTCCACCAGCAGCAGCAACAGCAGCACTGGATCTCAGTTTTATTAGCCTTCGATTTGGGGGATGGGCCATAACTCAGTGGTAATCTGTTTTGCACTTCAGAAGGTCCCAGGCTCAATCCATTCAGATAAGTGCAGTTTTCAAAGGATGGTTGTGTTGTGATTTGCTTTGTCTTTCTGAAAGTGCAAATGTGATCTATTTGGCTTTAACTGCACATGGAACTGAATTTCTCCTCTTCACTATCAGTGACATCATGTTCAGATCACAGAGGACTCGCTGTGATCCATCTGCTGGGTTTAGTTTTCTGAACAATATGCAAATCAAAGAAAAGACAACCTTTGAAATTCTCACCTGTTTGAATTTTGCAGTGTAGGAATTAGAGTCAGCTAAGTCCTACTCAGAGTTGACCCATTGAAATTAATGAACAAAAGATTACATGTCCAATAATTTTAATGTCTCTGCACTGAGTATGACTAGAGGTGAATACCATCCTAGTCCTACACCTAATTAATATGTACAAAACAGCTTATAATACAGTAAAATGTCCATTGAAATGCACATAAGTGAAAATAATATTTAACGGAATTGATTGGATCAAAGGAAATTGTTTCGCAAAAAATGTGTGTATATTTTGCAAAATTGCATACAAAAATATGTACATTAGGAGAAATTTGCAATAAAATGATGATATATATTCATGTGGTTTTCTTTAAAAAAAAATCATGGACTGATGTGTAAATATAGAGAATTTAAGATTGGAAAGATGAGAAACTGAGAGAACCTGAAACTGATAGATCTACCCATCTATAACTGAATTGCAAAGGAAATACTTTTCCTATCATCATAACCATATTCCTTCTGTAAATTTGTCTGAATGTGAAGAGAAAATGAAGTATGAAAAAAGAAATAGTGGCATCAGAAGGGGGGGGGGGAACCAGACATGTATGTATGATACAATTGCTTGTATGAATGTTGTACTCTTGCATCAGTGCTGCATGTGTCCCTGATTCCTATTTCTAGGTAAATGCAATAAAGGTAAAGGGACCCCTGACCATTAGGTCCAGTAATGACCGACTCTGGGGTTGCGCGCTCATCTCACATTATTGGCCAAGGGAGCCGGCGTATAGCTTCCAGGTCATGTGGCCAGCATGACAAAGCTGCTTCTGGCAAACCAGAGCAGCACATGGAAACGCCGTTTACCTTCCCGCTGTAGCGGTTCCTATTTATCTACTTGCATTTTGACGTGCTTTCGAACTGCTAGGTTGGCAGGAGCTGGGACCAAGCAATGGGAGCTCACCCCATCACAGGGATTCGAACCACCGACCTTCTGATCAGCAAGCCCTAGGCTCAGTGGTTTAACCACAGCGCCACCTGTGTCCCTGGGTAAATGCAATACATGCATATAGGTGTTATCACACTTGGGAATAGAGAACAACAAGGAAAGGATTGTTTGGTTTGGCTTGTTTGCAATTATATTCAACCTTCCATCCAAGGAGCTCAAGAAGCCATACATGGTTTCCTCCCAACTCATTTAGCTCTCACTACCCTGTGACGTGGGTGGTGCTGTGGTGTAAACCACAGAGCCTTGGGCTTGGCAATCGGAAGGTTGGCGGTTCGAATCGCTGCAATGGTAAGCTCCCGTTGCTCGGTCCCAGCTCCTGCCTCCCAAAAGTTTGAAAGTGCAAGTAGATAAATAGGTACCGCTCCGGCAGGAAGGTAAACGGTGCTTCTGTGCACTGCTCTGGTTTTGCCAGAAGCAGCTTAGTCATGATGGCTACATGACCCGGAAAAAACTGTCTGCGGAAAAACACTGGCTCCCTTGGCCAGAAAAGCGAGAGGAGTGCCACAACCAACCCCAGAGTCATTCACGACTGGACTTAATTGTTAGGGGTCCTTTAACTTTACCTTTTTTTACCCTGTGAGGGAGGTACTTCTGGATTCATTGCTTAGAGGCCATTCAGCCTCTATTTAGAAAAACCCCAAGGAAGAAGAGTCCACCACCTCTTGTGGGAGTCTGTTCCACTGCTAAGCTGCTCGTAGTTACAGAAAAATTTTCTGAATGTCTCCCAGGTCCTAATCCCACACTCTAACCACTACAAAACACTGGCTCTGGAATACCTATTGAATGCAGGTGAACTTTTAGGAACAAACATTGTCAAGTGTAAGACATGCAATTAGGCCTGGAGATTCCATCCCGTGGACATATTCCATGAAAATCGGTTGGTCTAGACATATTTTAACCCTCCAGTCCCATTGGACCACATATCACTGAGACATCTAACCTACATCAAACCTACAGTATACAGTGCTGTTATGCAATCACCATTTCTCTGTGCAAAAGCCACAGAATCTTAATGTAAGCTGAACTTCTGAGCTACTTTGATCTACTTCTGGCCAGCCTACCAAATGGTTCCATTTATAACAAGGTGTATAAAAAGGAGCAGAGGTATTGCAATCAATTATTGCTAAGCAATCCGAATATAATTGTTTTGCAGGACTACATTTGCAAGGATGGAAAATGGGAATCACACTGTTGTGAAAGAGTTTGTTATCCAGGGATTGTCACATCTCTGGGAGATGCAGCTATTCCTTTGTGTTCTTCTCCTGCTCTTCTACATCATCATCCTACCTGCAAACTTTGTCATCATTCTGACAATCTGTAAGGACCCCCACCTGGGATCCCCCATATTTTTCTTCTTAGCCAACCTGGCCTTCATGGATATCTGCTACAGCTGTGTCACTCCACCAAAGCTCAAGGCTAACATATTCTCTGGCTGCAGGACTATATCATATCTGGGATGTATCACTCAGATTTTTTTCATTCATTTTCTTGGTGGAGCTGAGATGTTCCTTCTCATTGCCATGGCCATTGACCGGTATGTGGCCATCTGCCAGCCACTGCGCTATGGTACTATGGTGACCCAAGTAGTCTGCTGGGGTATGCTGGTATGTTCATGGGTTGGAGGATTCCTGCACTCCATAATCCAGGTCATTCTCATCATCCCTCTGCCATTCTGTGGCCCCAATGAGCTCAACAACTTCTTCTGTGATGTGAGCCAGATCATTAAGCTGGCTTGCACCAGCACTTACATATTAGAATTTTTCATGTTTGTTAGCAGTGGCCTGGGAAGTGCTGGATGTTTCATCCTCCTCCTCATCTCTTATGGGGCACTGCTAGTAAAGGTGAGGACAGGCTCAAGCCATGGAAAGAACAAAGCCTCGTCTACGTGCATCACCCACATCATCATCGCCTGCATCATGTTTGGTCCAGCCATCTACATCTACTGCCGTCCCTTCCAGGACTATCCCTTTGACAAGGTGGTGGCCTTTTTCCACACCGTGGTCTTCCCTCTGATGAACCCCATGATCTACACACTGAGGAACAAGGAGATAAAAGTTGCTATGTGGAGACTCATGAAGAAATATAAAAATTAGTCCCTCTTCCCAGGATTCATGGGGCACAGGCTAGACAGCACCCTTTTCTTACACTCCAATGAATGTATATATCCAGGTGACCATGGATATTTTAGACCCCATCTTTTTTCCACAGAGGATACAAAACCTTTATAAAAAACAAAAACATAATAAAAGCAATAAAAGTATTGGTGTTTTGGTCATGTTCTAAAATATGCGTCTTCTTTGGGGAGTGCCAAGAAGGAGCAAATCCTTTTCCTGTGTACTGCCCCCAGAAAATCATCATGGCACCCCTCCTTACCATACAACCAGTCGATTCCCTTCTCTGGAGATCAAAGCTGTGTGTGCCTCACAGCCTGTCTTGCAAGAGAGAGGGTCTTAGCTCAGTGAAAGAGCACATAGACACTCCCAGGTTCAACCCCTAGTCTTGCCAGGAAGTGTATGGATGTCCTGGAGAGCAACAGTCAAACAGTGTAGACAATACTAAGTCAGAATGGCCTGTAGATCTGAGTCAGTACAAGGCAGAATCCCATGCTTCTACGCAGTCACTAAACTAGTCCACTGCCATCAGGTACAATAGAGGAGGATACGCCCTCCCCCTTGGCCAAAGTCAACTGCTAGTCCAATCAGTTTCATTCGGAGAGAAAGCAAGGCAGAGAGGGACACACAGGGAAACCAGAGAGTGACCTCTATAACCATAAGGTAAGGCTGAAGACCCTGGGATGGTTAAGTCCAGTCAAAGACCACTATGGGGTTGTGGCGCTCATCTTGCTTCAGGCTGAGGGAGCTGGCATTTGTTCACAGACAACCTTCCATGTCATGTGGCCAGCATGACTAAATCACTTCTGAAGCAATGGAACACCGTGACAGAAAGAAGAGTGCATGGAATTGCCGTTTAGCTTCCCACTGCAGCCGTACCTTTACTATAACCATATTAGGGTTGTTGACTATCCCCATAGGCACCTGATCCCGAAGCAATGGGCTTTGAATTGAGGTTGTCCAGATATTTTGGACTGCAACAACCATTACAACACAGCCACGCTTACCTGAACTGATTGGAGTGGTGAATTGAAAATATCTTGAGGACGCCAGGATAGGAAAGGCTGCCTTATAGTGTTTTGACAGTGGGTCTCTGACTTACATAGTTGTAAAAAAACAACAACACACATTCCAAAATGATATCAACATTCAGTGACTTCCTTCTAAAGGAAATCAAAGCTGAATAAGTGCTGCACTTCTCAAATTCTCACTACTCAGGGGCATGACGTGATTGTGACAAAATGAAATGAAATGGGACAAGATTTTTATATAAGCATAGTTGAACCAAGCAGAGACAAAAAAATTCTTACAGGGAGCTGAAGGCATCTGACAGAGGGGTAACTGCTTGTCATATTTTCATCTTTCTGGGGTGCACCCCTTTCCTGTCCCATTGAGCACATTGGAATCAATCAAGATTAACCGTTCAATCCTATCCATGTCTACCCAGAAGAAACAGGGTAGAACAGAGCCTTGAAATGGCCCTTGTCACATCTCAGCTACTCCTATTCCTGGAAAGGAATAGCTTGGCCACGTTGGTGTAGGCTTTCGTATCTTCTAGACCAGGCATCCCCAAACTCAGCCCTCCAGATGTTTTGGAACTACAATTCCCATCATCCCTGACCACTGGTCCTGTTAGCTAGGGATGCTGGGAGTTGTAGTCCAAAACGTCTGGAGGCCCGAGTTTGGGGATGCCTGTTCTAGACCATATCCTCCAATTGCCAAAAAGATGCAGGGACAACCATGAAAATATTTAAGCCATCACGGGACCAGGTTATTTTAAGCAGTATCTTCACCAAATTAAGGCTTTTAGCATAGTGGCACCAGGATTTTGGGAAGACTTTATGACCCACCCTATTCCTCTGATAGTATGGTGAATGGTTTATAGCAAATAATTATCTTGATCGGTGCAATTTTTCTAGAAAAAGAGATGTTGGAACTCACCATGAACACCTCCCTTGTTCTCTTATAATGACAACGGTGCCCACCTGAGAATGGACGGAACTGAGTTCCAGCAAGTTCCAGCTGAAAAAAAGCCCTGATATGATTATCGTGCTATTATCACTCTACACTGAAGTCATTCATTTACTCAAACCATAGAGGAGATTTATGGGCTACTACTAAAATGAGGCTGCATTTTAAGATGTATTTTAAGCCGCGTTTTCATTGTTTGTTTGTTTGTTTGTTTGTTGTTTGTTTGTTTGTTGTTGTTTCCATTACGCTTTATTGTAATTCATATTTTGTGTTAGCTGCCCTGAGCCCGGCCTTGGCCAGGGAGGGCGGGGTATAAATAAATTATTATTATTATTATTATTATTATTATTATTATTATTATTATTACTTTATTTATTTATTAAATGTGTCATGTTTATTTATTTCAGTGGATCTACTCTGAGTACAGTGGTACCTCTAGTTACAAACTCAATTCATTCTGGAGGTGCGTTCTTAACCTGAAACTGTTCTTAACTAGGGGCGCGGCTTTCGCTAATGGGGCCTCTTGCTGCTGGCACACGATTTCGGTTCTCATCCTGGGGCAAAGTTCTCAACTCGAGGTAACTCTTCGAGGTTAGCGGAGTTAGTAACCTGAAGCATTTGTAACCTGAGGTGTTTGTAACTGCTAACTTTTTTAATGAGGTCCTCTGGGATCAGTGGAAGGTGTTTCTTCTGGGCTCAGTATATCCTTGGATGCACTTCTTCCATTAGCAATATAACTATGGGGATGAGGAAGATTTCTTCTGCCAGAAGAGCTGTCTACAAATTGAAGGGCAACAAAGGGTAAGTGTCTCATCTTTGCTCTTTTTACATTGTCTTTTTTCATGGCTTTAGTTTTCCTCCTTTGCTCCTCTATTGATCATTTGGCTCAATTTGGATACCAGCTGCTGGAAGCAATAGGAGGGAGAATGCTGTTGTCCTGCTTGCTGTCATTGAGAAGATGCTGGACTAGATGGGCCACTGGCCTGATCCCGCACACCCTTCCTATGTTCTTGCTAATCACTACTAAGGAAACAAAGAGACTGTAGAAGGGGTCTGGTGGAAGATCAGGATGGGAGGCATGGTGGCTGCTTTTTTCTGACTGCCTCAAGCCTTTATGGCAGATTTGGCTAAACTGCAACCCTACAGCTCTTGTTCAGCTCTCACCAGCTCCAGGTACCCTGGTCAGTGGTTAGAGATGGTGACATTTGTAATCCAGCAATATTTAGAGGACTAGTAGTTTCCTACTCTTGCTTTAAGGGGACAGTCATTACTTTCAATGGAAAAATTTGAAGGAATTTGTATTAAAATGCTGATTGATTTTGTTTAGGACTCTTTTTCTAAACAAATATCAAACTGATGTTGAAATGTGGGAAACTCAATTTAAGATAGGAAAAATGAGAAACCAAGAAACTGAAAATGACAAATCCTTCTGCCCCTCGTCCCTGAGCTCTGCATGTATGGCCAGCAGTACCTTTTACACAAAGGGAGGAAGCTGCCTCAGATGGCAAATGCTGGAGGGTGGGAAATATGGAGGACAGAAGTGGGTGTGCCATATGGTCTGCCCTTTGCCTCCTAAGCTAGTTGTAGTTGATGTGTAGTTGAGGATTCTCTGGTATCAAAGTAAAGTTAAGATGCCAGTTTTGTCAGCAGCTGTGTTTGGTATTGTGCGGGGGGGGAACCATCTTACTCAGGCTTCCTCAACCTCGGCCCTCCAGATGTTTTTGGCCAGAACCCCCATGATCCCTAGCTAGCAGGACCAGTGGTCAGGGATAATGGGAATTGTAGTCTGAAAACATCTGGAGGGCGAGGTTGAGGAAGCCTGATCGTATTCATCTCTTCAGGCTGCAAAAGGTTTTCAGTCAGATCTGACCATTCTACCATGGTCTTGAGAATCTCTGTGGTTGGAGGAAGGAAGGCTTAGGGTCCACCAGCAGCAGCAATAGCAGCACTGGATCTCAGTTTTATTAGCCTTAGATTTGGGGAATGGGCCATAACTCAATGGTGATCTGTTTTGCACTTCAGAAGGTCCAAGGCTCAATCCATTCGGATAAGTGCAGGTTTCAAAGGATGGTTGTGATGTGATTTGTTTATGGTTTCTGAAAGTGCAAATGTGATCAATTTGGCTTTAACTGCACACTGAACTGAATTGCTCCTCTTCACTATCAGTGACATCATGTTCAGATCACAGAGGACTCCATGTGACTCATCTGCTGGGTTTAGTTTTCTGAAAAATATGCAAATCAAAGAAAAGACAACCTTTGAAATTTTCCCCTGTTTGAATTTTACAGTGTAGGAATTATAGTCAGCTAAGTTCCTACTCAGAGTTGACCCACTGAAATTAAAGAAGATTAATACAGGGCATACATGGTTTTCCCCGGGTGGCGGATGGCGCTGTCGTGTAAAGCACTGAACCTTGGGCTTGCCAATCGGAAGGTCGGCGGTTCAAATCCCCGCGACAGGATGAGCTCCCGTTGCTCGGCCCCAGCTCCTGCCCACCTAGCAGTTCGAAAGCACGTCAAAGTGCAAGTAGATAAATAGGTACCACTCTGGCAGGAAGGTAAACGGTGTTTCTGTGCACTGCTCTGGTTTTGCCAGAAGCAGCTTACTCATGATGGTTACATGACCCGGAAAAACTGTCTGCAGAAAAACGCTGGCTCCCTTGGCCAGAAAAGTGAGAGGAGTGCCACAACCAACCCCAGAGTCATTCACGACTGGACTTAACTGTCAGGGGTTCTTTAACTTTACCTTTTTTTACCCTGTGAGGGAGGTACTTCTGGATTCATTGATTAGAGGCCTTCCAACCTCTATTTAGAAAAACCCCAAGGAAGAAGAGTCCACCACCTCTTGTGGGTGTCTGTTCCACTGCTAAACAGCTCTTAGTGAAAGAAAGTTTTTCTGAATGTCTCCCAGGTCCTAATCCCACACTCTAACCACTACAAAACACTGGCTCTGGAATATCTATTGAATGCAGGTGAATTTTTAGGAACAAACATGGTCAAGTGTAAGACAAGAAATTAGGGCTGGAGATTCTATCCTGTGGACATATTCCTTGAAAATCTGTTGTTCTAGACATATTTTCACCCTCCAATCCAGCTGGACCACCTATCACTGAGACATCTAACCCATACAGTGCTGTTAGTCTATCACCATTTTTCTGTGCAAAAGCCACAGAATCTGAATGTAAGCTTAACTTGTGAGCTACTTTGATCTACTTCTGGCCAGCCTACCAAATGGTTCCATTTATAACAAGGTGTATAAAAAGGAGCAGAGGTGTTGCCATCATTTATTGTTTAACATTTCAAATATAATTGTTTTGCAGGACTACATTTTCAAGGATGGAAAATGGGAATCACACTGTAGTGAAAGAGTTTGTTATCCAGGGGTTGTCACAGCTCTGGCAGATGCAGCTATTCCTTTGTGTTCTTCTCCTGCTCTTCTACATCATCATCCTACCTGCAAACTTTGTCATCATTCTGACAATCTGTAAGGACCCCCATCTGGGATCCCCCATGTTTTTCTTCTTAGCCAACCTGGCCTTCTTGGACATCTGCTACAGCTGTGTCACTCCACCAAAGCTCATGGCTAACATATTCTCTGGCCGCAGAACTATATCATATCTGGGATGTATCACTCAGATTTTTTTCATTCATTTTCTTGGTGCAGCTGAGATGTTCCTTCTCATTGCCATGGCCATTGACCGGTATGTGGCCATCTGCCAGCCACTGCGCTATGGTACTATGGTGACCCAAGTAGTCTGCTGGGGTATGCTGGTATGTTCATGGGTTGGAGGGTTCCTGCACTCCATAATCCAGGTCATTCTCATCATCCCTCTCCCATTCTGTGGTCCCAATGAGCTCGACAACTTCTTCTGTGATATCACCCAGATCATTAAGCTGGCTTGCACCAGCACTTACATATTAGAATTTTTCATGTTTGTTAGCAGTGGCCTGGTAAGTACTGCATGTTTCATCCTCCTCCTCATCTCTTATGGGGCCCTGCTAATAAAGGTGAGAACAAGTTCAAGCCATGGAAAGAACAAAGCCTCGTCTACGTGCATCACCCACATCATAATCGCCTGCATCATGTTTGGTCCAGCCATCTACATCTACTGCCGTCCCTTCCAGGATTATCCCTTTGACAAGGTGGTGGCCTTTTTCCACACTGTGGTCTTCCCTCTGATGAACCCCATGATCTACACACTGAGGAACAAGGAGATAAAAGTTGCTATGTGGAGACTGATGAAGAAATATAAAAAATAGTGATTTCACAATCAGTCCCTCTTCCCAAGATTCATCGGGTATTGGGCTAGACAGTGTAAAAAAAGCAAGGGAAAGAATTGCAGGAGGTAAAAAATTATAGACCAATCTCATTATTAAATTGTGTTTATAAATTATTTTCAAATATCTTAGCAAATAGAATGAAAGGTATAATGTTAGAGATAATACCTCAAGATCGATCAGGATTAATTCCAGGGAGACAGCTGAAAAATAATATAAGAAATATAAGAGACATAATTGAATATTTAGAGGTAAGAAATGAAAAACAGGCAGCCATGATGCTTATTGATGCAGAAAAAGTGTTTGATAATGTTTCGTGGGCCTTCATGTTGAAAGTCTTGGAAGAGAATAATTTTGGAAAATCTTTTAAAAGGGGAATATTCAGAGCAGAACACAAGATCAATAATATTACTATGAAAGAATGTAAAATAATGAAGGGAACAAGACAAGGATATCTGCTGTCACCACTATTGTTTATTTTAGTATTAGACGTGCTGGTGAGGAATATAAGGGCAGATACGAGAGCTCCGTGGAGCGATCGAGAGCCAGCGGAGTGGAGTCGCGGGAGCCATTTTTGGGTTTCATCTTACCTCCTTGAAGTGAAGCTCCGAGTCCTCAGCCTGCAAGTGGCGGATTCTTCCAAGAAAATAAAAGACTTGTACAAAGTAAGTCAAATCTCAATTCGGACCTTAAAAAATTTAAATTTGAAGATAGGAAGAGATTTTAAAGCAACGGAAGCCGATCTCTTCCAAATGGTAAATCGGGAGGCGTATTAAATATTCCTGAGCTGAAAAGGGAAAAAGTTCTTTTTTAGATTGTGGACCCGAGAGAAAGAAAGACTTTTCCAAACCTTCCTAGCCCCCGGTGTCAATACCCCTTGAGGTTCAGCAGCAATAAGGGGAAGGACGTTTTGACAGCTGTCAAATGCTGTCAAACTGCTATAGGATTAAAAAAATTGATTTTATTGCTGTGGACTGTAAAAACTGATTGAAGAGGATTTAGAAGTAATTTAAGTGGAATTTAAATCTGAAATCTAATGAAGTCTAAGACAAAGGATAAGATCAGCCAAGATGGAGCCGACAACGTGGTAGAGAGGAATTTTCCAGCATTCTTTGGCCCTTATCTCTGGCCTGCCTGTGGTTAAGTTAACTATGAAAACAAGGTTTTCTCAAGCCTTCCAGGAGGCTGTGTTGAACTATCTACAAACATGGGAAGATATTTACAAGGAACGGCAATGCCTAAATCCAACAGAAATGGTGAATGAGGTGCAAGATCAAGATTTAGAGGACAATTTTGATGCTGAGACTGTGTGTGAGAAGCAACAATTTGAGGATAACTTTGAGACTGATTTGGACTCAAAAAAACATGTGTTGGATGATGAAAAACAAAAATTTGAACAAAGAGATGAGGCCGACAAGGAGAAGCAAAGTGAAGAGAAGATTGATGAAAATGGAAATCCTGGAAAGACTGAAATGTGGAGTGGTGTTAGTGAAGGGAGGGATAGGCAGGAAGAGGGGCGTGCAAAGGTCTGGAAGTGGATGTGGGAAAGGACTGGTGTGGGGTGAAAATTTTAGTTTAAGGTTTTTTTTTTCTGTGTTGATGAATAACGGTGTCTGAATCTTGGCCTGCTAAATGGTATGCTGATCCAATGGGGGGAAGGGACATTGGGAGGGGGGGAAAAAGAGATTTTTTTAAAAAAAAAAAGTTTAGGGTTAATAGTTTTCTGGAGGGGTAAAAGAATGGCCTGGGAAACATGTTAAAGTTTGTTTTTAATGTTCTTGGTGACTAGAGATGGGTCTGGGTAGAGAACTGCCTGTCTCCCTCTCTCTACTCTTGGCATCCAGTGACAGGGGGTGTATGGAGGGGGGAGGGAGGGGTGGAAGGAAACCCAGACTCAAAAATGGAACCTTTTGACTGCTGAACCCCTCGGGTCACCCTAGTGGCAGGAGGGGACTCGGAGGGGGGCAGCATGAAGAAGGAGGAGGATTGAGTTAATATAATAAGAATTAGATTTTGAATTAGATTAGGAAACTCGCCAAAATTAATTGAAGAAGCTAGGAATTCCAGGAGGAAGAGAATCGTGGAAGCCACAATGTTTTTGTTTTTTGTTTTTTTCTTCTTTTCTTCTTTTTTCTTCTTCTTTTTTTAAATTTTTTTATGCCCTTTTTTTTCTTTTTTTTCTTTTCTTTTTTTGTTGTTGAATTATAATGAAGAATTAGCTGGGGGATAAGCCAAACCCCAGAGCTCCTCCGCCTCTGTCCTCTCAGTGGCAGGGGGGGGGATGAGGGGGGAGGAAGGAGGGGGGAGGTTAAACCCAGCCTAAAAATGGACCCCTTTGTTTCTCAATGCCCATGGGTATCACTGGTGGCAGAAGTGGTCTTGTGGGTGGAGGGAAAATGAAGGGACAGAATTTATGGTATATGTTGTGTATGTGTTGTCTTTATAAAATCAATAAAATATTATATATATAAAAAAGGAATATAAGGGCAGATGAAACAATTAGAGGAATCAAAGTAGGCAATAAAACCTACAATTTGAAAGCATTTGCGGATGATTTGGTAATCATGGTGGAAGAACCAATGAATTCTTTAGTGAAAGTATTAGGAAAAATACATCACTTTGGCCAAGTGTCAGGTTTTAAACTGAATAAAAGTAAAACCAAACTAATAGAGCAAAATAAACAAGAGATACAAGAGAGGATAGGAATAAATATTCATTAAAAAGTGAAATATTTGGGGATATGGCTAACAACAAAGAATAGTAATATATTTAAAGATAACTATGAAAAAACATGGAAAGAAATAAAAAGAAATTTGGAGATTTGGGGAAGAATGAATATGTCACTGTTAGGAAGGATATCGGTAATTAAAATGAATGTGCTGCCAAAAATGCTATTTTTATTTCAATCAATTCTGGTGATTAGCAATGTTAATTGCTTCAAAGAATGGCAGAAAGACATTTCAAGATTCATCTGGAGAGGGAAGAAGCCAAGAATAAAGTATAAATGATTAGCAGACAATAAAGATAGAGGAGGCTTCTCTCTACCAGATTTTAAATTATATTATGAAGCTTCTTGCATTTGCTGGATCTGGGATTAGACAACATTTTTTTAAAAATATGGATCTATTGGATTTAGGACATGATAATAGATTTGGCTGTCATACGTATTTATGGTATCAAATGACAAAAATACATAAACATTTTCATAATCATATAATAAGAAAGGCGATTTTTAAAGTTTTTGGAGAAATATATGGATTTGTTAGAACAAAAAGCATCTTGGTGGCTTTCCCCATTGGAAGCAATATTGGTTAAAAAGTTAAATATGGAAACCAATTGGGTAACATATAGAGTTGTTTATTGAAATGGATAACCTCGGTCTTACCTAAAATTCGATTCTTGTTCCAAATGCTACCAATTATAGGGAAAAAAGAAATATTTGAAATGTGGAAAAGAAATTTAAGCAAGAATACAATATAGATTGTTGACGGATATAAAAGAGAGAGGAGGATGGGGAGTTCCAGATCTCAAATCATATTATGCCTCGGCATGTCTTTGTTGGATTAAAGATTGGATGGTGTTAGAAAATAAGAAACTATTGGATTTAGAAGGCTTCAGAAATATTGCAGGGTGGCACACATATCTCTTACAAGATCAGAAAAAAGAATACAAAGAATTTACAGGCCATGTAATTAAAAAACCTTTATTCAAAGTATGGGAGGACTATAAGAACCTATTAGAACCTAAAATACCATGGTGGGCCTCCCCGCTAGAAATGACTGCATTGAGAAGCCAACCAAAAGGAGGGAAATGGTTGACATATCAAGTGTTATTAATAAAAGAAGAAAATCAATTTATATTAAAACCATACCACCAAATTCAAAATCACTGTGCAAGCTGGTTCCAATATTATCAATTAAAGAGTGTGTTCAAAAAAACATAAAGAGATTGGGTTTATAGAAAATAAATCAAAATTGCAAGAATTATTAATAGATAATATAAATAAACCATTATCAAAGTTATATAAATATTTATTGCAATGGGAGTTGAAAGACGAGGAGGTAAAGAGCACAATGATAAATTGGGCGCAAGATATAGGAAGACCGATATATAGAACACAATGGGATAAATTGTGGATAGAAAGCATGAGATTTACAGCCTGCATGGTGATTAAAGAAAATATGATGAAGCTTATCTATAAATGGCATCTAACACCAGAGATATTGACCAAAATCTATAAATCCAAATCTAATAATTGCTGGAAGTGCCGTGAAAAAGTGGGAAGCTATTACCACTGTTGGTGGCAATGTATAAAAATACATGAGTTCTGGAACAAAGTATATGAAAAAAACAAAAAAGATGCTGAAAATCACATTTGGTAAAAGACCAGAAATATTTTTATTGAGTATATCCTGGAGAATATACCCAAAGATAGAGAAAATATATTCCTATATGTGATTGCGGTGGCCCGACTGCTTATTGTACAGAAATGGAAGGGGAAAGAAGTTCCAACAATACAAGATTGGCATGTTAAATTAGTCGAATTTATGAACCTAGCCAAAATGATGGCTACTATAAGAAATATAGTGAAGTGAAGCTGAGGCTCCAATACTTTGGCCACCTCATGAGAAGAGAAGACTCCCTGGAAAAGACCCTGATGTTGGGAAAGATGGAGGGCACAAGGAGAAGGGGACGACAGAGGATGAGATGGTTGGACAGTGTTCTCGAAGCTACGGACATGAGTTTGACCAAACTGCGGGAGGCAGTGCAAGACAGGAGTGCCTGGCGTGCTATGGTCCATGGGGTCACGAAGAGTCGGACACGACTAAACGACTAAACAACAACAACTATAAGAAATGTTCCCAAACAAAAAAAAAAAATGAGTGGAAATATGTGGAGGATTACTTGAACAAAGAGGGTATTGAAACAAAATTGGTGATCTGCCTAAATTAAGATACACATAAAGTGATGTATTTGAAAGGTTGTGTAAGCCAAAACCCCTTAGGGGGCGTTGTTGTATGAATAAATTAAGAAAAGTGAGCGAATGGAAATTGGTGAAGGAAGTGATACACAAACAATTGGAAGTAGCTTTTAAGTTTTAATCCCCCCTCCTTTTTCTTTCCTTTTTCCTTTGTTTCTTTGTTTATTGCTCTCCTTAATTCTTTTATAATTTGTATATTTTTATGTATATTATATTATTTTATATCTCCTTTTTTGCTTGTTTATGTTTGTAATTTCTTTTTCTGCCTGTTTTTGTTATATTTTAAGGAAGTTAAATAAAGATGGTTTTAATTTAAAAAAGAAATGGATAACCAACTAAAATTGAAAGACTTCCAAGAAGTAAGAAAGAAAGTAACCAATTGGTTACAATATTTCTACTGTAGTTAAATGAAACATTTTAAAATGATAGAAAGAAAGGATTTACCTACCTATGAAATTTCAAAATTGCAGAGAGAAATAATAGAAAGGGCACTAAAGTGTTATCAAAAATGTACAATTTGCTGTTGGAATGGGAAACTAAGCATCAAGAGGTCAAATCCATAGTGATAAAGTGGGAAAATCCACTCTACTTCCCTGTGGGGAGGATTTGCGGTGGACCACGTGGCCACCCACTCCTCCCTGGGGGCGGGGGAGAAAGCCCCGTGTCACCCGGAGGTTCCTGGCCACATCATTCGCCAGCCAGCCAATTCGCTCGCTGGGTGGGGCGTCGCCGTGACCCATTTAAACTGAGGCGCAAGCCAGAGAGTTTCCTCTTGGCACACTATACAAATGATAGAATGGGAACGGCTTTGGAAGAGGGATTTGAAATTTATGGCTTGTAAATTACATGAAAATTATCTGAAAATGATGTATAGGTGGTATTTGACACCGGTTAAATTAGAAAAATGTATAAATCAAGAGAAAACAAATGTTGGAAATGTAAAGAATTAGAAGGCACGTTTTATGATATGTGGTAGCAATGTAAAGTCGTTAAAAGGTTTTGGGAAATGATATATAATGAATTGGGGAAAAATACTGAAATTAACCTTTATTAAAACAACAACAACCTGAAGCCTTCTTATTAGGAATTACAGGAATGGACATACCTAGAAAATACAAAAATCTCTTAATGTATGTGACTACATCCACTTGGATAGTGTTAGCTCAGCATTGGAAAGAAGAGTGGCAAATTAAGTTAATGGAATATGTGGAAATGGCTAAATAAACTGGAAATCTCCTAAAGCAACAACAAATTTAGGAATGAATGGAATATGTTTATTGCATATATATCAAAGCAATGAATACAAGTAAATACATCAGCATAATTTTTGAAACACCTGCAATGTAATGGGAGAGTATAAAATTGGATACAGATAGAAAAACAAAATAATACGGACATGCAAAATTAATGGAACCAGGGGAAGGAGTGGAGGGAGTCAAGGAATTCAAGGAATTCCAAATTTGAATTGATATTGGATATGTAAATATTTTTTCTTTTTCTTTTCTATTTTTTCTGTTTTTCCTTTAAAAAAATTTTTTGATGTTTATTTTTTGTGAAGTTTGTTACTGTGAAAATTAATAAAAAATAATAATCATAATCATTTAACAAAACTGTTATTAATACCCATAGCCCATAGCCATGGACAGTCATACCTCGGTTTAAGTACGCTTCGGTTTGAGCACTTTCAGTTTAAGTACTGCACGGATGCATCTGGAACGGATTAATCCACTTTCCATTACTTTCAAAGGGAAAGTTCGCTTCAGGTTAAGTATGCTTCAGGTTAAGTACAGACTTCCAGAACCATTGTGTACTTAAACCAAGGTACCACTGTATGCATCATAAAATTAATTCCTGTACAAAAAAGGAGAGCTATTATTTATTATTTTCAGTGTTTAGGTTTTTGTTTTTTAAAAAAAGAGAGACAATTAATCAGGGAAGTGACTAGAAAATGGGATTGTCAAACCACATGCTGATCCTCAATATCTTTGAAGCACCACTGAAATAAAAGAAATTGGCTTTTGCTAACTTTTTTAATGAGGTCCTCTGGGATCAGTGGAAGGTGTTTCTTCTGGGCTCACTATATCCTTGGATGCACTTCTTCCATAAGCAATATAAATATGAGGATGAGGAAGATTTCTTCTGCCGGAAGGGCTGTCTGCAAATTGAAGGGCAACAAAGGGTAAATGTTTGCCTCATCTCTGCTCTTTTTTACATTGTCTTTTTGCATGGCTTGAGTTTTCCTCCCTTGCTCCTCTACTGATCATTCAGCTCACTTTGGATAGCAGTTGATGGAAGCCATAGGAGGGGAGAGTGCTGTTGTCCTGCTTGCTGGCATCTGGTGGGCCACACTGAGAAGAAGATGCTGCACTGGCCTGATCCTGCAGGCTCTTCTTATGTGCTTAACTTCCTTGCTAATCACTACTAAGGAAGCAAAGAGAACTTGGAGGAGGGGTCTGGTGGAGGATCAGAATGGGAGGCATAGAAGGAATTTGTATTAAAATGATGCTTGATTTTGATTAGAGCTCTTTTTAAAACAATTATCAAACTGATTTTGAAAAGTGGGGAGTGGAATTTAAGATAGGGAAAATGAGAAACCAAGAAACCAAAAATGACAAATCCTTCTGTCCCTACTCTGTCCCGAGCCCTGCAAGAATGGCAAGCATTACCATTTAGGCAAAGTGATGAAGCTGCCTCAGGTGGCAGATGCTGGGTGGGAAATGTGGAGGACAGAATTGGGTGTGCCATATTGCTTGCACTTTGCCTCCTAAGCTGGTTGTAGTTGATGTGTAGTTGAGGATTCTCTGGTATCAAAGCAAAGTTAAGTTGCCAGTTTTGTCAGCAGCTGTGTGTAGTATTGGGGGAGGGGGGCACCATCTTATTCATCTCTTCAGGCAGCAAAAGGTTTTCATCCAGATCTCACCATTCTATCATGGTCTTGAGAATCTCTGTGGTTGGAGGAACAAAGGTTTAGGGTCCACCACCACCAACAGCAGCAGCAGTACTGGATCTCAGTCTTCTTAGCCTTAGATTTGGGGAATGGGCCATAACTCAGTGGTAATCTGTTTTGCCCTTCCAGGCTCAATCCATTTGGATAAGTCAAGTACATGTGTCAAATGATAGTTGTGTTATGGTTTGCTTATTGGTTCTGAAATTGCAAATGTAATTGATTTGGCTTTAACTGCACACTGAACTGAAATTCTCCACTTCACTCTCAGTGACATCTTCAGATCACAGAGGACTCTATGTGACTCATCTCCTGGGTTTAGTTTTCTGGACATTTTTTAGCCCTCCAGTCCAGATGGACCACCTATCACTGAGACATCTAACCCATACAGTGCTGGTAGGCAATCATCATTTCTCTGTGGAAAAGCCACAGAATCTGAATGTAAGCTTAACTTGTGAGCTACTTTGATCTACTTCTGGCCAGCCTACCAAATGGTTCCATTTATAACAAGGTGTATAAAAAGGAGCAGAGGTGGCCTGGTAAGTGCTGCATGTTTCATCCTCCTCCTCATCTCTTATGGGGCACTGCTAATAAAGGTGAGGACAAGCTCAAGCTGTGAAAAGAACAAAGCCTCATCTACGTGCATCACCCACATCATCATTGCCTGCATCATGTTTGCTCCAGCCATCTACATCAACTGCCATCCCTTCCAGGACTATCCCTTTGACAAGGTGGTGGCCTTTTTCCACACCATGGTCTTCCCTCTGATGAATCCCATGATCTACACACTGAGGAACAAGGAGATAAAAGTTGCTATGTGGAGACTGATGAAGAAATATAAAAATTAGTGATTTTGCAATCAGTCCCTCTTCCCAAGATTCATGGGGCTCAGGGTTTTCATGGATGTGTAGATCTTATGCAAATAGGGTAGACATCATCGCTTTCTGACACTCCAATGAATTTATATTGGAGAACATGGATACTGTTTTGTGTTCCTTGTAGGAACCATGGTATTAACATGACAAAAATCATAAATATCATATATAAATATTGCCAAATAAAAAATGCCCCTCTTTTTTCACCGAGAGAGCAAAACCTTTATTTTAAAAAATAAAAACAATCAATCTCCTTGGGGAATGTAGCAGAGGAGAAAATCCATATCCTGTGTACTGCCCCCAGAAAATCATCATGGTGCCCCCTCCTTACCATACTTTCCTACGCATGTTTATGCAAATATATTTACTTCCCAATAACTGTACTTAGGATTGCAAAATGGGGTTGTCAGCCACAAGCTTCTAATCAACATCCTCGAAGTAGCCTTGAAGTATTGAAAATAAATGAAAAAGAAGTTTGGTTTTTAATAAGGCCCTTGGTAGCCTGTGGATGAGGTGTACCCAAGGGTCTAGCTTATCCTTTGATACACACCTCCCCACCTTCAGCTCTCCCAGGGCCAGAAGTAAGATAGCTAGGGAGGATGAGGAGACCTTCTGCTGCCTCAAGGGCTGTCATACACTTGGTGGCAGCAAGGGGTAAGTGGCAGCTACATCTTCACACTTCAGCCTTCTCTTTCTCCCACTATACATCTTCCTTCCTTCCTTCCTTCCTTCCTTCCTTCCTTCCTTCCTTCCTTCCTTCCTTCCTTCCTTCTGCAAGAAAGCAAGAGGAGCAGCAAGACGAATAGGGTGAGAGAGCTGGTGGCTGTATTCACTCCATAGCCACAAGGGTGGGATGGGCAAGGTTCTTGAATTCTCTCTGCTACCAATAGTGAAGTGGTAGCCATAGCTGCCAAGTTCTCCCTTTTTTTTAAGGGAAATTCCCTTATGCTGAATAGGTTTCCTCGCGAGAAAAGGGAAAACTTGGCAGCTATGGTGGTAGCACACCTGCCTTTCATGCAGAAGGCCACAGATTCAACCTCTGGGTTCTCCAGGTAGGCCTAGGGAAGACTCCTGTCTAAAATCCTGGATAGCAACTGCCAGTCAGTGCAGATAATACCAAGCTAGATAGACCATCTTCTTATGCTCTGCTTCTTCTCCTCATCAAATCAATACTAATTTGTTCATCTATACTGTTTTTCTCTCATTAGGAAACATACACTCATTGTTTTCTATGTTGCAAAAGATAGTCTAAAACTTGCATACATTTTAAAGAGAGAAGAACAATCATGCCTTTTCTCTTGGAGGAATTGGGATTCAAAAATAGAAAGGTAATATTTTGAGGTCCCTCTTCTGGAAAATTCATGTGTTTGCATAATTTCTGCTTCACAGGTCCATAATGTGGGTATCTGGGAGAGAACCTTTATGTATGTGTATCTATTTCCTGTGATTATTCATTCCCATTATTTATACATGGAATGGAATTGCAAGGTTCAGCATATTTGCTTTATTTACAAATATCCAAGCAAAGAATGACAGAAGCAAGCAGGCGCTCCTAAAGCAGGCAATAAATATTCAGAGAACAACTTCTGTGCTCTCTTAACTCCAGTTAGGTGCCAGGGTGCCTTCAGAATGCACCGAGTCCCCTAACATACAGTACCACAGTGGGGAAGAAATGAATTGGCCACAGCCTGGGGAGATAGGAAATACTGCTACCGATGGTGACGGGGAACCAGGAACGAGCAGGGAGGGTTTAGATTCCCAGCACACGGAGGGAGAGGAGGGGGCACAGGGAAGAGAACAGGGGATTTCTCAGACCATGCAAGGGTTAAGCTCTGGATGGAGGAGGTGCCACAGCCTGCCTCTCCTGCACAAGGAGGGCTGAAAGAGTGTGTGTCGAAAAACTTTCCCGCCTTTGCTGCTAGAAAAGGAGTCGGAAATCACTGGAGCCAACTGCCAATAGTGAGGAGAGCGGTGATGGCTAGGTCTCGTACTGCTTTGTGTAAATAGTTGTAAATAAAAGCTATAGAAACGACAAACTGTTGTTGCTGCTACTGCTTCTGCGTGAAGAGAACAACTGCACGTCCCTGACATTAGGCACTATAAGCAGATGATCTCTCTAAACTAACATTTTTGCTCGTTCTCTCTACCTACATCTGCCCCCAGCTGGATATTTCTTATCTCTTCCTGTATCTAATTCAAAAGATGTATATCTCTCTCATATATTGCCCAGAGAAGGAGAGAGTTCATGGCACACTGAGCACTCAGCCGAAACTATTAGCACACCAGTAACCTAACAAGGAGGACATTAGTAGCTAATCATAACATTATTTCTACTGTATTAAGTGGGGCAGCAAGTGAAAGAGCACTAAAATATGAAATGCACAGATGAGCCTCAAACTGATGCTTATTAAATAGAAATTTCACCACTCTATTTTTCCTCATTTTTTTTATTTCAGTCAATGACCCTCCTTGCAATCCTTTCACTAAAACAGGGAGGGCATTTGGAGGTGAGTGCTCAGCAGAAGCTGAACTGAATGCTGAATCCCTCTTGGAGGAGCATGCTTTCTCCCAGATATAATCACACTGAGACTCTGAGTTTAGGAAAACAAGGAAGCCAGTGTTTATTAGAGAAAATACATGTTAGGTGAAAAGAGATTACCAAGCTTTAGTCAAGAAAGTGCAGCTATTTCTGGCACTTTGAAAACTATACCAGTATGATAAACTTCTTTTCAATTGAAATTGACTTTTCATTTGCCTTTTGAAAAAGCAACAGCTGGACAAGATACCCAAATGATAACTGGACCCCTGCTTTCTTACAAACCAGCCAACCAATGGGTTGTATGCACTGTTTATATAACCTTGAGGTGAAACTGGGGAAGGGGAAACCCACCTTGTAGATGTTTCCTGTTTAACATCTCCACCATTATTTGACTGCAGAGCTATGCACTCTAAAAATGGAACAATGGAACCATACAGTAGTGGAGATGGGACAACTGAACCATACAGTAGTGGCAGAGTTTGTTCTCCAGGGATTATCACAGATCTGGGAGCTGCAGCTGTTCCTCTGTTGTCTCCTCCTGCTCTTCTATGTCATCATCCTACCAGGAAACATCCTTATCATTGTGACCATTTTGAAATATTCCCATCTGGGATCCCCCATGTTTTTCTTCTTGGCCAATTTGGCTTTGATGGACATCTGCTATAGCTGTGTCACCCCTCCAAAGATGATAGCCAACTTCTTGGCTGGCTGCAGAACCATCTCCTACAGGGGCTGCATTGCTCAGCTTTTCTTCATTCATTTTCTGGGTGGGGCCGAGATCAACCTCCTTATTGCCATGGCTGTGGATCGGTATGTAGCCATC
Organism: Zootoca vivipara; assembly: GCF_963506605.1. Lineage (NCBI taxonomy): Eukaryota > Metazoa > Chordata > Lepidosauria > Squamata > Lacertidae > Zootoca > Zootoca vivipara. The sequence goes on from NC_083288.1 coordinate 42,017,224, forward strand.
TGCCACCCACTGCACTATGCCACTGTGATGACCAGGGTGGTTTGCTGGACATTAGTTGTAGGTTCATGGGCAGGAGGATTCATACATTCTATAATCCAGGTGATTCTCATCATACCACTTCCTTTCTGTGGCCCCAATGAACTGGACAATTTCTTTTGTGACATCACCCAGATCGTCAAGCTGGCTTGCACCAACACTTATGCATTAGAATTTGTCATGTTTGTTAATAGTGGTCTGGTCACTACTGGATGTTTCATCCTCCTCCTCATTTCATATGGGGCTTTGCTGGTCAAGGTGAGGACAGGCTCGGGTCAAGGGAAGAGCAAAGCCTCCTCTACATGCATCACCCACATCATCATTGTCTTCATCATGTTTGGTCCGGCTATCTACATCTACTGCCGTCCCTTCCAAGATTTCCCCTTCGACAAGATAGTGGCTTTTTTCCACACTGTGGTCTTTCCTTTGATGAACCCCACAATCTACACACTGAGAAACAAGGAGATCAAAGTTGCTATGTGGAGACTGATGATGAAGTATAAAATTTAGGCAGGTATCTGAAAGGAGAGTCTATTGCTTCAGTGATCACTTTTATTTTACCTTATCATCCCAGTTTCTTGGGCCAATGTTGTAGTAACACAGTAGTGCCTTTATAGTGAGTACATACAAGGTAAATTTTAAGGGTGATATGAAATGAAGTATTTCTATGAAATAAAGTGATAAACGTGGGTGAAATGGATTTTCAGCACTGTAGTCTAATGAATTAACTGTGTAGTAAAGCTAGCACATATTTTTAATAACTTTGGAATAACTTGCCAAAACCAATCAAATCTTCATGCTGGAAAATGTTAGCTATTTTTGAGTCATTCAGATTGGTGCTGCGGTTTCACTCCCAAACCTTTGTGGTAAAATAGACTTCTTAAACAAAACTTGAAGGTGAATCTTTACTTGTCAGGATGGCAACAACTGAACAAGTTGTATTATTTATATATTGAGTTCAATACAATTTATTTCTCTCCCTTGAGCCCAAGAGAGGGTTGAGTCTTCTTGCTTCAAAAACACACACTTTCATAGCAATGCATAAATCATTAGTCCTTTGCTTGGCTGTCTTCATAATCCCCCCCCCCCCCCGACACAGCCTGCTTGAAGTCTTCACACTCCCATGTTCTCAGGCAACAAAATGACAGCAAGACACCCCCACCCTCACATTTAACACACCCCCACCCTCACACACACACTTTTAAAGGCAGTTAACAAGTTAACATTCAGCATATCTGTGACCTTGATTGGAGCCGCCTGCTTTGCAACTGTTACATTAATGTACATGTTCTTTACCCCGGTACAATTTATGATTTGTAAAATACATTTTCTACCAAATACAGCACAAAACTAACAAGAAACACTTGAAGCACATTTGTTTTCTTCACATCTTCCTCCTTGCACACTCCTCTAAGTGTTGGAAATGTTGAGAACATTCTCCTAATAATGATGAGTATTTGTAATAAGTAAAGTTTATCAACCTTTGTTCTAATCATTAGACATTCTAGGAATATTCAAGTGTAATCTATGGAGCAGAGGTGGGTATGTTGTGATCCTCAAGACTTTGCTGGACTCCAACTCCCATCATTCCTGACCAATGGCCATGCTAGCTGAAGCTGATGGGAATTGGTGTCCAGTGACACATCGTTGGGGTTCATGTGCCTAAACCTCCTATAGAGGAACCCTGTATTATTAAAATTGCACAGAAAACAAAGAACTGATAGATTTTTGTGCAATCCAAACTCATGATCTACCTATATTGAATGCCCTGATACCCTTTCTCCATATAGCTGTGCTTGATCTGATATGTAGAGATCTTTCCTAATCTGATTAATTAATGAGGGTTTCTGGAAGCTTTTCTGTGTGAAAGAAACAAGCAGAAGGTTCATGATGTTTGGGTTATTCCTTTAGAGAAGTTGAGCAGGAACGTAGGAAGGGGGGTGATTCGCACCGGGTGTCATCCCTGAGGGTGGGTGACAAAAAGGCACATGCAGCAAACTCCGGCCACTGAAGCTGGTTGAAACTGGTTCTTTTATCTCTTCTGTCAAGGTCATGCTCACTATAATAATGCCAGAAGGAGCCCGGGTTTCACTTTCCTTTCTGTCTTTCTTTCCTTCTGGTGTGGTGTTCTGTACAGTGGTACCTCGGGTTACGAACACGAGCCATTCCGGGACGCAGTCCGAACCCCGAAATGGCCATAACCCGAAGTGCCATTTTGCACATGCGCAAACTGCGATTTCCACGATTTCCGCGCTTTGCGCATGCGCAGAAGATGTGCACGGTGAAAATACTTCTGGGTTTGTGGAGTTCGTAACCCGAGGTGTTCATAACCCGAGGTACGACTGTACATAGTATGCTTAGTGTTAAGGTTTAGACTTAGGATAATTTATTATAAATTTAAATTCAGTCTGCTGCAACTGGAGTTCTTATGGACTGTGCCAATCCTGAATGTATTGGATTTCTGACCATTATCCTCATTTCCCTTCAGTAGCAGTAAAGCTCTGCTGGCTGAAATACAATTGCCTCTTGTCTATTTACTGGGAATCCTACAACGTGTTTAAGTTTTTACTCTGCTAACTATACGTTGGAGTTCTGCTCTGGATCATATTGAGTAGAATTTCATGACAGTAGCCAGTCATATTTTACTATTTAATAGCACCACCAGGGCCGGCTCTACGGTCAGGCTGGGTGGCACAGGGCGCCACGGCGCCGGCCCGGCAGGGGGGGGGGCGCCACACAGCTGTGCCTGCCCACCTGCCGACCACTCCGCCGCGCAGGAAGCCCGCCCGCCTGTCGCGCTGGAAAACGGGGCGATGGCGGAGGGAACCATCACACCACGGCGCCAGGGCGCCAAAGGTGCTGAAGACGGCCCTGAGCACCACAAAGCCAAATTAGGCAACACTAATCTAAATAACGATGACAAAGGACGAGATGGTTGGACAGTGTTCTCGAAGCTACGAACATGAGTTTGACCAAACTGCGGGAGGCAGTGGAAGACAGGAGTGCCTGGCGTGCTATGGTCCATGGGGTCACGAAGAGTCGGACACGACTAAACGACTAAACAACAATAATCTAAATAACCAATCATACAACTTCCCTGTAAGATATGGCTACATAAGATATGACAATTAGAATAAGATCTATTATTTGATTATTGATGTAAACCCCCAAAAGGTATTTTTCATTGTTATAAAAAAATACCTCTATCTTCAGTACATTTTACTTTATTTTATATTATTTTTATTTTATTGCTTTGGCTAGTGGCTGATGCAAATAAAGATTCTTCTGATTCTACATGAGAATGTTTCAGTGCTAGTTCATAACTGGGGTAATGCATTCTGCCAATGTGGAAAAGAGCAAATTTCTTCACTGCTGATAAGGATCCAGGGCAGGCCAGCACAACAGGCCTGACAGGATTTCAGAGCCCATCAAGCAAAAGCGGAGTCATCAAAAAGGCAGGAGTCAAAGAGTGACAACCCAACTAACAGTTGCAGTCAGTGCCGGATTTACATATAAGCTAAACAAGCTATAGCTTAGGGCCCCACTCTCTTGGGGCCCCCCAAAAATGTAAAGGAAAAAATATAAGATAAAAAACAAATAATGTAAAACCTACACACAGGAACAGTGTTTCGGGTTGTTTATGGACCTATTAGGTCCATAAATTACCATATAGCATATATTCAACACAAAAAACAACAACCATTTGTTGTTGACAAAGGACAGCTGGACATATAAAGGGCCCCATTACCTTCAGTAGCTTAGGGCCTCATCAAACCTAAATCTGGCCCTGGGTTGCAGTAGACCAGGCTTCCTCAACCTCTGCCCTCCAGATGTTTCGAGACTACAATTCCCACCATCCCTGTTAGCTAGGGATCATGGGAGTTGTAGGCCAAAAACATCTGGAGGGCTAAGGTTGAGGAAGCCTGCAGAAGACTGATCAAAAGTAGATGAGAGAAATTAACAATAATGCAACAATCATGTCAGCGAAAGCCAGGGATTATTCAGTCTCTAGTGTTGTTGGGCAAATGTTAACTCAGGGGTAGGAAACCTCTGTCCCATGGGTCAACCTTGTTCCTCCAGGGAGTCCAAGATGACTCATGAGGCCATCTTCTGCAAACCACACCCACTTGTCCATCATCTTATGTACTTGGGTGACATCACCTGATGAGTGGAACAGTGGGGTTCAATCCTGTTGGTGGTCTGCTTTGTCAGCATATTGCCTGAAGATTCAAGGGGCAGCACGAGCTATTTGAAATCCCTGTTTTAAACAGCCCCATGCTACTTTTGAACCTCCAAAAACTGATAATTTATAGGACTTCCAAACAGCCCCACATTGTACTTTGAAGTCCTGGCAGTTGAAGCTTCACAGCTGATTTTTCAATAAAGCCCTTGGTGCTATCTTTTTAATAAGGTCCTTGGGAGGCAATGGAAGGAGCTGCTCCTAAGGGCCCTGGATGTCCTTGAATAGGCAACTTCTTCTCCCCACTTTTGGCTCTCCTAGGGCCAGAAGCAATATAGCCATGGAGATGGATGAGGGAGTCTAGGGGTGCCTCAAGGACTGCCAGAAAATTAAGGAAGGTAATTGGGGATTGGCAAGAGGCAGTTTTCTCTCAATTCTACATCCCTTTCCTTATCCTTCCTTGTTCTTCTGCAGCTCTTCTTGGGGGGAAGAATAAGTTGAACTGTTTTTTGGCTCCATTCTTTCTTTCACTATAGCCCTTAAAGGAACAGGCACATTCCCTTCTGGACAAGGACTTTCTGGACAAGCACCTACAACACTTTAACCCATATATGAGTATTGGCACATCGTTTTTAAACAAAAGAAAGCATAGATATTGGGGGGGATACTTGCAAAAATGTGAAAAGTGGGAGAAATACATAGAAAAATGTGTACAAATTTTCATGTGAACTTTTTTTTTAAGGAGAGTTCACACACTGGTGTGGAAATTGGGGGAGTGAATTTAATATTTGGAAAATGAGCAGCAGAGAGAGAAAAATCAATGGATCTATCCATTTCTAGGTTACTCAGAACGTAAGCATACAAGAGTGAAGATCTGATCAGGAAGGAAACTAGGAATCATTTTCTTCCCTTACAATGAGGAGCCCATTGGTTGTTGTTAGGTTGTATCGATTCAGGGGGTCTAAGAGCTGAACTGTTAGATTTGCTAAATTATGCCATAGAGATCCCTGTGCTGTAGTTCCTATTGACTGAAATCACACACCAGTTTTTGGCTGAAATCACTACTAAGAAGGTTTGAATTCCACTAAGATCTTGCCTCGTGCTTGGCCATTTCTGTGGACAAGAATCACACATGGGTGCTGGAATCACACAAGAGTGATCCTGACCTGCTGTATTTATTAGCTAAAGCTGCGGAGACCAAATGGATCGACATGAGCCTTTTTCCTGCTCCCTGCTGCTTGTAGTACTGCAACACACCCAATTTTGGGGAGAATTGATCAGAGCTTCCTGCTGGCACTTGCTGGAATGGTATAACTTTGCACCTGGGTGGAACACAAAGGAATAATCAACTGCATCACTGGAGTACCTGTGAGTAAGGCCAAGGAACACACCCTTTCATTACCACATCTAGACCTTGAGAGGAAGTGGGAACGTTTGAAGTTGGTGGCAACTTTGTGGTTTTGTCTATGTTAATTTATGTTTTTGTCTGTGTTACTAGTGTCTTGATGCTGTCACTTGCTGATTTATATGAATAGTGTTGTTTGGCAATACACAAACAGGATCAGATTTAAGAATTAAGGGAGCTTTTGATGGAGCTTTGAGGAAGGTGATGGCCCATTTGCAGAGGGGAGAATAAATTTTACCAACAGCCAGGAAAGAGCTTATAGTTTATGGATTCCACATTAGTTAACCTTTGCTCTTCCTGATGTTTCTGAACTACAACGCCTGTCCTTCAATGACAACATGGCTAATGGAAGTTGTAGACTAACAACATTTGGAGACCCACAGGTCCCCTACCCTGATCTAACAATCAAAACTCTATCTATTTTTAAAATATATTCTGGAGTTATAAGAAGTACTGCATAAGATTTTGGAAGTTCTAAAACAGATTGTACAGGTTTCCTTATCTGCCAAACTCACCCCTTCCTTTTCCATAAATGACGTCCCACAGAGATATGCCACATCATCTACACTTCTCTGTGCAAAATTCAGTTGATCCAGACATAACTTAGAAGGTTCATCTTTTCTTGGCCAGCCTACTAACTGGCTGCATGTAGAGGAATGCATACAAGTGAGGGGGAGGGAATTCTGTGATAAATGTCTTCATCATTGTTCCATTTCAAGGCTATAATCTGCAAGGATGGAAAATGGGACTCATACAGTAGTGGTCGAGTTTGTTCTCCAGGGAATATCACAGATCTGGTTGGTGCAGCTGTTCCTCTGTACCCTACTCCTGCTCTTCTATGCCATCATCCTACCTGGAAATGTCCTCATCATTATGACAATTAGGCATGACCCCCATTTGGGATCCCCCATGTTTTTCCTCTTGGCCAACCTGGCTTTCATGGACATCTGCTACAGCTGTGTCACAACTCCGAAGATCATAGCCAACTTCTTGGCTGGCTGCAGAACCATCTCCTACAGAGGCTGCATGGCTCAGCTTTTTTTCATTCATTTCCTTGGTGGGGCAGAGATCATTCTCCTTATTTCCATGGCTGTGGATCGCTATGTGGCCATCTGCCACCCACTGCACTATGTCACTGTGGTGACAAGGGTGGTTTGCTGGGCTATGCTGCTGTGTGCATGGGCTGCAGGTTTCATACACTCCATGATACAAGTCATTCTCATTGCCCCACTGCCTTTTTGTGGCCCCAATGAGTTGGACAACTTCTTTTGTGACATCACCCAGATCATCAAGCTGGCTTGCACCAACACTTATACATTAGAGTTTGTCATGTTTGTCAACAGTGGTTTGGTCACAATTGCATCTTTCCTCCTCCTCCTCATCTCTTATTTGGCCCTCCTTGTCAAGGTGAGGAAGGGCTCAAGCCAAGGAAAGAAGAAAGCCTCCTCTACATGCATCACCCACATCATCATTATCTTCATTATGTTTGGCCCAGCTATCTATATCTATTGCCGTCCTTTCCAGGACCACCCGTTTGACAAGGTGGTGGCCTTTTTCCACACTGTGATCTTCCCTGTGATGAACCCCATGATCTATACACTGAGGAACAAGGAGATCAAAGTTGCTATGTGGAAACTGCTGAAAAAAATATACCAAAATCTCCAGACAAGTGAAAGATAACGATATCATAGTATTGCAATACCATAAAGAAGGCTGATCGCCAAAGAATTGATGCTTTTGAATTATGGTGCTGGAGGAGACTCTTGAGAGTCCCATGGACTGCAAGTAGATCAAACCTATCCATTCTGAAGTAAATCAGCCCTGAGTGCTCACTGGAAGGACAAATCCTGAAGCTGAGGCCCCAAATACTTTGGCCACGTCATGAGAAGAGAAGACTCACTAGAAAAGACCCTGATATTGGGAAAGATGGAGGGCACAAGGAGAAGGGGATGACAGAGGATGAGATGGTTGGACAGTGTTCTCGAAACTACGAACATGAATTTGATGAAACTGCGGGAGGCAATGGAAGACAGGAGTGCCTGATGTGCTCTGGTCCATGGGGTCACAAAGAGTCGGACATGACTAAACGATTAAACAACAACAAAATTGCAAAACTTGCTTTTATTCTTATGCTTTCTTGCACTTAATCATTATTCACCAGATTTCTTACACCCCCTTTGCTTAGTGAATTCCAGAGACTGCAGTAGATTAACAGTACAGTGGTACCCTGGTTTTCAAACAGCTTAGTTCACGAACAACTTGGAAACTGAACGTTGCAAAACCGGAAGTAGGTGTTCTGGTTTGCGAACTTTTTTTCAGAAGCTGAACATGCTCCGTTTTGAGTCCCTCTGTTTCCCTTTTGAGTTGCTAATTTGCTTCCCTCTGTGTTTCCTGTTGCACTGCTAATTTGCACCCCCCATTGTAATTCAAGCCTTCCATTTCCGATTGCAGTGTTCTGAGCTGATATTTGGAGCTGATATTTGGTGTTTTTTTGCTACAGGATTTGTTTTGCCTTTTTTGTTTTGAAGCTTTTTCAGTTAATTTGTTTATGTGACTGTGTGGATCCCAGTTCAGCTACTGATTGATTGATTGTGTGACTGCAGAAATGGTTAAAAGCCCCCCCCATGCAAACAATGACTATCAACAGTGCAGATAAGAGAAAACAATTAATTTTTATTATCTATAATACTGTTTTATTTATTTTATAGTATATTACTTTTATTATTGCTTTCCTTTTATGGATCAATGGTCTCGTTAGATAGTAAAATTCATGTTAAATTGCTGTTTTAGAGGTTGTTTTTAAAAGTCTGGAATGGATTAATCTATTTTGCATTATTTTCTAAGGGAAAGCACACCTTGGTTTTGGAATGCCTTGGTTTTGGAACAGTCTTCCGGAACGGATTAAGTTTGAGAACCAAGGTACCACTGTAACACTTTTATTGTCTAAAAGTAACTATACAACAGCCCTAACAAACTTACTGCTGCAGATCATATTTGTGCACCAGTCCTTCTGCCCTAGTCCTAGTTTCATTTTCCATGTCATACCATATAAGCCATTGCCTCTCTGTTCAGGATCACCTGTCACCACATTTAATCTAAACTACAAGTCACACAAACATATTTTAACAGCTTCCCATCCTTGAGGTGGTGAGTGGATGATCAGTCACCTCTAATAACACCTGGGGACTATTCTGCCCCATTACTGGTTGCTATTTCTATCTAAACAATTAATAATCTCTGTATTGTGCAGGTTTCCTATTCACCCCGCCTCTAGAGGTGACCACCTCCATGTTCAAAGATGGGAAGCAAGCTTCTATAGGTGGTTTCTGGGCCTGGGCTTCTGTTGATGTTCCAAGATCTTGGCATGTTGACAAGCTTTGCTCTTTTGATTGTATGGTTCAACATAATTCTGACATAAGTTGCATATGTCTTCTGCTCCTTCTAAATGGGCAGCAAGGCCTATAAAGGTTGCCAATTTCTCCACCAGCACATGAACGTGACCCGTCTTACAGTCTTCAAGCATGTGGCTGGTGAAGAGGGTGGCCAGCATGGCATGGTGGAACTAGCCATCATGTTCTCACAACCACCTCAGATGTGCTTTTGATATCTGAAGAAGTGTGTCTTCATCCCCCTGTGTATACAAAGCTGCATGTGAAGCTTTATAGACAAGTTCTAAAAAGGAAGTTCTACAGGAAAGGCGGCTTTCTCTCTCCACATGCATTCATTCTGTCCTTGATTAATGTATGGAAAAGGACTATATGTTGAATCTCAGTGTGGGAACCTCTGGTTGCCTGATTATGGAGTTAGCTCCCTATCTCTCTGCTCAGCCTGCTTTGCAAGGCAGACGATGATATGTTTTAATTTCCTTAAATCTTTAAGCACAAACATATTATACTGCATGGGAAGATCCATAGTAACACATAACAATTATCCATACGGTAGTTGCATATTGTTTGCCAACTTCATGGTGTAATAACTAATAGCTTGCCAAAGTAATCACACATTAAGGCTGGGCAAGACTTGGTGTGGTATTCAACTAGTTTGAGCAGATCCATTGAAATTAATGAGCATGATTAAGTAAAGTCCATTACTTGCAACAGGTCTACTCTGAGTAAAATATAGTTGGATGCCACATGTGAAGCCAATCCGCTCCATTCCTTCATGTGTACACTATAGTCCATCTGTGGACTCTACTTCCTTTACTCTTCATAATGAAGAGTGTTTCTAATAAATAAACTTGTATGACAATTCTCCATCATCTAATCTATTTCTTATGCCACTTTGTTATGGATATGCAGGTGGAGACTGCAGTGGGTCCCCATAGTATTAAGGTTACACACAAGGCAAAGTGTTGGTAACTTTTGAAAGCCTAATAAGATACTACCTGAAAGGCATGGACAATGTTCATCTACACTTCTTGATCCCGTCATCCAATAATGTCTAGTCAGGTACATGTTATGAGTCATTGCACTGAGTTAGGGTTACCATATTTTGAAGAGCAAAAAAGAGGACTCTATAACGACTCTTATTTTAAATACCTCTGTTATATGTAGGCTATAGAAGCTGTGATATATTGCTGAGGGGGGCAGGAGAAGAGAAGAAGAAAGCAAGTCTTCAGCCACCAGTTATGCCTATGTCTCATCCAGAAATTATAGCCAAAGACATTTTTGCAAATTTAAAAAATCCATCCGGACAAAAAGTTTACCCCTAAAAAAGAGGATATGTCCTGGAAAAAGAGGACACATGGCAACCCTAACTGAGCAGACAGATTCACACCATACATTTAAAGCACATTCAGCACACATCTACAGCACATGGCTTCCCCCAAAGAATCCTGAGAACTGTAGTTTGTTATGGATGATAGGAACTGTAGCTCTGTGAGGTGGAACTAGAGCTCCCAGGAAGCTACTACAGTATGTACTTTAAACCTGAAGAAATGTGAGCTTTGCATTCAAGTTTAATTCTAGTTTTTACATCATCATCATCAGGCTGGGAGAACCGCCAGGTTTGCAAAAATACAACAATAAAATGCAAAATAACCTTAGGGGAAGGCACCCCCCCAAAAAAACCCCCCACATAACTCTGCTGATTAAGTACTGAGCATGTTCACCAGCCTAGGGGTTCTAAATTCCTTTTTGAGTGGAAAGGGGAAGGAATGGAATATCCTGAAGTAAGGCATGGCTAGTTGAAACAGTGCACAAATGGTTGTAAATTTTTCTCCATGGACACGCTCTTCTGCCTTATTCCTTGGATAAATGGTTGTTGGACTAGGGCCCAGATCAAGGCCTACTGCTTCACCATTTCCAATCCCATCCCAGAGTTCACCTGCACTTTCTCCATCTGATTCACTATGCAAACTTTTTAATGAGCTCCCTGAAGACTGATAGCTGGGGTGTCTCTGCCTTGAGTCTCTTGAGCTCTTACTATGGCAGCTTCCAGTATCTGTGTGCCAAGGCCTTTAGATGAGCAGGGAAGTATTTTGTTATTCCCAAAGAGGAAAAGAATGTGACCCTTTTCACTGCCCTTTACCCCAGAGGAAGAATAAGGAATTGGTTCTTTTTTTCTTTCCTTCCTTACAATGTTCAGATTTTAGTTATTATTTTTTCAGGTTGCAGGGCTAGATCTTCAACAATCAAAAGCATTTTGTCCTCACTCACACATCCCTGATCACACATACATTATGTGTTAACTCATGTGTAAGCCCATGCTGCCACAGAGGTGTGATATGAGCAAGATCTTGGGCCCACAGTTTTGCCACAAGGCAGGGGTGTTCAGCTATGTTAGTCAGAGATGAAACAATGAGAAAACAAAGAAAGCCAGGCAAGCTGTTGATCATTATCGTTCTGTTTGCAAGCAGACTCCCACTGACCATGCAAGGAGAAGAAGGGACCAGAACAAAAGCATGTTAGAATTTTTTAACCCTCAGATAGTACCCACCCTTGTAACAGAAAAGCTACCCCCAAAATGGCAGAGAAAAGGGTTGTACCTGTAAATCAGGACACACTCAGATTTCATGTTTCTCCAGCATATTTACGAGTCTGTTAATCAAGATGCTTGACAATACCTTTTTCCAAACCAGTTTGAGATACCCTTTGAAACAGTGAATACATTGACTCCAGAATCCATTTTCAAGCACCTGTTTATTCATACATTGATACCGGTAGCTGCTCTTTGGGCAAATCTGTGGGGATAGTTATCAATACTTGTTAAACCAGAGGGGAAGCTTGGGAAGGATTTCCTGCTATGTGGCTGGAGGAGTCTCAGTGCTGACTAGGGGTTAAACATGACTGTTGTATTGCTCTCTGTTTACAGCTCAGGCTTTACTGGTAAAGCAGGTTCTCTCCATAGGAGAGAGCATGGGTTGCGGCTGGGCTAACAAGACGACCCAGGGCCTTGGGGGGTGGGTCTGATATTTGGCTTTGATTGGTGGTTTAATTGTTGCTGGGGATTTTTTCCTTGTTGCAATTTGATGATTGACAGCCCTTGCTTGGTTTAAGCTGAAGGAGCAGTTTGTGCTACCTCTTTGCTGCTTGCTTCGAATCTCCCGCCCACCCTCCGCTTCATTTAGGCCCCTTTGCTTGACCTTGCAGTGCCTGTCTAGGTGGTCGCCTGTATTCAGGGGCCTGGTAGGAATTTTGCCATTTGACTGATTGGCTGGTGTCAGGTGGTTTTTGCCTACCATGCTGCAATTAGTCACAACTTGTAAGGTTGCGGTTAGTCATTGGTTCAAATAATTGGTCGAGGGGTACGGATTTTGGCTGGGCCTGACCCTCATGTGATTGCTGCTGCCATATAGAAGTATTCCGTTAAAGGAATCCGGGGCTCCACATGTTTGTCTGTTTATCCCCGCTAGGGGTCAGGACCACGCATGAGCCTCGGGGAGCATCTGGGGAGAGGACAAAGAAGGGCTTGTGCCCCCTGCCCTGTCCTCTCTCAGGGGGTGCTGACTTACTGACTCCCCTACTAGGCTAGAGGGAGTCAGATCTGTCCCAGGCGGGAGACAGATGGCTGGGAACCAATGACTAAGCAACCACTCACATTTAATTGATTGTATTTTAATAAAAAAGTTGTGGCCAAATTTTAATGCCAAAAACCTTAACAAAATTATGGTGTCTGTGTGAGTTATTGGGGGGTCCTCTTGGTGCCTCGGCACGCAAAAAATGATATTTCATTAATTTTTCCATAACAGTTACAAGCTGGTCACTGAGGATATGTGCACCATATATTTTTAAAAGTACATTTAACACACATTTCTCCCCTCAAAGAATAATGGACCCTGTAGAACAGGGAATAGGTTACTGAGAGCTATAGCTCTGTGAGGTGTAACAGTGCCCCAAATTATTTGTGGGAAACAATGTGCTTTGAATGTACTTTAAAGGTATAGTGTGTATGTAGCCAGAGTCCCCATTAAAGTTAAAGATAAATTGGCATATTATTATTAAAAGGTAAAGGGACCCCTGACCATTAGGTCCAGTCGTGACCGACTCTGGGGTTGCGGCGCTCATCTCGTGTTATTGGCTGAGGGAGCCGGCGTACAGCTTCAAGGTCATGTGGCCAGCATGACAAAGCCGCTTCTGGCAAACCAGAGCAGCACACACAGAAATGCTGTTTACCTTCCCGCTGTAGTGGTACCTATTTATCCACTTGCACTTTGACGTGCTTTCGAATTGCTAGGTTGGCAGGAGCTGGGACCGAGCAACAGGAGCTCACCCCTTTGCAGGGATACGAACCACTGACCTTCTGATCAGCAAGCCCTAGGCTCTGTTGTTTAACCCACAGCACCACCCGTGTCCCCTATTATTATTACAAAGCATCAAAATGGCATCAGAAAGTCAAATGGCTGTCACAGGGCTTATGGAAGCCTGGACTGTGTAAAATGTGTGGGTCTGGGATTACACATCTTTTCTCTCCTCCAAAAATAATCATTTGTTGTTGTTGTTGTTGTTTAGTCGTGTCCGACTCTTCGTGACATACTCTTGGAGAAACAAAACTCTGATCTACATAGATCTTCAAGATAAGATTCTGGAGGCAGAACATGGAATCATTTAAATGTAGTGGTCCAGTATTTTTTGATATAGTTTTAATGGAAGGGCAACAATGATTCCCCATTTCCCCATTTGTGAATTTCTGCCTGAAAATGGTTTAAGGCTAGGCACATATTCAGAGCAGTGAACATTTGATCCACCACTCAGAGGTCAGTATTTTGGGTACATGGGTACCTGCATGTTTCTAGTGACATATGTAACAGGGTTGCCAGATCACCTGAGCACCTGGGTAATGATATAGCCACAAAATGTCTTGATAATATTAATATGATATACTTCCTTCCTTCCTTCCTTCCTTCCTTCCTTCCTTCCTTCCTTCCTTCCTTCCTTCCTTCCTTCCTGATTAATAGAACTGGAGATTATTCAATTGGTTGAGTGCACACACATAGTTCAGAGATTACCCTGTTTTTGATCCCTTGCCACCTACCCAAGAAACCAAATGAGAAGTCAAACCAACCAACGATGCACCCCTGAGGACAGCTGTGTGTCACATCCCTTAGTGATAAAGTATTGTTTTCTTCTCTAGCACCATTGGAGCAGATAACACACAACTAATGCAGTCAAGCAGATATATCATCCAAATAGATATTGTCATCCACACACCAGCCACAGGCAGAGGAAGGAACTGGATCAAGCAGCTCCATGCTGATGATGATCAGGACAGAAGAAGTTGCTGTAGCAACCTCAAGGAATTTCTGTTGGATTTTGGAGGTGGGTGAGAAACCATTTGAGGATGTATTGCATTTTTCCAGAAGGCAGGTGGAAAACAATGGGAGGAATGACATATTGCAAACATCTCCAAAGAGCTCTCCAGCCATTTCCATCAACTAATCTTCCCTTTCCCATTCTCTAACTTCACATGCCTTTTGGTGGATAGACTGCTGAGGAACACTGGAGTAGTGTGAAGACTGGTCAATATTATTATCATGTAATTGTCCATCCAGAACACTGGAGACTACATAATATACCCAGTTTCTGATATGGCATGCCTCTAAGAGGTCTACTGCACTCGTGTTATATTTGTGGGTTTCCTCTAGGCATTGGTTAACCATGGCAGAATACTCACCTTGCCACAGTCTGATCTGTAATAGAATAGTCCCAGGATGCTTTCAGTAGACTGAGGTTTGGGCAGTTGTGTTCCTTGCTAAGTGAGAATATAAGAATGTGAGAAATTAGAACTGTCATTCTACATCAGTCAGCAACTGCATACCCATGGCAGTTTGTTCAATTTTCCTGGTGTTTCCCTGTTGATTTCTGCATGTAATTGGAGCTTTCACATGACATAAAAGCCACTTCAAGAACTATAGAGGAATATAGTGAATATTGAGTGCTCATTTCCGTATTAGTTGCAAATGATTTTTTTTCCCTCTGGAAAGGAATAACATGGAAACTAGGACTAAACAGCACTATGGTTCTGGAAGTGATATTTGTAAAATATCATGTGAATGCAGAAATCAACAGTTCGAGAAATGGGGAAATGGAATAAACTGTAGTGTGATTGCAGCTTGTGACATCAGGCTGAGCACTCTGACTTCTTATGGTGACTAACCAGGTGTTTCTTTGGAAAGGAAACACAAAATAGGGGAAGATAATGCATCTGGCCTATTAATAATTAAATCAGAGCAACACACAATTTTAAGGTAAGTCTTTGCACGACAAAAAAGAAGTGGATACAGTTCAGTAATGAACATAGACAATGAATCTATCATATCCACCTCTCTGTGTGTGCACATTCCTGTGATGCAGTCTCAGTCAAACCCCCTGCCGGTGAAGCTGATGCTAAATGAAACCACTGCGTAAGGGCACATGGCAGCTACCACTTTCTTCTCCATGGGCTCCTCTGTGTGGTAACTTCTCCTTGGAATCTTCTCTAATCTCCTTCTGCAGATCTGGAGTACCCAAATGGGTAGTTCTTCAGATATTCCACAAATTTAGATTGTATTTTGGAAAGTGGTCTGCTTCTTAGGAAGATAGATACAGTGGTACCTCTACTTACGAATTTAATGCGTTCCGAACACACATTTGTAAGTCGGAAAAAATTGTAAGTCGAATCCCATAGGAATGCATTGGGAGAAAAAAATTGTAAGTCGAAGCAACCCTATCTAAATATTCATAAGTAGAAAAAAATCCTATCTAAACAGCATCCAAGATGGCCGATGGAGCTCCATTCGTAAGTAGAAACATTCGTAAGTAGAGTTATTCGTAAGTAGAGGTACCACTGTAGTTGGAAAGGTGATGATGATGATGATGATGATGTGTGTGTTGTAGGACAATATATTTTAGAGGAGCTGCATTGATGGGGAAGGGCCATAGCTCACTAGTAGAGCATCTGCTTTCCATTAAGAAGATCCCAGGTGCAATCCCTGGCAACTCCAAGTAGGAGTGTGAATTTTCTCCTCTAAAACTCTGAAAAACCACTGCCAGTCAGTGTAAACTATACTGAGCTATATGAACTAATGGTCTGACTCAATATAAGGCACCTTGCTGTTTTCCTAAAAGAGGTGTGTGTTTGCACCACAGCCCTTCAGATATCTGTTGAATTAGATTGGACAATGGTCAGGGGTAAGGAGCTGGACTCTGCAGAGCCGCAGGTTCTCAACTCCTGGTGCAGATAATACTGAGTTGGATAGAGGAATGGACTTAGTATATGTCATCTTCCTATGTTCCTATGGATAATGTATGAACAATTAGGACTGGGGTCCCAGGACCCAGTCAAGAATAATGGCAGCTGACACATAGCTACACCCTTTGCTAAGGCTATAATGGAAGTATCTCATTACCACCTTTTTCTCTCTTTCCAGTTTTTACAGTGATTTGCAAGAAGACAATGGCATGGGGAAACCAGACAATGGTGAATGAGTTTGTCCTTCTGGGCCTCTCTGAAATTTGGGAGGTCCAATTGGTCTTCTTTATCGTCTTCCTCCTCCTCTACGTGGCTACTTTCTTCATCAACATTCTCATCCTCTCAGCTATTTTCAGATGTCGCCATCTTTCAGACTCACCCATGTTCTTTCTCCTGGGTCATTTGGCTTTCCTGGACCTCTGCCTGTCCTCCTTTGCCACTCCAAGATCTCTTTTTGATTTCCTCGCCCAACACCATGTCATTTCCTTCCATGGTTGCATGGCACAAATCTTTTTTCTTCATCTCTTTGGGGGCAGTGAGATGCTCCTGCTGATAGCCATGGCCTATGACCGGTATGTGGCCATCTCCCACCCTCTCCATTATGCCACACTCATGAATCGGCGGCGATGCATGGGGCTTGTGCTAGCCTGCTGGACTGGTGGGCTCCTCCACACCACTGTGCAATTGGTTTTTACAATTAATGCACTTTTCTGTGGACCCAATCTTGTGCACAATTTCTTCTGTGACATCCCCTTTGTCATTAAGTTGGCCTGCACTGACACATACCTCCTGGAAGTCATGATGGTCACCAACAGTGGCATTATGTCACTAATGTCTTTTGTTGCTCTGCTTCTCTCATATGGATTCATTCTTTATACCATCTGCTCTATGCCCCACTCTAAAAGGACCACAAAGACTGCTTCCACATGTACCTCTCACCTCATTGTGGTTACCATGTACTTTGGGCCAATTATGTTTATTTACCTGCAGCCATACAGTCAATTCATGGCCGATAAAGTGCTCTGCATCTTCTACACCTGTTTCACCCCCTTGCTGAACCCAACTATCTATGCTTTGAAGAACAAGGAGATGAAGGTTGCTATGGGAAGTCTGCTGGCAAGGCTTTCTGGGAAGGTTTCCACTCAAGGCCAGCCCTATCATTAGTCAGCATGAGATGGCCACTTCGAGCAGCTTATTTTGGTTGTCACAAAAGAGAGGCAAAATCAATAGTTATTTAATTTTACTGCTCACAGTGTGGAGAACCCAACTATCTATGCATTAAAAAACAAAGAAATGGAGGCTGTCATTGGCAGTCTGTTGGCAAGGATTTCTGGACAGGTCTCCACTTAGGAATGAACACAGCACTAGGCAGCCCAAAGCCGCCACCTCTTGAA
Source organism: Zootoca vivipara (assembly GCF_963506605.1). Taxonomy (NCBI): domain Eukaryota; kingdom Metazoa; phylum Chordata; class Lepidosauria; order Squamata; family Lacertidae; genus Zootoca; species Zootoca vivipara. The sequence continues at coordinate 42,034,907 of NC_083288.1, forward strand.
ATTGAATTTGGGTGTCACGAAAGAGCAACAAATTTAATTTACTGATCTTCTTGCATTTATACATGGGGTGGAGAAAGTGGTTAGGGAGAAGTTTTTCTCCTTTTCTCCTTATTCTAGAACCCGGGCTCATACAGTGGAGCTGAAAATGAAGTGCTTCCTTACACAGCGCACAGCTGATGGGTGGGGAAGCTAAGCTTTAAAAAGTCTTTTAAATAAACCTTATTCAACATTAGCTCCACCCCACCCCTAAATTGATTTGGGCCTGGATGTAGACCAGATGTTCTCTGGGTAGCCCCGGGTCAAATGGGGTGCTGGGTTCCACCCTAGGATTTCTTTTATTTTCTACCTCAGCTACCAAAATAACCTGACCAGCCACTGGTGTGCAAAGACCTATGCAGCTTGGGGACCAGGATACCAGAAAGACCATCACATCCCTTATTTACTAGGCCAGGGCATCTGGCATGTATCATTTTATCGGGAGGTCCTGAATATTGTTTTTAATCCAATCAGTACTTATTGATGTTTTAATAAATATTCTATTCTCCTTTACATCTACAGGTGTGGCAGTTGATGTGCTAGACCAGTGTCTGGCTTTGGTAATAGACTGGATGAGAGCCAATAAGCTGAACCTCAATCCAGATAATACAGAGGTGCTGTTAGTAGGTGGTTCCCTAGACAGGTTGGATGGGAGACTGCTTCCTCTTTTGGGGGTTACTCTCCCTGTGAAGGAGCAGGTACATAACTTGGTGGTGCTCCAGGACTCATTCACTAGGAAGCGTTCGAGGTATCTGGGGGTACCAATTGCCCATAATTTGAACAAAGTTGTAGCAGTCTAATTAGAGAACGGTTTGTTTGTTTATTTATTTATTTGTTCCTTAGTTTTTATTATATACTAGCTGACCCGGCCACGCGTTGCTGTGGTCCTTTCCTGTGACAAAAACAAAAGGGTTAAAAACAGGACCACATTATCTACCTGGCCCTGCAAGGGCCTGGCAACAAAAGGCGCGTTCTGAAGCACCCGAGTTGTTCAGTTCCATAAAAATTCCAGGAAGTGGCAAGGGGAAGGTAGGGGGTTCTAAATCGGGGGGGGGATTGGGCACTGCAAATATCTGAGGACATGGTTGTTGTTATTGTTTTTAAAAAAGACGTAGAGGGTTGCATTCAGTCGTAGTATACGTGAAATGGAGGGGAATAGCCCCCCTTCAGATCCCCCTGAGCCTCAGAGTCCCTCTGATTCGAGGCGAGATACTGTGGAGATGGCAGGTTTCATCCCTGTGTGTCCCCCCCCACCCTGTTCTGACCCATTACGTATCCCTACTCCCTATTCGGCCCCCACCCCAGGCAGGCCCTTACCTCCACTTGGCAATGTTGGTTTTTTGGTGGGGGATTTTTTGGGGGGGGTGTAGTGGTGCTAAATGGTAAAGTAAAAACCCCTTGCCATGCAGGGGCCTACATAAATCAAAGGCTGTGCTGCGGCCTGATAATGGCCGCTTTGGTGGTTTCAGTTGCTTGGTTGATGATGTCATTTGGTTTGTGGGTGTGGCTTAAATTTCACAGGAAGGGAGGGGGTGGAGGAGGGTATAACACCACTTGAGGGCGCTGTTTGACTTGGTGGAAAACCAGGTCTGTATCTGCCCAGGTGTGTGATTTGAGGGATTTTTGTCCCCAACAACGCTTGGGGAGTGGCCTGGATCGTTGTGTCAAAATTTCAGGATGATCGGTCAAGCGGTTACGGAGAAAAGTGGAACCTGCAGTTTCACGATTTTTAGATTTTTATATATATAGATAGATTTTTCTCCTCCTCCCCTAATTAGAGGTGGATATCATTCCATTCAGATAGGTGGTAGAATCACACACATTTGGGACAGGGAGAGAAAATCACACCCCTATTTACCCTCCTTTTTTTAAATCTCCTACCATCTACCCAGAAAACCAAACCTGAAGTCAAACCAAGGCACAATGCAGCCTTGAGGGCAGCTGCATAAATCTTGCTTTAGTGACAAAAGTATTACTTTCCTCCCTCTTGCTCTGTAAGAGCAGATAAGGCACTAACTAAAGCAGCCCCCTTTGGGGGGGATGAGCAATTAATTACACACACACACACACACACACACACACACACACACACACCCCACTGTCTCTTGATTTGCTCTTTAGCCTGCCTTTCAAGCAGAGATCACATCCACACAGATAACTCATCCCCACACCACTCATAGGCAGAGGAAGAAACTGAATCAAACAGTGCCATGCTGATGCTGAACTGAACAGAAGAAGCTGCTCCAGAAAACTTCAAAGAATCTCTGCTGGGATTTGCAGGTGATATAGACCATTTGAGGGGGTGTTAGGTTTGTCCAAACACAAGTGCCTTTGGGAAGAATGACACGTTGCAGACTCCTTCAAGGAGCTCTTCAGCAGTTTCTGCCACCTAAACTTCTCATTTCCAACTCCAGCACCGCACATGTCTTTTGGTGGTTGAATTACTGATGGAATATGGGGCAACATGGGAACTGGTCAGCATTGTTGTGACATACTCATTCATCCAGAAGACTGGAGAATATGTATTACATTGAGTACTGGGGCGACATGCCTCTGATTGTTAGGGAACAGCAGCGGGAGAGGGCTTATTGTATTAATGTCCTTTTTGTGGGTTTCCTATAGGTGCCATCAAAAGGCAAAACACTCAGTGATATGGGCACAGCCTGGTCAATAATGGTTTGGGTCCAGCATGTTGTTGGAATCCTTAGGTTGGGGAACTGGTGTTCTTTGCAAAGTGAAATATAAGATCTTAAGAAATCAGAGCTACCATTTCAGATCAGACTGTGGCTTGTATATGCATGTTTATTCCACTTTCCCAACAGTTCCCTAACTGTTATTTTTTACATTACATTTGAGCTTTCACGTGATGCAAAATCCACTTTCAAAATAATAGAGAAATATAGCATAGGTTTAGCACTTATTTCAATACTATTTCCAATGATTCCCCCATGTCCCCGGCAGCAAATAACATAGAAATTAGCACTAAAGTTTGTGCCATATTCTAGTGTAGGTCTGAAAGTGCCTTTTGCATTGTATGAAAACTCAAAGATAATGTGAAAATTAACATTTAGAGAAACATTGGAAAAGGTGACCAACTACTGTAGATGAGGACTCCATTTTCTGACAGTACCTAACAAGATTCTCCTTTGTAAGAGAATAATAAAATAAGACATGGTAATGCATCTGAACCTGTTAATAATTCTGTCAGTTTGGTTCTGCCTCTGAACACGGTGTCATGGATAGAAGTCATTGAGGTGTGTGGTGTGTGTGTGTGTTAATATAAATTTTATTTTATTCTCTTCTCTTATAATCTATTCTATTCTTACTGAATATAACAATATTCTGAGACAATAACTCCTTGGGTATGACCTGCCTAGCTAGTTCTTCTTACTTTGCACAGCAGAACACAAGGGCTGTAACATCTATAATGCTGTCTACTAGTGATCTTGGCACCAACAGGGCTGTAGCCGAAACAGAGCTGCTGATGAACAAGAGTGAATCAGCATCCTCAGTGGAACCCCAAGGTTAACAGAAGTGCCACAAATAAAATAGGGAAACACCAATGAAGCTGAAAGGGGAACAGGCTGGGGGGCGGGGGGCGCCAGGGGGGTGCCGTGCTGCTGTGCCTGCGGAGGCGGCACTGCGCCCTCCAGCCAGCTGCACTGGGAAACGGGGTGGGGGGCGCGCCAGGATCATCACACCATGGCGCCCGGGTGCCCGATATGCTTAAGACGGCCCTGAAGAGGAAACAGATGAAATAATGTACTGGAGGCAATGATGGCCACCAGCTTGGATGGCTTTAAAAGAGCATTTGAGGCATTCATGGAGGCAGGGCTATCAGAGGCTACAAGTCATGATGGCTATGGTCTGCCTCCATGGTCAGAGTCAATATGCTTCTGAATACTAGTTGCTGGAAGCCACAGCAGGGGAGAGTGCTCTTGTGCTCAGGTCCTACTTACAGGTTTCCCGCATGAATCTGGTTGGCCACTGGGAGAACAGGCTGGATGCTGTAACTCTGCTTACACTTCCAGCAGTCCTTCATGTGCAAGGAACTGTGGAATGGGTGAAGAAGAGAAAGACCAGGGCTCCAGCTCACCAGCTCACATTTCCTTAAAACAGAGGTGGAGGGTGACAACTAAAATCCTAACATGCAGTCACTGCTACACCCCCTGGTGGTGGAGCTGCCCAGGGCCGTCCTCAGGCCTCCCCCAGGAGCTTCGCCTGGGGAGTGGGAGCCTGGGGCCGCCTCCTCCGCACCTCTCAGTTTTTGAGCGGCTTCAGGCCACTCTCCGGAGGTGTGCAGGGAGCGCGAGCCTGGGGCTGCCTCCTCCACACCTCTCAGCTCCCCGCGCACCCCTCCTGCCCGCCTCACTCACAGGGGGCGCCAGAGGGATCTTGGCACCAGGGCGCCAGATATGGTTAAGACGGCCCTGGAGCTGCCACTAAGTAAAGAGCTGTGGAGGGCACAAAGCAGCTTATGCTTTCTTCTCCACAGTTTTCTCTGAATGGTAACTTCCTCTTAGAATATCCTCTAATCTCTGCTGCACCAGATCTAAAGAACCCAAAGGGATTATGCTCCAGGCAGTGCTATTTTTCTGGAAAAAGAGGTGCTGGAACTCACCATGAACACCTCCCTCTTTCTATTAGAATGACAATGACACCCATTGTCATTGTTTTGGAACACACCTGAGAGGTGCCAGAACTGAGTTCCAGTGAGTTCCCTCTGTTTACACAGGGTTTTTTTTGGAAAGTGGTCTACTTCTTAGGAAGATGGGTAATTAGGGAATTGGGGTGTATGCACGAAGCTATGGGCACAAGACAGTATATTTTAGATGATCTGATAAGATGAAGGGTCATAGCTCAGGTGTAGAAAGTCCCAGGTTCAACCTCCAGCATTCCTTTTTTGTCAAAAAACCCTGAAGTACTACTGCCAGTTACTACAGACTATACTGAGTTAAATGGACCAATGATTTGACTTGAAATACTGCAGCTTGCTGTCATCCTAAAAGGTTGGTCTCTCCCTGTGGGGTGGGGTGGGGTGGGGTGGGGTGGCGACTCCAACTCCCATCAGCCGCAGCCAGCATGCTCATTTTGGGGGATGATGATGTGAGGTGAAGAACATCAACATCTGATGAGCTACAGGTTCCCCATCCCTTGTGAAGACAAAACTGAGCTAGATGAAGTGATGGCCTGACTCATTATAAATCACCTACATATGTCCCTGTGATAATGCATGAAGCACTAGGCCAGGAGTCCCAAGACTCAGTCAAGAATAACGTCAGATAATACAAAAGCACACCCTTTGCTGATTTAACCTAAGACTGTAATGGAAGTATCTCATTATTGTCTCTTTTCTCCCTTCCAAATTTTCACAGTGAAAAGCAAGTAAGGAATGTCAACAAACCAGACAATGGTGAATGAGTTCCTCCTGCTGGGCCTCTCTGAAACCTGGGAAGTCCAAATCTTCTTATTTGTTTTCTTCCTTCTCCTCTACATGGCTACACTATTCACTAACATCCTCATCCTCTCAGCAATTTTCAAGGATCACCACCTTTCAGACTCACCCATGTTCTTTCTTCTGGGTAACCTGGCTTTCCTGGACCTTTGCATGTCTTCCTTTTCCACCCCAAATCTCTTTGATTTTCTTTCCAAGCACCATGCCATTTCCTTCCATGGCTGCATGGCCCAAATCTTCTTCCTCCATCTCTTTGCAGGCAGTGAGATGCTCCTACTGATAGCCATGGCCTATGATCGGTATGTGGCCATTGCCCATCCCCTCCGTTATACCTCACTTATGAGCCGATGCCATTGCATGGGGCTTGTGCTAGCCTCCTGGGCTGGTGGGCTCCTCCATGCCACAGTGCAATTGGGTTTCATCATTAATGCACCTTTCTGTGGGCCTAATCAGGTGGACAGTTTCTTCTGTGACCTCCCCTTGATCATCACATTGGCCTGCACTGACACCTACCCCCTGGAAGTCATGATGATCACCAACAGTGGCATTATGTCACTGGTGACTTTTGTTGGCTTACTTCTCTCCTACGGATTCATTCTCTACACAATCCACTCTCGGGGGGCGTCTGAAAGGAGCACCAAGGCTGCTTCCACATGTACCTCTCACCTCATTGTGGTCACCATGTACTTTGGGCCCATTATGTTTATTTACCTGCGTCCATATGCCCGGTTCATGATTGATAAAGTGCTCTCTGTCTTCTACATGTCTGTCACCCCCTTGCTGAACCCAACTATCTATGCTTTGAAGAACAAGGAGATGAAGGCTGCCCTTAGAAATCTGTTGGCAAGGCTTTCTGGGCAGGTTTCCACTCATTGATGGCCCTACTGTTTGGCAGCTTGAGGCAGCCACCTCTAGCAACTGATTTTCATTGTCACAAAGGAGCAGTAAATTGTCAGTTGTTTATTTTACTGTTCCTGTTGCATTTATACATGATGTGGAGAAAGTGTATAGGGTGGATTTCTCTCTCTCCTTCTCTTGTAATTGTAGAACTTGGGCTTATCCAGTCGATCAGGAAAAGAAGTGCTTCTTTACACAGCAACCAATTGAACAATAGATTTTGCTACTCTAAGGGATGGCCACCACTTTGGATGCCTTAAATGCATTAGAAAATATCCTGGGTGATAAGGCTATCAATGGCTACTGCTGCTGATATGGTAGCTACATTACCTGCAGTATCCAGAAAATTCTATGGTAATTACCAATATGTTGAGCACGAAGTGAATCACACAAAAATGTTAATACCATTGTTGGAGTTCCATCTGGATCGCACCAGCACAAGTATACTTATGTAGATATTGAGTTGCGTATGTCATCATTATTTTGGCATTGGAGGCATCATTTAAAATTCCATTTATTAGAAGCTGAAATGTCATTTATTGTTGTTAATGAATTTTTGTAAACCACAAAATTGTTCAGCTTGTGTTTTATCTCTCTGTATTCCTTGGGCATGGTATAGATCTAGGTTTGGGGCAAGTACTTGTTGGTTAGAGAACCCCAAAAGAGATTTAAAACCACAAGATATGCAGCAAAGTAAAATGTGGCAATATAGGCTGTTAGACTTTTAAAATATCCCCTTTTAAGTTGTTCCCAAAGTTCCCATCTTCCCTTAGCATAGAAAGAGTCCACACATTTTTTAAGTTACACATATTTTGCTTTCAAACGTTTCAAAGGTCAGATTCATGTGCTTTTCCATACAGCAGTCTGAAAACACGGGCATTAAAACTTAGGTTTCAATGTGGTTTGTGTTTCTAAATCATTTGTATAGAAATTGTGTGTGGGGGGGTGGGTGGGTGGGTGTGGTTTAAGCCACGTGGTCTGAGTTTGGTACAACCAACTCAGACCTCTTTACTAGTAAGGTTCACATGGTGGAATGAAGGCAGAACAAGGAGCTTGATAACCTTTCCTACAAACAGCAGGGGCGTAGTCAGGATCAAAACTAGGGGGGGCAAGCCATGGTCGTTCAGGGGCGGGGCCAAGGCACGGGAGGGGAGGGGCCACAAAGTGGGAATGTGGGTGGGGCTACAGGGCCAGCGGGCCCGAGGAAACATGGCGGCGGCAGCAGCGGCCACCTTGTGCTTCTGGGGCTGGCAGCGTCGGCGGCTACCCTGCTTGGCTGGAGAGGACGGGAGGGTCGGGCAGGCGAGAGGGGGTGACAGGACGGGCGAGGGCGAGGCAAGGCACGGCCGCAGTCATGACGGCTCCGAGGTGTTGCTGCATATCAGCATAATATTTCAACCATGTCGTGGGTTCAAGCCCCACCTTAGGAAAAAATTCCTGCATTGCAGGGGGTTGGACTAGATGACCCTTGTGGTCCCTTCCGACTACAATTCTATGATTCTATTGATATATTACCATAGCATATGCATCATTCTGCTTTCTTGAATTGTCCTACTCCTAGGCATAGCAGCCAACTCCTAGAGGCCTAGGTGCCTCTCCCCCCCCCTAATTACTGGTAAATACCGTATTTGAAAGAGTCATCCCCCCATGTTGATGGGCTTTCTATGTGGGGCTTATCCGCCCGCCCCCTCCAGTATTTTATTCAGGATGGAAGAGGGAGGGAAGGAAGGAAGAAATAGAGAGAGGGATAACTCACATTTGTGGGTGTCTCCGGGTGACGCTGTGATGCTGGAACTCTGCAGCAAGAGGAAGGAGCCTTGTAAGCAGCTTTCTCTCTGCTTGAGTTACAGCAGGCACGTCCAACAGGTAGATTGTGATCTACCAGTAGATCACTGGATGTCTGTGGTAGATCACTGGCACCCCTCAAAAAAGCTCACCCAAAAATTTTCTCCTCCCTAAAAAAAGCTGAACTATGACCTGAAACCCTAAACAAAAATGGGCCTCCCTCCCTCCTAAAAGAAGCTCAACAAGTTTGACCTAAACCTCCAAAAACAGGGCTTCCCTTCCTTTAAAAAACTCAACAGCTTTGACCTGAACCCCCCAAAAGGGGGTAGATCACTCCCAGTTTTTAACTCTGTGAGTAGATCAGAGTCTCTTGGGAGGTGGCCACCCCTGATTTACAGTATACAGATGCAGGAGGAGGGGCAGACTGGAACACCACTGCTTTTTATAAACATCACTGTGTCTATCAAAGCTACAGCCCCCCTTTTCTTATTCACTTCCTTTTAGCCTTGCAGAGCCACCTTAGTCAATGCATCCTCATTAAATCGCCAATAGAACTCTTAATGCGATCCCTGAATGCTCATTAACAACTCCCACTGAAGAACAATAGGGTGAAGTGGTCAGCTATCAAATCTTGCCTGAAAGGCAATGGACAATCTGCTCCATTGTCTTAACTACCGGTAGCCACTTTGCTTTATTTATTTGATGTGTTTTTGTTACAGCTGTGTTCCTGCCTCCCCCCCAAAGCAAGCGGAGAGCTAAAGCAAAGCAAAAGCAAAGCCCTTTCCACTTCAGTTTTTGGAGGGGAAAAGTGCTGGTCATGGCCTGTAAAAGACATATTTTTTTTTGCTTCTGGGGGGGCAGCTGGCCCCCTGCCCCCCTGCCTACGCCCATGGGTAGGTCTGCCGTAGTCGAAACAAAATTTACAAATTCCTTCCAGGAGTATCTTAGAGACCAACTAAGTTTGTCATTGGTATGAGCTTTTGTGTGCATCCACACTTCTTCAGATATCTGAAGAATATCTGAAGGTATCTGAAGAAGTGTGCATGCACACGAAAGCTCATACCAATGACAAACTTAGTTGGTCTCTAAGGTGCTACTGGAAGGATTTATTGTTTTTACTTTCCTACAAAGGTGATTGTGAGTGACTCTAGTTAAGCCTGGCAGGACAGCTTACTTTGTGGTTTTAACCCCTTCATGCATGAATTAGACTTAAGCATGTTGGTTATATGAGGCTGGCTATCCCACACCTTCTTCATAGGAAGGCAGGAACCTACATTATACTGAATCAGACCATTTGTCCATCTCCACAGTATTGTCTATACCAGCTGGCTGTGGCTACCCGGGGTTTCAGACAGGGGTCTCCTCCAGCCCTGAAACTCAAAACAATTGCAAGGGCAGTTTTATGAGTCCAGAAGACTCAGAGTTCCTGGCCCTCACTTCTGACTTCAACATACATGCATACACACTGCAGGAACACATCTCCAGTCCTGAGATAGTTCAGAGACATCTATTCTAATTTCTTGTGGTTTCTATAGCTAAGTGTTACAGTTCACTACTTTCTTCTCCACTTGGAAAGGGCCCTTTATTTTTTTCAGACTGAGGAGTACAAATGTATCAGGATATTAGAATTAAAATTGAATCATGGAGGTGTTGCATTGCATTGATTAGACCATTGTGACTGAAACCTCATTTTCTCCCTCCCCGGTGTAATAAAAATATGCTTTTTAAATTGTTCGTCTTGTGAATTTCTGGGTTCAGAACTGTTTAGGTACATTTTGCAGGCAAGGACCATTTGATTCTTGCTAATCTTGTTATTCACTTGGAATCCTTCCCTTCCCTCCCTCCCTCCCTCCCTCCCAGATTGGAACAGTTTGAAATGATTCTATTGGTGGAGTTTGTGAAAGCATGTACTGTATTCAAGAAAGAGGTAGAAAATCGCAGCCTTCTCTCTTCCCATCTTCTTTGATCCCTTGCCATTTACCAAGGGAAATAAGCCAGAACTTAAACCAGCACCATGCACCCTTGAGGGACATCATGTAAGATTTGCCACAGTGACAAAGCATTACCTTTCCCACTAGCTCCCTAGGAGCAGATAAGGCACCAGCTTCAGCAGTCTCCTTTCAAAAAGAATGAGCAATTAATTCTACACATTCCACTGACTGCTCTTCACCCTGCTTCTCAAGCAGCTATATCATCCACACAGATATTCACAGCCCCACACCACTCACAGGCAGAAGAAGGAATTGGATCAAATAGGCCCATGCTGATTCTGAGCTAGACAGAAGAAGTGCCTGCAGAAAACATCCAGACATTTCTGCTGGGATTTTTTTCAGGTAGGTAAAAACCCACTTAAGGATGCATTAGATTTCTCCAAAAGGCAAGTGCAAAATTCTGCAAGGAGCCCTCCTGCAGTTTCATCTGCTAATCTCCCCTCTCTAACTCCAGCACTCCATATGCCTTTTGGTGGGTAGATTGCTGATAGGGGTAATCTGGCTACTGGTCAGCATTGTTAGAATGTAATTGTCCACCCAGAACACTGAAGACTATATATAGTGCCTCCTGAAACAGGTGGCATGCTTCTAAATGCTGGGGAAGGGCAGAAGAAGAGGGCTATTGCACTCATGTCTTTTTTGTGGGTTTCCCATAGATTGACCACTGACAGAACATAGAACATTCCACTAAATGGCTACAGCCTGATCTGGAATGGTTCAGTCTCAGCATGCTTTTGGAATAATGAGGTTAGGGAAGTGATATTACTTGCTAAGCAAAATATAATAATTTGATGAATTAGAACTACTATTCCAGATCACACTGTGATCCTCTAGCTGAACACCTATTAATACCGTAATTCTTCCAGAATTCCTGCACCTGGTGCTCTAAACATGATGTAATGGGTGGAAGTCACTGAGATATCTATTTATATACCACTTGATCATTAAAAAGCTCTCAAAGTTGTTTACAAAGTCTGTGTGTTTGTGTGCATTTGTGCAATTCATTATTACTGAACATTACAATATGCTGAAGCAATAAATCTCACAAGCTACCCATGAGCTCTCCAGCTGGTTCTTTTTACTTTGCTTAATGGAATAAATATTATGGCTGTAACATCTGTGGTCCTGTCCAATAGTGATCTTGGCACCAAAAGGGATGTAGCCAAAACAGGACCGCTGAGAAACGAAAGGGAAGGGTTAGCATCCTCAGTGGAATGCCAAGGTCATCAAAAGTGAAAACAAAATTCTTTCAGGACATTATTATTATTATTATTATTATTATTATTATTATTATTATTATTATTACCCCCACCCATCCAGCTGGGCCACCCCAGGCACTCTGTGTATAAAAACATAGTAAACACCAATGAAACTGAATGATCATTCAGGATGGATGAAGGAAAGTAATTCAGGAAGCAGCAATGGTCACCAATGTGGATTGCTTTCGAAAAAGGATTAGACACATTTAAGAAGGACAATGCCATCAATGGCTACTGGTCATGATGGTCAAACTCTACCTCCATGGTTGGAGGCAGTATGCTTCTGAATACCAGTTGCTTGGAATCCATAGCAGAGAAGAGTGCTCTTGTGCTCAGGTCCAGTGGTCACAGAAAGCTAATTGCCTCTTGCTATTTTCAAGGTGGGGGTGGAAAGATGGTGAGCTAGAAGAGTGAAAATACAATGGAGTTTACAGGAAGAGGAGATGGCTAAGTAGGACAGTGAAGCACTCCTCGTTGTAACATTCCCTTCTCTTCCATTAACATTTACAGAAATGGTTAGACCTATCTGAGACTCACTAAGAATAGAATGGGTAAGGAGGAGGAACATCAGGCCTCCAGTCTACCAGCCCACATTTCCTGAAAAAGAGGTGGGGGTGGAAAACCTATTGGAATGGTGGGTGGGGTGAAACCAAGGACTAGGATGGATTTTAGGAAGACATGAAAAGAGGAGAGGCATTCCACTTTAAGATAAGCTTTTAAACACGGCATTCATAGATACAATGAAGTAATGGAAATAGACAAAGGAATACATTCAGAGCACTCCTTGTGTCTATAAAAAGAGTCTGGAGGTGCAGTCTCTGGTGGTGGAGCTGCTGCTAAATAAAAGAGGTGTGAGAGGGCACAAAGCTGATTGTGCTATCTTCATACTAATCAATGGATGGTAACTTCTCCTTAGAATCTCCTGCAATCTCCTTCTGTAGCAGCTCTGAAGACGCTTATTACATTGCATTTTGCAAAGTGGTCTACTTCTTAGGAGGACTGATAGTTCGTGACTTCAGGTGCATGTGTCTATACAAAATGAGAGGAAATGGGAAGTATATCTTAGAGGAGCTGATAAGACAGGGAAGGATCATTGCTCAGAGGCAAAGCATCTGCTTTGTATTCAGAACGTCACAAATCCAGTGCCCAACATGTGAATTTTCCTGTGTCTAAAACCCTGAAGAAACACTGCCAGTTACTGCAGACTATAACTGAGCTAAATGGACCAATGATCAATATAAGGCACCTTGCTGTTCTTCCTTAAAGGGTTGGGGTGGGAGGTAGGGGTGTAAATCACAAAAACAGGCAACCTATGGCCCTTTGGATTACAGTTCCCATCAGTGTCAGCCATTGTGGTCTGAAGGGCTCCAGGTTCCCTATCCCTTGGGCAGTTGTTGCTGAGTAAGATGGAGCAACAATCTGACTCACTATAACTCACCTTTCTATATTCCTATGATAACATACTATGATCCGCTATGACTGTAGTCTCAGGACACAGCCAAGAATAACAGAAACTGACAAAAAGATGCTCCTCTTCACTGGTTTAAGACTCTTGATGGAAGTATCTCATTACCATCTTCTTTCTCACTTCCCAATTTTCCCAGTGATATGCAAGAAGTGGATGATGGAGGCGAACCAGACAATGGTGACCGAATTTATCCTGCTGGGCCTCTCTGAAACCTGGGAAGTCCAACTTTTCATATTTCTCCTCTTCCTCATCCTCTACATGGCTAGTGTCTTCACCAACATTCTTATCCTCTCAGCAATTTTCAGTGATCACCACCTTTCAGAATCACCTATGTTTTTTCTGCTGGGTCAACTAGCTTTCCTGGACCTCTGCTTGCCCTCTTTTGCCATTCCAAATTTCTTTGATTTCCTTGTCAAACACCATGTCATTTCCTTCCATGGCTGCATGGCACAAATCTTCTTTCTCCATCTCTTTGCAGGCAGTGAGATGCTCCTGCTTATAGCCATGGCCTATGACCGGTATGTGGCCATTGCCCATCCTCTCCGTTATGCCTTACTCATGAACCGGCACCATTGCGTGGGGCTTGGGCTCGCTTCCTGGGCCGGTGGGTTCCTGCATGCCACTGTGCAACTGGGTTTCATCATTAATGCGCCTTTTTGTGGACCCAATCAAGTGGACAGCTTCTTCTGTGACCTCCCCTTGGTCATCAAGTTGGCCTGCAATGACACCTACCCCCTGGAAATCATGATGATCACCAACAGTGGCATTATGTCACTGGTGTGTTTCATTGGCCTGCTTCTCTCATATGGTTTCATTCTCTACACGATCCACTCCAGGAGCCCCTCTGAAAGGAGCACCAAGGCTGCCTCCACATGTACCTCTCACCTGATTGTGGTCACCATGTACTTTGGGCCAATTATGTTTATTTACCTCTGTCCATCCACCATGCTCATGATTGATAAAGTGCTCGACATTGTCTCCCTTTTTGTCACCCCTTTGCTGAACCCAACTATCTATGCTTTGAAGAACAAGGAGATGAAGGCTGCCCTTGGAAGTCTACTGTGTAGGCTTTCTGGACGGGTCTCCACTCAGGGCCATTAAGCAGCTTGATATGGCCTCCTCTAGCCCCCGATTTAGGCTGTCACTATGGAGTCTCAAATCACTGGTTACTTATTTACTTGCATTTATACACAGTGTAGAGCAGTGGTGTCCAAACTTTTTTCAAAGAGGGCCAGATTTGATGAAGTGAAGGGCCATGAGGGCTGACCGACCAAAGTTGTTAACCGTTTTTTTAGGATTAAAGTTGTTGAGGTTTTTTTTTAGGATTTTACCCCAGGAAATAAACTGCCACAGGGGCCGGATTGAACCAACCGATGAGCCGGATTAGGCCCCCAAAACAGACTTTGGACATGCCTGGTGTAGAGAAAGTGGATAGAGATACATTTTCCTCCTGTTTTAATTCTAGAACCCAGACTCAACCTGTGGAGCTGAAAAGGATATATTTCTTTGCGCATCACACAACTGAACAATGGAAATTGCAACCATATGTGATTACCACCAGTTTGGGTATCTTTAGTGGGTTAGACAAATCTATGGAGGATAGGACTGCCAATGGCTACTACTCAGTGGTTTTTTTTCTAGAAAAAGAGGTGCTGGAACTCACAACAAACACCTCCTTCACTTTCTTAGAATGGTAATGGCGCCCACCAGAGAGGTGCTGTAACAGAGTTGCTGTGAGTTCCCCCTGAAAAAATCCCCGCTTGTACTATAGATGGCTCTATTATCTCCAGTTTCTCTCCCCAGAGAGAGTGATCTTAAGCAACATGCTGGTTCACAATTGCATGTACATGGATGCATGCTTGTCCTGGGCCTAGAAACAATGAGTCTGAACATTTTTCTGCTCGTTCAGTGCTTTCTAGGCCTGTGTCTGAGCAGTTTTTCCTTTGCTCCTGGAAAATCTGATTGTCATTTGTTCCAATTTAGCACTAAAGATTGGGCTTCCCCGGTGGAAAGTTGCAGGGCAAACAGAGGGGTGGATAAGTCCTAAGTGGTAAACAGTGGACTTTCTTGGGGAAAGCAGTGGGGCAAACAGAAAAACACTCGGACCAGTGCTTAGAAAGTACAGGACAAGCAGAAAACTTCTTAGCACAGGACAATAGGAAGTGTGGACAAGCCCAGAGACAACTCACGTACACATAACAGCAAGATAGTTGCAAGGCCCAAGTTAGCTCATTGTATTCGTTCCTATTTTCTTGGGGTTTCAGTAACTTAGGGTTATGCTCCATCGTTTTGTTTCCTACTTTAAAAGAACTTTTCCCCCTTTTCTTTAGATTAAGCATTGTGAATGTATTAGGATTAAAATGAACCCACTATTGTCTTGCATCACATTGATTGCATTGTAGTAATTTAAATCTCAATTTTCCAAAACGACACATGTAAAAAAATGTTACATTTTTAAATTGTGCTGTGAATTTCTGGCATTCGTATTTGACTCACACAAAAGTTCCACCTCTCACACATGCCTGTTTTGAGGTTCATAGAGGCACATGTAATAATGGCGGCAGCTGGGAAATAGTTTAGCCACAAATCATCTTGCTCATCTTGTTACCCACTTAATATCTTGCCCTTCCTTTCCTCTTGATTGGTACAGTTGGACATTATTCAGTTGCTGGAGGTGGTGGAATCACACATTCAAGAAAGGAGTAGAAAACCCTCTTTATCCACATCTTTTGTTCTCCCTTTGCCATCTAACCAGGAAACCAAACCAGAAAGTCAAATCAACACACAATACACCCCTGAGGACAGCTGTGTACCTTAGTGACAAAGTATTGCTTCTTTTGCTAGCTCCCTTGAAGCAGAAAATACACCAGCTAATGCATTTCAGAAATAATGAACAATTAATCACACACACACACACACACACACACACACACACACACTTCACTAACTTTTGATTTGCTCTTCATCCTGCCTTTTAAGCAGAGATCTCATCCACACAGGTATCTCATCCTGTCCCCACTCATAGGCAGCAGATGGAACTAGAACAAAGTTATCCATACGGATGCTAAGCTTTACAGAATAAATTGCTGCAGAAAACCTCAAGGAATATCTGCCGGGATTTGCAGGTGGGTGAAAAAAAGAGAGTTAAGGGTGTATTAGATTTTTCCAACAGACTGGTGCGAAACTCTGTGGCAAGTGACATGTTGGAGACTCCTCCAAGGAGCTGTCCAGCAGTTTCCATCTGCTAATCTTCCCTTTCCCCCTGTCTAACTCCAGTGCTCCACATGCCTTTTGGTGACTAGATTACTGATGGACACGGGTGTAGTCTCAGGACTAGTCAGCATTATAAGGATGCAACTGTCCATCAAAAACCCTGGGGACCATTTAGTACCTTCAGTTTTGGAGGTGATGTGCCTCTAAATGCTGGGGGGGGGCAGAAGGAGAGGGCTATTGCACCCATGTTCTTTTTATGGGTTTACCATAGGCATCTGGTCTAACCACTATCAGGAGACTCAACCAGATGGCCAGAGCCTGATCTGGAATAGATCATTCCCAGCTTGTTGTTGGAATACTGAGGTTAGAGAAGTTGTATTCTTTGCTAAGGAAAAACTTAAGAACATGAGAAGTACCTAGTTAATATATAATGCAGCAAGTATAACTGGAGGTCAAAAGAAAGTAGAAACAATGTAAATAGCAGAAAGAGGAATGTGTTTATATAAGTATGGGTGTTTGAATCTGTATGTTTTGTGACTGTATCTATGTATGTATGTTTATTTTACTTTTTTCTTATTCTTTGCTTTCTTACTTGATTGCTTTTTTGTTAACTCTTCATTTTAATCATTTTAATCAATAAAGACTTTATTTTATTTTTTTTAAAAAAAGAACATGAGAAATTCAGTCTACCATTCCACATCAGACTCTGACCATCTAGCTGAGGGCTCAGTCTCTTGACAGTGCCTACCCAAATTCTTGTTCGGAAGGGAATCACAAAATAGAGCATGATAGTGGCATGTGGTCTGTTAATCATTCTGCCACTGGTGTTTATTTCCCCTGCCTCGAACATAGATATTTAACACCTGGACCTGTGACTAGAAATGTGGCACAAAAGGATGTCTGGATGAACTCTCTGCAAACACAGTGCTACGATCCACATTTTGTCACACACCCTGGTAGTGAAGGAGCAGCTGCTGAAATCTGCTGTGAGAGGATACAGAGTAGCTCCAGCTTTCTTTTCTACAGTGTTCTCTGGAGGGTAAGTTCTCCTTAGAATCTCCTCTAATTTCATTCTACAGCAGCTCCGAGGAACCCCAAACAGCTGTACTCCAAGCACCTCACATTGCATCTTGGAATATGAACTGATTCTTAGGAAGAGGAATAGTTGGTGAGCATACAAAACCTTTGGCAGAAGGATAGCATATTTTAGAGTAGTTGATGAGAAGAGGAAGGGGACCTCACCTGCTTTGCGTGCATCAAGTCTCAGGTTCAATCCCCCGCATTTCAAGAAAGGGTTGTGGAATTTCTGCTGTCTGAAATCCTGACTGAGCTAAATGGATCGATGGTCTGACACAGTATAAGGAGCTTCCTATCTTGCTAACACACACACACACACACACACACACACACACACACACACAAAAGAATTGTACTAGTTTTCGGAAGAAATAATGAAATCAGTTTTTTCATTTGCTAATGAACATGCATACCAACAACTTTTATTAGGAGAATTTCACACTTTTGTGTTCAGAGAAAATAATTCCATAATTAACTTAGATAACTCAAAATAAAGAAAATAACTCAAAAGAAAATAATTTTAAAAGACAAAAAGGAAGAGGGGCAAAAAAAATCTGTTGAGAATTTACTTCACTTCTGAAACTCCGTTCAGTTAGTTAGTTAGTTAGTTATTGCTATATCTCAGTTTAGGTTTTTGTGTTTAAGTTTACAATTCGACTCCTTTTTGAACCTGCATCTATTTCTTTTGTTCATCTACTTTCTGCTACATTATTTCCTGATTCTTCAAATATTGATTTGACATACATCTTCTTCTTCTTTTGCTCCATTAATGTTACAAGACCTGGTCCACAGTACCTTCTAATATTTCCCCTGAATAAGGTAATGTCTAGCCTTTTTGAATCCATAAGCATTCTGAGTAGATTTTATAGCGTTCCATTCTCCATTCCAATATACATTTAGCTTAAAAGTTATGCCCCATTTGTACTTGATCTCTCATTGTTTGAGTAGAGATGCTTTTAAAAATCCAATTCCCTTATTTTATTCAAAACATGAGAGAGTATGATTGCAAATCTCTCAATATGGTCCCCATTTAGAAGCTATTTCTTTCTTACCCAGTCCCTAAAACTAGTGGATTCTTCGACTCATAGAACTTAAGCAAACTGTACCTTGGATTGTTAGGCCTTCTTTTTGTGGCATATTTGATTTCCTTGTCACTCCAACTCTGATTCAATATAAAGCAGTTTTCTATCATCCTAAAAAAATAATAACCTTGTGTCTAAATCAAGGATAGGGAACCTTTGATCATTTATATAATTGTTGGGGGTGGGGGCGAGTTAGGGTGTGTACAAAAGTTTGGGCAGAAGGGCTGAATATCTTAGTTGAGTTGATAAAATGGTTTACATTCAGGTGGTGCAGTTCGATTCCTGGCATCTCCAGGTAAGTTTGTGAATTTACCGTGTCTACAACACGGAAAAGCAACTATCAGTCAGAGTAGAATGTATTGAGCAAGACTGTCAACTTGAATAAAATATTGTGGATGCCCAGGTAACCCCTGCCTTGCATAATTGATCACATGGTGAAGTGCTCACAAACCATTTGGTGGCAATTTCAATCAACTTTCTGGGAGCATGGCCCCCTCAAATATTTTATTGTGGGGGCTGAAGCCCCCACAACCCGTAAGAGTTGGCTTCTATGACACTGAGCAAAATGGACTGGTGGCCTCACTCAATGAAAGGCAGGTGTGTGTGTGTGTGTGTGTGTGTGTGTGTGTGTGTGTGTGTGTAAGGGAATAACACTTTCAGATATTTTTCCGGCTCCCATCAATCCAAGAAGAATGGTCAGTGGCCAAAGGTAAATGGATTTGGAGTCCAATAACAATGAAAGGCCACCGATTCCCCATCTCCACTGCAAACATTAGTGAGCTAGTTGGAGCAATGGCTTTGCTCAGTATAAATCACCTTCAGATTCTCCTATGAGCAATGTATGATCCACTGGGACTGGAGTCTCAGGACCCAGTCAAGAAGAAGCTGCAATAAGGTGGTGGGAAGTCACAGGTGAAGAAATGTGGATATTGTTTGGATTTGTTTTATATTTAATATATGTTAAAGTATGGATTGGAATATGTAACTGTCTAGCGGAAGAAAATAATAAAAAAAAAAGAATAATGGCAGATAACACAAAGATGCACTTTTTGCTGATTTCACCAAAGACTGTGATGGAAGCATCTCATTATTGTCTCCTTTCTCCCTCTCCAATATTCACAGTGATATGCAAAAAAAAGAATGTTGGCTGCAAACCAGACAATGGTGACTGAGTTTGTCTTGCTTGGCCTTTCTGAAACCTGGGTAATCCAACTCTTCTTCTTTGTCTTCTTCCTCCTCCTCTACATTGCTACTGTCTTCAGCAACACTCTCATTTTCTCAGCCATTTTCAGGGATGACCGTCTTTCAGATTCACCCATGTTCTTTCTGCTGGGTCACTTGGCTTTCCTGGACCTCTGCCTATCCTCCTTTGCCATCCCAAGATCTCTCTTGGATTTCCTTGCCCAACATCAGACCATCTCCTTCCAGGGCTGCATGGCACAAATCTTCTTTCTCCATGTTTTTGTAGGCAGTGAGATGCTCCTCCTGGTAGCCATGGCAATTGACCGGTATGTGGCCATTTCCCATCCCCTCCGTTATGCCTCACTCATGAGCCGGCCTCGTTGCATGGCCCTTCTCCTTGCCTCCTGGGCTGGTGGGCTCCTCCATGGCACTGTGCAATTGGGTTTCATTATTAATGTGCCTTTCTGTGGGCCCAATAAAGTAGACAGTTTCTTCTGTGACCTCCCATTGGTCATCAAGTTGGCTTGCATTGACACAAATCCCTTGGAGGTCATGATGGTCACCAACAGTGGAATTTTGTCACTAGTTTCTTTTCTTGGCCTGCTCATCTCATACGGATTCATCCTCTACACAATCCGCTCCAGGGGTCCCTCTGAAGGGAGCACCAAGGCTGTTTCCACATGCACCTCTCACCTCATTGTGGTCACCATGTACTTTGGGCCCTGCTTGTTTATTTACCTGCGTCCATCAGCCCATTTCATGATTGATAAAGTGCTTTCTGTCTTCTATACCTGTGTCACCCCCTTGCTAAATCCAACCGCCTATGCTTTGAAGAACAAGGAGATAAAAGCTGCCATTAGAAGCCTTTCAGCAAAGCTTTCTGGGCAGGTTTCTACTCAGGGACGTCCCCACCATTAGACAGAATGAGGCGGCCACCTCTAGCAGCTGATTTTGGCTGTCACAGAATAATAACAAATGGTCAGTTATTTAATTCGCAGTTCCGATACATTTATACATGGTGGAAAAAGTTTAAAAGGAGAAATTTTTCCCGTCTCCTGATTCTATAACCCAGGCTCATCCAATGGAGCTAAAATATTGCACATTCTTGAACAATAGACTTTGCTATAACAAGGAATTATCAACAGTTTGGATGAAGGCCAACTGGATCATGCAAAGCTTGGGCCAAGTCGAGTGAAGACAAGCACAGATCGTCCCATTATGGGGTGGGATACACAGAGTGATCCGGGGTTTTCAGGGGTTGAGTGGTGGGTGGAAAGGCTGCCAGGGTTTATTTCACCACCACGTTCTCTGCAGAAACCTCTGCTCAGCAGCTGGTTAGGAGAGGGTTTGATCCTGCTGGTTTCAGGATGCTCCTATGCAAGCACCACCCATCAAGTTTCAATTCCTGTTCTCATTTGGGGGTGGAGGAAGGGGACACATCAACTCATTTTTAATATATGAAATAACACAAAAATATTACAAATTAAACTTTGATTGCTGTGCACAGATTGCATTTTTAGAAAAAGTGTATGTTATGCTATAATATCATGCTCCCTTTATTCAAATTGCCTCTCCATATTCAGGGAGAGTTTTCTGTCTAAATATGCACAGGTTCCCTGTAGCTGCAATTGCCAGTTGGTTACAGCAGGGATATTTATTTATTAATCACCCATCATTCACACTATTTAAAGCAGTATAAAACAACATTAGGCAATCTTTCAGGTTTCTGGGACCCAGGCTGTGCAGAGCTTTAGGAAGGTCAAGTCATTTTGGAAATGGGGGCAGAAAGTGGCAGAAATATGAGGGCTTTGCACAGTTCCATCACCCTCAACCTGGTGTGACCAACCAGCCAGGACTCAAGGCAATTTTGGGTGCAGATAGAGCTAATGGAGGGACGTGGGTGGTGCTGTGGGTTAAACCACAGAGCCTAGGGCTTGCCAATCAGAAGGTCAGCAGTTCGAATCCCCGCAACAGGGTGAGCTCCCATTGCTTGGTCCCTGCTCCTGCCAACCTAGCAGTTCGAAAGCACGTTGAAGTGCAAGTAGATAAATAAGTACCGCTCCAGCGGGAAGGTAAACAGTGTTTCCGTTTGTGCTGCTCTGGTTCGCCAGAAGTGTCTTACTCATGCTGGCCACATGACATACGCCGGCTCCCTCAGCCAGGAAAGTGAGATAATTGCCACAGCCCCAGAGTCATCCGCGACTGGACCTAATGGTCAGAGTTCCCTTTACCTTTACCCAGAGCTAATGGGGTACCCAGAATACATCGCTGGTTCGGTACTGGGTAATGCCCTACTTCCCCCAATACTTGAAGACTAAGATTCCATCAAATGGCTTAACCACCAAAAGTTTAGACATTTTGCTATTAGGAAGGCAGAATCTCAAGGCCAGCCAATTTCTATACAGGCAAATTCCTTCCCGGCTTCGAATACCACAACTGTTATCAACCATAGCAAGGTCAGCAGGTACAATAAAAATGAAGTGGTTAGACGGAATGATGGTTAGGGATAAAAGCAATGTTAGATCATAACTGGAAAAGGAAAATACATTTTACAAGCATGATAATTAATTGACCTGAATTGTGAATGGAAATAAAAAGGGAGGGTGGGAGGGTGTCGCTCTTCACCCAGCCGTTCTGCGAGAGCCTCCTGCATCTGCCCTTTTAAGCCTCACTGCCAGGCCAAACAAGGCAGCAGCCAATAGCCACAGTCAGCAAGGTGCTGCCCTCCAGGAGGCACCACTGAGTTGCCCATTTATGGTACCTTTTGGGTTGGAAAGACTCCTCCCTTTTGAGATCCACTAGCCAAGGAGAATTCCCCTCCAAAGGCCAGCAAATGTGTGGGCCTAGGCCATAGGGAAAAGAGGCTGAGAGTGGGGGTACGAAACTGTCACCCC
The DNA here is from genome assembly GCF_963506605.1 of Zootoca vivipara. Taxonomy (NCBI): domain Eukaryota; kingdom Metazoa; phylum Chordata; class Lepidosauria; order Squamata; family Lacertidae; genus Zootoca; species Zootoca vivipara. Next base: position 42,057,246 of record NC_083288.1, read on the forward strand.
CTGGAAAAGTGGTGAGCAGCCATTATACTCATGCTACATGGTTGATACGGATCCAGGTTCACTCAGCCAAATTCCAAGATGTTGAAAACACCATAATACATTTTGGAGTCTCCATTTTTTACAAGGTCTTCTATTATGAACTTCAAACTTCAAAATTCACCAATACACCACTGGTCCCTCATTATCTACTGAAAGGGAATTAAACACAACAATTTTGAATATGTGGCAAACACATTTTCTTCTGCAATTCCACAGGGGTTCACAAGCATTGAATAAATAACTAAATTCCAGCTTGGTTATTAACAGGGCTATAATTAAATCTGCTGCTTCGCAAAAAAAACCCTGTGGACTTTCAGTGGCCACTTGTGAAAGTAACATAAAAGATACTAAAATTAACCAGAATAATTTAAATAGGGTCTGGGATCCACAAGTCTGATCTTACATACTCCCAGATTGCATCATCTCAGGAAACTTAACTACCATTCAAATGAGACAATTTTATCTTGGAGAAGCTAATTATAATATTGCCAGAGAAATCATGGGTTCCAAAAGAGTTGCTTTTGAACTGAGAATGGTGGTTTTACTGTTCTTGCTGCTGGAACTGATTTCTTACAATGTATGTGAGGCTCACATAGCGAAATGCAGGCTCCAAGATCCACACCGTCCACTTCACATGTATCATCAGCCTGGAGAGTTCCTCATTGGTGGCATTGTTTCCCATGGTGGCTTCATCTCCTCTGAAGCAACATTCACTGAAGAACCCCCACCAGCACTGCCTGAAGAGCTTCTGTAAGAACTAAGCCACTCATTTATTACAGAGGAGAAATGATCAAACTTAGAGTTGCAGCCTCAGAGCAATGACTGAGACTGCAATCTTTTACCCTTTTACCTAGGTATAACAATTTTGCAGTTCAAAGGGACATGTGCTGATGTAAAAATCCATAGGAATGTCTTTGTGAATTAAGAGAATACTGTAGAAGCTCCCATTTCTCAATAGGAAAATAAAGATAAATGTATTAAAATGTAAGCATGTCTGTGTGTTTGGGAAAGCTCTTTTGAACAGCCTATTTTGTTTGATAGACTTTATCTGAACTACTAGAGTGTTAGTAAGAATGAATTTTTAAAAACCTGCTCTGAAGCTAATATGTTCTTATGGCTTCATTTTTTGATTTTTGGCTAAAGTTTGTTTCAGCGCTAGAAGGTATATATTATGAAGTATAGAATTCAGTGAATTTCAATGACCATCACTGCCTCATGCAAATGAGTTCATTGCAGGAGAGAGCACAGAAACTTATAAGTGTAAGGGAAAGACTTCCTTTATAAGGGTAAGGGAAAGAAAGGTTCCTATGGGCCCCACATTAGGAACACCTGGTCTTGATACTATTGGCCTTAACAGATTGGAAAACTGGGACAAAAGTAACAACATGATTTTCAATAGGGACAAATGCACAAATCTAAGATGAGGAACACTTGGCTTGCCTGTAGTACATGTGTAAATGTTCAAGGGATCTGCATCAACAGAAGTATTGTGTCCTGATCAAAGGAAGTAATAGTTCTATTCTGCCCTGGTCACCTGGAGTCCTGTGTCTATTTCTGATCACCACAATTCAAGAAGTATATTGACAAGCTGGAAGATGTGCGGAGGAGGGCAACAAATATGGTCCGGAAACCAAGTCTTATGAGGAATGGATAAGGGAGTTTGGTATGTTTAGCTATGATGAGACTGAGGGCAGGTATGATAGCCATTTTCAAATATCACCAGTAAGATGGAACATGCTTGTTTTCTCTTGCTCTGGAGGTTAGGACACAAAACAGTGTATTCAAGTTACAAGAAAGGAGGTTTCAACTAAAAATCAGGAGTAACTTTCTATTGATAAGAACTGTTTAATAGTAGGATGGACTGAGAGTTAACCCCACTGATGTCATGGACTGTGCTGAGGAGGGCTGCACTGAGGAGGAATGGTGGGAGCCTCTCCCTGCTCCTGAGCAGGATCCTGAATCTTCCCAGGAGCAGGAGGAAAGGATAGATTTGGACCAGTGGTTTGCAGAGGTACATAGTTTAGAAGGAAGAAGCTGGGAAATACTGGATGGGTAACAGCTAGGAGTAGAAGCACTGGGAGAGGGAGAGTTAACAGATTCACTCTCTCTGGGAAGCATTTCTCCACCCAGCCCAAGGACAAGAAGAGCTGATAAGGTGGCAGAACAGAGAACAGAGAACACAGAGATTATGAGCTCAGATACAAAACACAGTAGTGACTAGGGAGGAAGCAGGTGGAACCCTTAATTGGGAGCATCGCCATTCCTAGAAAATTGATTTTTTGTTCTCTCACTGTGATCATTAAAGTCTCTAACTGGTAAGAAGACTCATTTTCATTTGTTTTGCTTATCTACTGCCGAAGGGAGGGGGAGCCGATTCCCTGATGCCTGACAACTAAACTCGATATGATTAACTACTGTAAAATCAGATCATATGTAAAAGGATATACTGTATCTGTTGAAGTCCCTGCAACTCTCATTCTAGGGTGGTGCCTAAGGGTTACCAGCACATCTTGACTTTGGCATTTGCAGTCAATGAGATCAACAAAGACCCTCACATCTTACCTAATATCACATTGGGCTTTCACTTATATGACAGCTATTCCAATGAAAGGAGCACATATCTTGCCACACTGCTACATTTATCCGTGGTGGAGAAATTTGTCCCTAACTATATATGTGATGTTGAAAATAATCTGACTGGGGTCATTGGGGGACTGGATGCTGAAATATCCTTTTGTGTGGCAACTATTTTGGATACATATAAGATTCCACAGGTAGGACACTTATGTACAATACCTCTATTAGTTTGTATCTTTCCCACCCAGCAAGGACTCTCTTCCCCAAAGCAGGTAGCAGGTGAAGAGAGAGTTTTCATTGAGCCAGCCACTTCCCCCCCCTAATTTATATTAATAAAAATATTGGTTTCCAGTTACCTTACATGGGATGGAAAAATGGTTGATCCAATAACCCGAACAAGGTATACGAAAGGGCGCAAAACTAGAAAAAGGTCTCTCTCTATCTTACACACACATCAAAGGTACTGATATCCCAGTGATATCAGTGGGCTTCTCCCTCATCAGCCGTTTTTGCTTAAGCAGCATTTCCTGCTTAGCGAGGAGGGTATCTGAATTGAATTGCTGGGGGAAAGGGGTAATTGATTACAGGATATTAACCCCATACAGTAATTCTTCCTCATCCCAACACCACACCTAATATGTGAAGGTTTAGGATTAAAGGGCTTTCAAAATAAACACACTGTGGAGCTGTGGCAAATTGAAGATACAATCCAGTTCTGCAGAGGAACAGTAATAGTACTGAGTAGCTGACTCACAAGTGAAATGGATGTTCATAAATGAAGTTGAGAAGTCTTGAAAAAGAAGAGACAGTTTGCGTGCTAGGGTATGTGCCTCATGAAGACAAAAGAAGTTCCACAGAAGAAATGTGTATAGAACCCAAGTTGCAATTCTGACATAGCGAAAAAATGCCAAAGGCAGAGGTAGTTAATCCTCTCTTTGGGCCGAAGTATGCTCCTACAATAAGTTTTATCCATCCTACAAGAACCTCACCACATAATGTATATAAATAATTTGAAAGAACTCTGTCTCTTCTTTTCCTCCGTTTACGTTTCAGCTCATTTATGGCTCTGCTCCAGTGATGAATGATAAAAGCCCAGGGCTTCCCTTCTACCAGATGGCAGCCCCAGAAGCCCTTCAGTATGAGGGAATTCTCTCTTTGCTTCTGCATTTCAGGTGGACATGGATTGGAGTCTTTGCAACAGGCAGTGACAATGGAGAAAGATTTGTGCAAACCATTTTGCCAGTATTTACCAAGAGTGGTGTCTGCATTGCATTCATAGAAAGAATCCCCTATTGTAGTTTTATTTCTGAAATGAATGACATAGTAAAACAGGGGGCAATTATAAACCATAAAATTTTTAGCAGCACAGCTAATGTAATAGTTGCCTATGGAGAATCTTATTCCATGACAACTTTTAGATGGCTTCCATACCTATCAGAACTTGATGACATGACATACAATATAAAAAGTAAAGTATGGATAATAACAGCCAATGTTGAGTTCACCTCATTTGTCTATCAAAGGAAGTGGGATTCAGGGATATTCAATGGTGCTATATCCTTTGAAATTCACTTCAGAAACCCACCAGGATTTCATCAGTATGTTCTGCACAGAAACCCATCCAGCACAGATGGGGATGGTTTTATCAAGGACTTCTGGGAACAGGCCTTTGGATGTGTATTCTCAGATATCACTTCAGAAAAGGTGGAGGGGAATATTTGCACTGGAAAAGAGAAGCTGGAGAGCCTTCCTGGATCATTTTTTGAAATGAGCATGACAGGCCACAGTTACAGCATCCACAATGCTGTCTACGCCATGGCCCATGCTTTACATGCCATGTCTACATCCAGACTCAGGCACAGAGAAATGGCGTACGGAGGGAGAAAGAAGAATCAGAATCAAGAGTTTTGGCAGGTAATAGACTAAACATCCTCAATTGGAAGAGGCCTGTTATTCTCTCACAAAGTATGGATTTCCAAAATGAAGTTTGGATACCACTGAGATGCCATGGCATTCACAGATAAGAAGCAGCGGTAATGGTCAAGAGAGATGTTCAGTATTCTCTCTATCCCATATAAACCCAATCCTCCCTCAGAGCAGGTGGTTTCCTGTTGTGTCTCCTGGGATGAAGAGGGAGAGAGGAAAAGAAGTGGGGGTGAGGATAGATAGAAAGAAAGGTTGTTAAAAAGTGGAGAGGGAGAGAGATGTGGGAGAGAGAAAATTGGTGGTCTCTCCATCCTTGGACCTGACTCCACTCACTGTTGACTTAATCACCACCCACCACTTGCTGTAGGTCCTGCCCACAGGAAACAGATACCTTAGCCCTGTATTGCAACTGCAGTCTTTTCCAAACAAGTGCGTTTTCTGTTTTCAATCTAGCTTCATCGCTTTCTGAGAAGTATTTCGTTTAACAATACGGCTGGAGATGTGGTCTTCATCAATCAGAATGGAGAGGCAGCATCTAGCTTGAATATTGTCAATTGGATTATATTCCCCAACCAAAGTTTCCACAGAGTGAGCATTGGGAGGATAGATCCACAGGCTTCTCCAGACCAATCATTCATCCTTGATGAAGATGCCATAACATGGCACAGTTGGTTTAATCAGGTAGAGTTGCATTGTTAGATAATTCCAAAGAGATTCAATCTTGCATGTCTATTCACTGTCTTTTAATCTGCAAGTTACTGTGTAGAACATGACCAATGCATACAAGTACCAGATTAAGAGCCAAAAGCTTACAGCAAAAATGACTCAAGAAGCAAAGGTAAATATTTTATTATATTTATTAATATTTTATTACAAAGTACATTTACAAAATACTGATTTTCCATCGAGTTAAAGAGGATGCATAAATAGGTATGCCCCAGGATTTTGCCTTTCTTCCAAGAAAAGTGGAGAAATCAGGTGGTTGGGGAAAGGAGGCATATTAATACCAGAGGAAGAAAGTGAGAACAGACAGCAGAAGGTGGAGGAGACCACTATTCTTCTAAGGCCACAAGTGGAAGAGGTGGAAGCAAGAGAAGTGGTGAAGATTGAGAGAGTGAAGGAGGGAGCTGAGAGAAAAAGTGTGAAGAGCAAGCGATTGAGTATTAGGAATGGATACATCAGTCTTTAAAAAAGAGTTATCTCAAAAGATGTATTCAAAAGTATCTTACCATGCTGAGATTTGTGTTGCAACATTTCAAGGAGTATCACAGGTCTTTGATAGCTTAATTTCAATTTATGTATTTGTCCAGAATTTATGTTGCTTTGGAAATCACCAAGATTGCATTCCTCAGAAATCCCTTATTTAAACTCATCCTTAAACAGCATCTGATGGGTCCAAGAACAGGTGTAGCCACCAGCAACAAAATCAATTGTACACAACATACTCAAAAGTAGCCATTATGACAGTGATGGCGAACCTATGACACGCGTGTCAGACGTGACACGCAGAGCCCTCACTGGTGGCACGCGCCCCATTGGGCAATTTGCGCTGTTGTTGTCCCCCCCCCCATTTTTCTCCTGCTCCTCCTACAGCTTGTCTCCGCTAGAGCTTGTCTCCACTGTGAAAACCCGGGTCCCTTTCTGTTGTTGTTGCTGGTAACCAGATTGGTTTTTAAAAACTTTCTGTGCTGTTTCTTTCTGGCACTTTGGCAGACTATGTCGGTGCTGCGTGTTAGTTCCAGCGAAGGTATTATTCGTCATTTATTTCTGTTCTCTCCCCCCCCAAAAAGCACAGCAGCTTTGGGGCACCCCCCAAAAGCAAAGCAACTTTTGCACACACCCCCCAAAAAAAAGCCTCCAAAACTTTGGTCAGCAGCTCCCCCCAAAAAGCTCAACAACTCTGGGCACTTTGTGATAAGGTTTGATTTGGTTAAATAATTAGTTTTTGGTTTATTAAATACAGTTGTTGTTGTTGAATTATTATTACGGTTCTTGACCAGCACACATAAATATGCAATACATAAAAACAATAAAAGAAAACAAGAATATCTAAAAATAGACAATAAGTATAAGTTTTAACAATTAGTTAAAAGAAAACTAATTAAAAGGAGTATTACTACTTAGGGAGGTAGAATACAGCAGTTAATATCACTGGATCCTCTTTAGCTAGTCCTGAAGATGTTCTGAGGATATTTGGACACTGCTAATTAGATTGGACCGAATTTTTATGGCTCTAGCACAGAATTTGGCAACCTTCGCTGACACATTAGGGTTAGCGTCGGAAAGAAGCCACTCTATATAGAAATTATCCGAGCATCCAGGTAGCTCTGCCAGTATAGTGTGGATAAATACAGTTATATATTACAATTATATATTTTTGTTATTTAAACTATAAATATCGCAAAATTATGGGTTTTTTTCTCAAAGTGACACACCACCCGAGTTATGCTTGTTTTTTTTGGTGAATTTTGACACACCAAGCTCAAAAGGTTGCCCATCTCTGCATTATGACAAACTGAATAGGGACATTAGAGTAACTTCAGGGTGTACATTAATTGGCAGGGCAATCTATGCAGAACAGATAAGCACAACAATGAAATCCTAGAACAATAGAGGGATTATCATATTACTTCAAAAAATTAAACTACTGAAAAAATATAGCCTTTTCACATATTGCTGAAATGCTGGCTCAGCTTAGTAACATAGAGAAGGGCCCAAGAACATGAAAATTTCCATAGTCATTATTCTCCTGATGACTCTTCCGCTATTTCATTTATGGAATAGACTCAGCCTCTTTCTGTCTGTACTGAGAGATGTCTTCCAGGATCCAGCAAGAAAGTGAAGGAGGGACAGCCACCTTGCTGCTACGATTGCATCCCATGTGCAGAGGGGAAGATTGCAAACCAGGATGGTAGGAGAAATAAATAGATTAAATAGATCCAGTCTCAGTGCTAATAATTGAAAGCTGTTGTAAGTACAGTGGTGCCTCGCTAGACGAAATTAATTCATTCCAGGACTCAATTCGTCCTACGAAAATTTTGTCTAGCGAGGCACCGTTTCCGATAGGAATGCATTAAAAGTCAATTAATGCATTCCTATGGGCTCAGGGGGGAACTGGTGGTGGTGGCGGCGGCGGCGCTTGTTCTCTTGGCTCGGGGAAGGCAGGCAGGCGCTTCCCCGAGCCAAGAGAGCAAGCGCTGCTGCTGCCAACGACAGAGCCGGATCGGACAAAGCTTCAGAAGCTTCATCGGATCCGCCTCTGTCGGGCGGGGTGGGGGAAAGGCGAAGGAACGATCCTATGCCTTTCCCCCACCTCTACCAAGCCCCATGCCGGCTGTGCGTGGCAAGACGTGGTGGCGGGGGAAGACGTTCCCCCGCCGCCGTGTCTTGTGTGCCTCCCCCGACATGGAGCGCGGTTTCGGAGACCTCCGAAGCCGCGCTCCATGCCGGCTGTCCGCGGCAAGACACAGTGGCGGGGGGAGACGTTGCCCCGTTGCCACGTCTTGCCTGCCTCCCCCGACATGGAGCGCGGCTTCGGAGGTCTCCGAAACCGCGCTCCATGCCAGCTGTGCGCGGCAAGACGCGGTGGTGGGGAAGACCTTCCCCCGCCGCCATATCTTGCCTGCCTCCCCAGGCACTGAACGCAACTTCGGACACCTCCGAAGTTGCGTTCAGTGCCGGCTTTTCGCGGAAAGACGCGGCGCCGGAGGAAGGTCTTCCCCCGCCGCCGCGTCTTGCCTGCCTCCTTTGAGAAACCCCTTGCTTGCCTGCCTTGAGAAGCCCCCTAGAATCCCCACTGTGTGACAGGCAGGATGTGGGGGAAGCACAGGATCTTTCCTGCGCTTCCCCCACATCCCGCCTGTCACACAGCGGGGATCGTAGGGGGCTTGAGAAGGCGCCCGGCTTTTTCGGCGAAGGCAAGCGGGGGACATCTACCTAGCCTGCTCCCTTGCCTTCGCCAAGAAAGCGCCGCCTCGGCGAAGGCAAGCGGGCAGACAACAAGTTGCTCCCCCGCTAGTTCCTCTTTGTGTTCTGCTGGTCTCTGCCAGGGCAGAAACCAGCGGAACACAAAGGGGAACCAGCTGCAGCAGGGAAAGAAGGCAAAGGGAGATCAGCTGAGAGGCGGTGACAGCTGCCAGCGCCTCTCAGCTGAGCTTCCTTTGCCTTCTTTCCTTGCTACAGCTGGTTCTCCTTTCACTAGATGAATGCCCTGATTTTCTGATCAGAGGACTTTATGGCCACGCTTCGCAAGATGAAGCGGTGGCCATAGAAAATCTCGTCGTATAGCGAGGCAACCTCCGATCAGAAAATCCTTTCGTTAAGTGGAATTTTCGTCTAGCAGGGCATTCGTCTAGCGAGGCACCACTGTACGGCTGAGTACATTACAAAATAGATAATCTACTGTGTCTGATCCTGCCTCTATGTGATCATTGCCTTTCAGATACTCTAAATATGCTAATCAAATGAGAGTGACTGGGCATTGAGAGTAATTGGATGGTATGTGGTTCAATCATATCTAGATGGGGCCTTCCCACTCCTTCTGACTTACACAGGCTGCATCCAGGCTAGTGTGAATAAATATTCAGATGTCAATGGCTCTGGCTTTAACACTTACAAGACCACATATCTCTGAACCAATTAAATTCAGTAATACCACTTTGCAGAGGCCCAGACAGTACTAGATATGTGTTTTGATTTAAAGAGAGCTCTTTTCTTCTCAGACAGAAAGTAAAAAGTTCAGCAAGTTGACATGATATGAGCTAATTTATTTATCCCCCCCCCCCCAGATATGAATGACTGTTATAAATGCCCGGACAAAGACTATCCAAGCAAGAACCGGGATGCATGTCTACCCAAGGATATCAGCTTCTTGTCTTATGAAGAACCTTTGGGCATCAGTTTATCCTGTTTCTCTCTTTCCCTTTCCTTGATCACAGCTCTGGTACTTGGTATATTTATAAAACACCACGTTACACCCATTGTCATTGCAAATAACCGAAACCTCACCTACGCTCTCCTCATCTCTCTCCTGCTCTGCTTCCTTTGTGCATTGCTCTTCATTGGCCGACCAGAGAAGGTGACCTGCCTCCTCCGGCAACCAGCTTTTGGCATCATCTTCTCAACCGCTGTTTCTTGTGTTCTGGCAAAAACCTTCACGGTGGTTTTGGCCTTCATGGCCACAAAACCAGAAACCAGGATGAGAAAATGGGTGGGGAAAGGACTAGGCCATGCCATTCTCCTTTCCTGCTCCATAGTTCAAGCAGGGATATGCACTGTGTGGCTGGCAACCTCTCCCCCATACCCAGATGTGGACATGCACTCAACGACAGAAGAAATCATACTAGAATGTAATGAGGGGAGTGTGGCCATGTTTTACTGTGTCCTCATCTACATGAGCTGCCTGGCAATTGTAAGTTTTGCTGTGGCTTTCCTCGCCAGGAAGCTACCAGACAGTTTCAACGAAGCCAAGTTCATCACTTTCAGCATATTGGTCTTCTGCAGTGTTTGGCTGTCCTTTATTCCTTCCTACCTGAGCACCAAGGGGAAATATATGGTAGCTGTGGAGATCTTCTCCATCTTAGCCTCTGGTGTTGGGTTGCTGGGCTGCATCTTTGCCCCCAAATGTTACATAATCATTTTGAGGCCTGAGCTGAACAATAGGGAACAGCTAATAAGGAAGAGAAATTAAAGAAATAATAAACCTGCCCTTTGCTGTATTTTGTTCTTTTCTTTGTCTGTACAGTATATAATTTTATGTAATTTTTTCTAGATTCCAAATTCCCATAGTAGAAAATTCATTTGTAAAATTGACTTATTTGCTTTAAGGAAAACAATCAAACATTTACACATACATTATTCTGTTGTAACATTTGTGGACAAGAAGACTCAGAGCAATTCTTGTCAAAATATACATGTAAGCAAATTTGGATCTGGCCTTAATTCTCTCTTTTTTTGTTCAATAATTTTTTATTAATTTTCAATGACAAAAGTCCAATATACACCATATTATATCAACACCAAATAGAAATACGTATTCAAATACCATTAAATTACATAGCAAATTATAAAGTTTATGTGGCCTCCCACGTGCTATACTTCAAGGTCTGATTCCCTCAATTTCTGCCTCCAGACTATTGCTCAAACCAAATGCAATCCACTCTTGATTAAAAAAAAACTCAGCCAGAGGTTTCCCCAGCCACTATGGACGGCATACAGCATATATATCTATATCTATATCTATATCTATATCTATATCTATATCTATATCTATATCTATATCTATATCTATATCTATATCTATATCTATATCTATATCTATATCTATATCTATATGCTGTATTATTTCATTTGTTGTTATCTGCCTATCTGCTTTCAATCCCCCTAGAGCAGGGATGGGAAGCCTATAACCCTCCAGATATTGCTTGACTACAGCCCTCTTCATTGCTGACCATTTTCCATACTGGATGGGGTTGGAGATTTTGGAACCCATCAACATCTGGAGTGCCACACATCCCCAACCACTGCCCTAGTGGAAGTGAAGCAGAACACATAATTTAAAAATAAAATGCTGAAGTTTGCAGAAGAAGCCAGAGACATTAGCATTGCTGAATGAAGTTGGACACTGAATTAAAATCTACCAAAAGGATGAAACATCAGGCTCAGCAATTTTGGGAATCCTGACCACCCTCACCTGGGTGCTGATGAAGTTTGGGGTCTGAGAGATTTCAAGAATCCTCTGTCTCCCTAAGGTGCCAGCTCACAGAGGTTGACAGAATCAAGAGAGATTTTTCACAAGGCTCTATAACAGGAGCCATACAGGAGGGCAGGGGGCACCAACTCAACCTCTCCAGAATTAGAGGGGCATTTACCCCTAGGGGTGTGGGCAAACGTGCATTCCCAGGCCACTGGGGAAGGAGGCTGAGAGCAAGGGGACACAACTGTCATCCCCAGAACAGCAATGAGAGGCCACTGTACTCATGTCACATAGCTGGTTGAATCCAGGTTCACTCAGCCAATTTACAAGATGCTGGCTACATTTTGGAGTCTTCATTGGCTACGAAGTCTTCTATTTTGAGCTTCTAAGTTCTCATTTCACCCATACACCACTGGTCCATTATTATCTAATGAAAGCGAATTTCTTCTGCAATACCACAGGGAATCCCGAGCACTAGATGAATAACTACACTTCTGCTTAGTTATTAACAGGGCTATAATTAATCTGCTCCTCCTCAAAAATCCCTGTGTATTTGCTCTGGCCACTGGCAACATAACACAAAGGATACTACAACTTAACCAGAATGATTTAAATAGTGTCTGGGATCAGCAAGTCTGCTTTTGGATACTCCCGGATTGTGTCCTTTCAGGAAATTAATCTTCCATTTAAATGAGACAATTTTAATCTTAGAGAAACCTATTCTAGTATTGCCAGAAAAATAATAGTTTCTGCATAAAACAAGCAGTTGCCCTTGGATTAAGGATGGTAGTTTTAGTGTTCTTGCTGCTGCAACTGATTTCTTACAATGTATGTCAGACTCACCTAGCAAAATGCTGGCTCCAAGGTCCACACCATCCACTTCACACCTATCATCAGCCAGGAGAGTTCCTCATTGGTGGCATCGTTTCCCATGGTGGCTTCTTCACCTCTCCAGCAACATTCACTGAGGAACCTCCTCCAGCACTGCCTGAAGAGCTTGTGTAAGAACTAAGTCACTCATTCATTACATCAAAGGAATGATCAAACCTAGAGTTGCAGCTTCAGAATAATGAATGAGGCTGCAAACTTTTACCCTTTTACCTGGGGAAATCCACTTTAGATTTGAATGAGACTTATGCTGGTGCAAAAAAAATGGAAGGAATCTCTTATGAATTAAGAGAATACAGGAGAAATTCCCATGTCTTGGTAGAGAAATGAATATAAATGTTTTGAAATATATGCATGTTTGTGTGTCTGGGAGAGCCCCTTTGAACAGCCAATTTTGATAGACTTTATCTGAACTACTAGAGTGTTAGTAAGAATGAATTTTTAAAAACCTGTTCTGAAGCTGAATATCCTTATGCTTTCATTTTCTGAACTTAGGCTAAGGTTTGTTTCAGCACTGAAAGGTACTTACTGTGTTATGAAATATAGAATTTAGTGAATTCCAATGACCATCACTGACTCATGAAAACGGGGTCACTGCAGAGAGAGACCAGAGACTTTGTAAGTGTCAGAAAAAGACCTCAGACATGTAAGGGAAGATGTCCCATGAGCCCCACATTAGCAAGCCTTGCTCTAGATACTATTAAGTTTAAAAGATTGGAAAACTGGGACAAAAGTAACAACATGAATTTCAATAGGGACAAATGCACAAATCTAAGATGAGGGACACTTGGCTTGCCAGTAGTACATGTGAAAAGGTTCAAGGGATCTGCATCAACAGAAGTATAGTGTCCTGACCAAAGAAAGTAATAGTCCTGTTCTATTCTGCCTTGGTCACTTGGAGTCCTGTGTCCAGTTCTGATCATCACAATTCAAGAAGGATATTGGCAAGCTGAAGCATGTGCAGAGGAGGGCAACAAAGATGGTCTGGAAGCCAAGCCTTATGTAGAATGGTTGAGGGAGTTTGGTATGTTTAGCTATGATGAGACTGAGGGGAGGTATGGTTGTTGTTGTTTAGTCGTTTAGTCATGTCCGACTCTTCATGACCCCATGGACCAGAGCACGCCAGGCACTCCTGCCTTCCACTGCCTCCCGCAGTTTGGTCAAACTCATGTTCGTAGCTTCGATAACACTGTCCAACCATCTCGTCCTCTGTTGTCCCCTTCTCCTAGTGCCCTCAATCTTTCCCAACATTAGGGTCTTTTCCAGGGAGTCTTCTCTTCTCATGAGGTGGCCAAAGTATTATGATAGCCATTTTCAAATATCTCAAGGGCTGTCACCAGAAAGATGAAACATGTTGTCTCTTGTTCTGGAGGTAAAGAAACAAATTAGCTTCTTCAAGTTACAAGAGAGGGGATTTAAACTAAACGTCAGAGACAACCTTCTGTCAATAAGAGATATTCAATAGTAGAACGGATTTAGAGTTAACCCCACTGAAATCAATATGATTAACTACTGTGTTGGTGTGTAAAAGGATACATCTGTTGAAGTTCCTGCTGATACAATTTGCAACTCTCATTCTAGGGTGGTGCCTAAGGGTTACCAGCACATCGTGGCCTTGGCATTTGCAGTCAAGGAGATCAATGAAGACCCTCACATCTTACCCAATATCACCTTGGGCTTCCACTTATATGACAGCTATATCAATGCAAGGAGTACATATCTTGCCACACTGCTACTTTTATCGATGGTGGAGAAATTTGTCCCTAATTATATATGTGATGTTGAAAATAATCTGGTTGGGGTCATTGGAGGTCTTGATTCTGAAATCTCCTTTTATGTGGCAACTGTTTTGGATATCTTTAAGATTCCGCAGGTAGGACACCTATGTACAATACCTCTATTAGTTTCCATAGAGAAAGAGGCAGGTTCTTCAGCATCAGTTCTGGGTGTATCACCACTTCAGGGTGAAGATAAAATTGGAACAAGAACTATGTACACCACCTTGAGATCCTTGGAAAATAAAGGTGGGACATAATTGTAATATAAGCAAACAGACAGACAGCAAAACCTGAAGAAAGGGGAAGGTTGCAATACCTGAAAAAAATATGTAACTCTCCCCCGTCTTACACACACATTTAGATCACTTATATACTAAAGGCCACTGATGGGAGAGTGGGCTTCTCTCTCACTGGCAGTTTTTGCTTATTCATCAGTTTCTGCTTAGTTAGGAGGGTATCTGAATTGAGCTGCTGAGGAAAGGGGGAATTGCTTACAAGATAAAAGCAGTAAGAATTTAGGTGCCCGTGGAAGATTTAGTGAAGAGGGCATGTCAAATAAGCTGCTGGGGAAGTGGGGGAATTGGTTACAGCTAAAAAACTGACAGGTAGGCGTCAGTACAATAACTATTCCTCTTTAGCACACCCAATGTATTTAAAGACACAGAGAAGTTATGGCAAATTGCAGATACAATCCAGTTCTGCAGGAGAGCAGCAAGTGTAGTTAGCAGCTGAATCACAAATGAAATAAATCTTCATAAATAATGTCTGAGAAGAATCAGCTTTGCTGTGTGATGGGGGATGTGCATCATCATCAATAATAATAATAATAATAATAATAATAATAATAATAATAATATTTTATACCCCGCCCATCTGGCCGGGTCTCCGCAGCCACTCTGGGCGGCTTCCAGCAGAGCATTAAAATACAATAATCCATTAAACATTAAAAGCTTGCCTAAACGGGGCTGCCTTCAGATATTTTCTAAATGTCAGGTAGTTGTTTATCTCTTTGACCTATGATGGTAAGCGATTCCACAGGGTGGGTGCCACTACCGAGAAGGCCCTCTGCCTGGTTCCCTGTAGCTTTGCTTCTCACAGTGAGGGAACCGTCAGAAGGCTCTTGGCGCTGGATCTCAGTGTCCGGGCAGAACGATGGGGGTGGAGACGCTCCTTCAGGTATGCTGAACTGAGGCCATTTAGGGCTTTAAAGGTCAGCACCAACGCTTTGAATTGTGCTCGGAAACGTACTGGGAGCCAATGTAGGTCTTTCAAGACTGGTGTTATGTGGTCTCGGCGGCCGCTCCCAGTCACCTGTCTAGCTGCCGCATTCTGGATTAGTTGTAGTTTCCGGGTCACCTTCAAAGGTATCCCCACATAGAGCGCATTGCAGTAGTCCAAACGAAAGATAACTAGAGCATGCACCACTTTGGCGAGACAGTCTGCGGGCTGGTAGGGGCTCAGCCTGCGTATCAGATGGAGCTGATAAAGAGCTGCCCTGGACACAGAATTGACCTGCGCCTCCATGGACAGCTGTGAGTCCTCCACACCCGCCCGCCTCCTGTCCCCCACAAACAGTACTTCTGTCAGGATTCAACCTCAATCTCTTAGCTGCCATCCATCCTCCAACCGCCTCCAGACACTCGCACAGGACCTTCACCACCTTCACTGGTTCTGATTTAAAAGAGAGATAGAGCTGGGTATCATCCGCATACTGATGAACACCCAGCCCAAACCCCCTGATGATCTCTCCCACTGGCTGCATGTAGATGTTAAAAAGCATGGGGGAGAGGACAGAACCCTGAGGCACCCCACAAGTGAGAGCCCAGGGGTCTGAACACTCATCCCCCCCCCTTTCTGAACATGGCTCAGGAGGAAGGAGCGGAACCATTGTATGACAGTGCCCCCAGCTCCCAGCCCCTCTAGACGGTCCAGAAGGATGTTATGGTCGATGGTGTCAAAAGCCGCTGAGAGATCCAGCAGAACTAGGAAACAGTTCTCACCTTTGTCCCTAGCCCGCCGGAGATCATCGACCAGTGTGACCAAGGCAGTTTCAGTCCCATGATGAGGCCAGAATCCCGACTGCAAGGGATTCAAATGGTCTGCTTCTTCCAGGCATGCCTGGAGTTGTTCAGCAACCACTCGCTCAATGACCTTGCCCGAGAATGGAAGATTTGAGACTGGGTGATAGTTGGCCAAGAAAGACGAAGCTCTAGAGAAGAAATGTGTATCTGACCTAAGTTGCAATTCTGAAAAAGCCAGATAATGTCTATGTAATCTGCTGTTTGGTGCAAGGTATGTTCCCCCATTCAGTTTCAACTATTGTACAAGACCCTTCCAAATTTTGCAATGGCATAAACAATGTTTGTTTGTTTTTAAGAAATAAAATAAAGAAAAAAATAAAAAATAAAGAAAAATAAAATTTATAAAATAAATAAAAACAAATAAAGAAAAGTAGCAATTGTTCTTGGTATAGGCATTCTGTGTCATTTTAGAAACATAGAGTGGAGCCTAAGAACCCGAAATATTCTGAACTCATTAGTGTCTTGATGATTCTTCTGCTCTTCCATTTATGGATAACCATTCTACAAATTGCTGAAATGCTGACCCAGCATATTAATATAGAGAGGGGCCCAGGAACATGAAGATTTCCAAACTCATTGTCCTCTTGCTGATCCTTCTGCTCTTTCGTTTACGGAATAGACTCGGCCTCTTTCTGTCTGTACTGAGAGATGTCTTCCAGGATCAAGCAAGAAAGTGAAGGAGGGACAGCCACCTTGCTGCTATGATTGCATCCCATGTGCAGAGGGGAAGATTGCAAACCAGGATGGTAGGAGAAATTAATAGATTAAATAGATGCAGACTCAACACTAATAATTGAAAGGTGTTGTAAGGACGGCTGGGTTTACTTTCCAAAAGAGATTATATACTGTGTGTGTGATAAAGTCTCTTTGTGATCATTGCCTTTCAGATAGTCTAAATATACTAATCAAATGAGAATGAGAAAGCATTGAGAGTAGTTGGGTGGTATGTGGTTCAAAGCATTTCTTCTTCTGCTTCTGGTTCTGGTTCTGGTTCTGGTTCTGCTTCTGCTTCTGCTTCTGCTTCGATCACTCGTAGCCGAGTAAGATTGTATTCCATAAACACGGTTTTAACAATGAGTCTGTAAGTGACACTGGAGGCCAATTCTGGATCCACACGTCCTTCCACAGTGGGGATATTGGTTTCCAGGCGGGAGTTGATCATGGCGTGGATTTGCCAAGCATGCCTTTCTCTTTGCACGTTTCTACCTTGTGTCCTGAGCATATCTAGAGGGGGCCTAGATACTTCTTCTGATTTACATAGGCTGCACCCAGGCAAGTGTGAATGAATATTCAGATGTCAATGGCCCTGGCTGTGGCACTTACAAGACCACATAGCTCTGAACCAATTAAATTCAAGAATACTGTAGTAATTAAATACAGAGGATCATACCATATAAGATTTTGACAAACTGAGCATGTTCGGACTGTGGTTAGACTATTCTCGGTAACTAGAGTGAAATACAATACTGAGGTGAAATCTAATCCTGCAATAAAATTTTAGCAAACCATGAGGAAGCTCCTTTGTTTAAACTGGGAGTCAATACACATGCTCAAACTTTTTGTAACTTGGACCAATCATGAGGAGACAACAAAAAATAAAGATTATCTCTATCTATCTATCTATCTATCTATCTATCTATCTATCTATCTATCATCTATCAATCTATCTAAAAAAGTGCCTTAAGAGGAAATGGGGTGAGGGAAACAAAGCATTTCAATTGGATAGGAAATTTAAACTTAATGGAATGTGTGGAATTTGTGCCAAATGTATAAAACTGTTTCAAACTCTTTTTATGATGTTCAGTTGTTTTAAGGAGCTATCCCCAGCTGAAACCTCTGTGCAGAATTAAACACTTTGGACTACGTTTTCCCTCATGCTCTAATGTGGTTTATTGGCATATCCATGAGAAAGAGAAAGCTTAGATTGCAACAAGACCATTTGACAGAGCATCAGACAGTACTAAACATGTATTTTGATTTAAGCGGAGCTCTTTTCTTCTCAGACAGAAAGTAAACATTTAAGCAAGCTGAAATGTATGACCTAAAATATTTATTTTCCCCAAGATATGAATGACTGTAAGAAATGCCCAGACAAAGACTATCCAAGCAAGAACCGGGATGCATGTCTACCCAAGGATATCAGCTTCTTGTCTTATGAAGAACCATTGGGCATCAGTTTAGCCTGCTTCTCTCTTTCCCTTTCCTTGATCACAGCTCTGGTACTTGGTACATTTATAAAACACCACGATACACCCATTGTCATTGCAAACAACCGAAACCTCACCTACGCTCTCCTCATCTCTCTCCTGCTCTGCTTCCTTTGTGCATTGCTCTTCATTGGCCGACCAGAGAAGGTGACCTGCCTCCTCCGACAAACAGCTTTTGGCATCATCTTCTCAACTGCTGTTTCCTGTGTCCTGGCAAAAACCTTCACGGTGGTTTTGGCCTTCATGGCTACAAAACCAGAATCCAGGATGAGGAAATTGGTGGGGAAAGGACTAGGCCACTCCATTCTCCTTTCCTGCTCCATAGTTCAAGCAGGGATATGTACTGTGTGGCTGGCAACCTCTCCCCCATACCCAGATGTGGATATGCACTCAATGACAGAAGTAATCATACTAGAATGTAATGAGGGGTCTGTGGCAATGTTTTACTGTGTCCTCATCTACATGAGCTTCCTGGCAACTGTAAGTTTTGCTGTGGCTTTCCTCGCCAGGAAGCTACCAGACAGTTTCAACGAAGCCAAGTTCATCACTTTCAGCATGTTGGTCTTCTGCAGTGTTTGGCTCTCCTTTATTCCTTCCTACCTGAGCACCAAAGGAAAATATATGGTCGCTGTGGAGATCTTCTCCATCTTAGCCTCTGGTGGTGGGCTGCTAGTTTGCATCTTTGCCCCAAAATGTTATATAATCATTCTGAGGCCTGAGCTGAACAATAGGGAACAGCTAATAAGGAAGAAAAATTAAAGAAATGATAAACCTGTCATTTGCTGTATTTTGTGTTTTTCTCTGTGTTTACATTAGAGTATTTGGAAATATAAATTCAGCTGCTGCCTTATATAATTTTTTTCTAGAGTCCAGATTCCCATAGTTTGCTTTGAGGTAAACAATAATACCTTTTGTTGTTGTTGTTGTTTAGTCATTTAGTCGTGTCTGACTCTTCGTGACCCCATGGACCATAGCACGCCAGGCACTCCTGTCTTCCACTGCCTCCCGCAGTTTCGTCAAACTCATGTTCGTAGCTTCGAGAACACTGTCCAACCATCTCATCCTCTGTCGTCCCCTTCTCCTAGTGCCCTCAATCTTTCCCAACGTCAGGGTCTTTTCCAAGGATTCTTCTCTTCTCATGAGGTGGCCAAAGTATTGGAGCCTCAGCTTCACGATCTGTCCTTCCAGTGAGCACTCAGGGCTGATTTCCTTAAGAATGGATAGGTTTGATCTTCTTGCAGTCCATGGGACTCTCAAGAGTCTCCTCCAGGACCATAATTAAAAAGCCTCATTTCTTCGGCGATCAGCCTTCTTTATGGTCCAGCTCTCACTTCCATACATCACTACTGGGAAAACCATAGTTTTAACTATACGGACCTTTGTCGGCAAGGTGATGTCTCTGCTTTTAAGATGCTGTCTAGGTTTGTCATTGCTTTTTCCCCAAGAAGCAGGCGTCTTTTAATTTCATGACTGCTGTCACCATCTGCAGTGATCAAGGAGCCCAAGAAAGTAAAATCTCTCATTGAAAATTAATTTTAAAAATTGAACAAAAAAAGAGAGAATTAAGGCCAGATACAGATTTGCTTTAATAATACCTTTACACATACATTATTCTGTTGGAGCATGTGCTGACAAGAAGACTCAGAGCAATTCTTGTCAAAATATACATGTAAGCAAATTGTTCATATTATATCAACACCAAATAACTACCGGTATTCAAATACTAATCAATTACATAGCCAATTATAAAGTTTATGTGGCCTCCCACATGCTGTCTGATTCCCTTTAATTCTGCCTCCTGGTTATTGCTCAAACCAAATGCAACCCACTCTCGATAAAATCCCTTCTACCACAGCTACAATAATTGACTTCAATTTGTATTAACACATTTAGTAAATTGTAAGTTTGTAAGTGAGGTTTTCCTTTCTTCCTGTGTGAGGTTTTAATTTTCATCCATAGTTCTTTATTTCTTTATCAGATATTATGTCCATATTAATTATTCCTGATTACAGCTCTGTTGACTCAGAGTTACTCTGGAGAGATCTCTCTGTTTTTTTCTCAATTCTTCTGATCCATCCGTAAAATTCCATACTATCAATTTCAAGCAGGGAATCGCCTAGCGTTCTGCCAAAGCCCTGGAAGCCTCCAAATTCTCCCCTCCATATCCAAACGAAGCTATTTATTATAATTACTCATAGAAGAATGATCTGGTGTCCTGCCAGAATCCCAGAAAGTCACCAAAGTCCAGTCCGTCCTCCCCTCAATCAGGAGGAAAGTAAGAATTAACTCCGCAGAGGCTCCAAGTTTTTTTATATAATTATTCCAAACTTTAATATTTTCCTGTTTATCATTACAATCCATATCTATACTCCCATCTCCTTTTTTCTTCATTTGCTGTAAAGAACATTTTTTGGGCAATCTTGGGGGGTTTTCTGAGTCATTTATGTAACAAAGGATTAATGAAGCGATTTACTCCCACCAAAACACGTACCATCTTTTAGCTCGAATAAAGTCATATTTCCAAATTTAATCTGTACTACATTGTAGCTGTTTCGATTTGGCAGTGCTTAATATTGTCACATCATTACCAGCACACATCTGTGCATTAATCCTAATTAATCTCTTAAAGAAAAACAAGAGGAACTGCTGTTCTTAATGGTGGCATTGGAGGGCTACTGAGAGACGAAGTGCTTTTGCACCCAGCATCTCCCTGCCTCCCACATCTTTGTCTGAGTGAAAGCCAGATACCGAGACAATCCGCCAGTGAAGCTCCCCACCCCACCCCTGGTCCACAGTCTTAAACACCTCTTCAAAATCTCCTTATAAATTATCAAATCCAATTCTCAATAAAATAATCCAATCTTGACAACAGCAAAATTAAAAATCCATTCACTGATCCCTCCAGGCACCTATATCCAGCTTCCTGGGGCACTTATTTTAACTTTTTAAAAAAGTCTTGCAGGCAATTTATTTCAATTCACACCTCTCTCCCCCAAGACTGCTTCAGGGAAGCATTTTAAAGGTCCATTTCCTGGTAAATTGATTGCTTCCTTTCACCTTTCCAGCTAGGGGTCAAGTTACTGTGTCACAATGTAATCAATGTAGGAGACCAACTTCTGTTTTTAGAGTCTCCTGCCGTGGCCAATTCTTTAAAATAAAGCAGCCAGTTTTCAATCTTATTACTCACAGTGCCCAATGTCAATTCTTTTTTCTTTTCTTTTTTCTGAAAAATTCACCGCTCTCCGCTGCCGCTCGGAGCTTCACTTCAAGAGGGTGAAGATGGCGCTTGAAAATGCCTCCCGTGACTACCACCCCACTCACTCCGGGGCTCTTAAAAGAGTAAAGGAGTCACTCTTGGGGCTCTGCCGAGCTCTTCCTCCCCGGAACGCTCAATCTGGGGCTTTCTCGGGGGGGGGGCTTGCAATTCGTATCGCAGTTCGTAACCCGAATAGTTCGTAAACCGAACGGGACACGACGCGCCATTTTGTGCATGCGCAAAGCGTGATTTTTGCGATTTTCGTGCTTTGCGCATGCGCAGACTGCACGACCGCGCGCACGCCGCTTCTGCGCACGCGCGCGGGCCGAGAACACTTCCGGGTTTGCGCAGTTTGTAACCCGAACTGTTCGCAAACCGAGGTGTTCGTAACCCGAGGTATGACTGTAAATGTGTATAAAGATAATTATGAAAAAGTGTGGTTAGAGATAAATTTACATTTGGTGTGAGCTGCCAGGAAAACACAAGTATCTTTGCCACTTCAAATTTCCTCCTTGGGAATGGAATGTGTTTAATTTGATAAGAGATGATGATGCGAAGATCTTATGGTGAAGACGGGACATGTAATGAGACTGAATTCTTAATCAGGTCAGAAACATCCAGTATGGCAAGTATATTGCTGGACATTCTACTGACTGTTGGCATACTTCAGCAAATGTTGGATGAGCAGATAAAAGTGATTAGATCTAACGATGCTGAACAGAGAATGCAACTAAAGCAGAGCTTAATGAGATTGAAAGCAGAATCAAAGAGGACAGAGAGACTGCAGGTTGCATGTGTATGTCCATAATGGACCTCAGCTTTCTAGATGCCAAGCTTAACCTCTCAATTTATTCCTTCTATACAGCTCTTAATGGCACAAAGCCACTGCTTTCTCCTAATTTCAACCCTAAACCAAAGCCTAGGTTTCCAACTGGTACTCACTTATCTGGGAGTAAGCCCCATTAAACCTTAAAACAAATATTTCTGAGTACAGTGGTACCTCGACTTACGAAGTCGATCCGTTCCGCAATGTCCATTTTGCGCATGCGCGAAGCGCAATTTTGCGCTTTGTCCATGCGCAGACTGCGAGCGCCGCTTCTGCGCAGGCACAGAATGCACATGCGGTAAGAATACTTTCAGGTGTGCCGACTTCGTAAGTCAAAACCTTCAGATGTCGAGGCATTCAGAAGTGGAGGTACCACTGTAGATATCTATATTAATTTACAGCAAGCTACCAATGGTTATTAATGAGTGTGTGTAAGATTATGCTCCCCTTGAAGAACATCCAGGTATTCAAGTAGAGACAGGAATGGAAAAAGTAGGGCTCGTAATAATAAGTAATAATTTTATTATTTAAACACCACCCGTCTGGTTGGGTTTCCACAGCCACTATGGACAGCTTACAGCATATATATATTTTCTTTTGTTGTTATCTGCTTTCAGTCCGCCTAGAGCAGGGATGGGAAGCCCATATCCCTCCAGATATTGCTTGACGTTGCTTGACTTCAGCCCTCATCATTGCTGACCATTTTCCATACTGGCTGGGGTTGGAGATTTTGGAACCCATCAACATCTGGAGTGGCACCCCCCCCAACCCCTGCCCTAGTGGAAGTGAAGCAGAATACATAATTAAAAAATAAAAATGCTGAAGTTTGCAGAAGAAGCCAGAGACATCAGCATTGCTGAATGAAGTTGGACACTGAATTAAAATCTACCAAAAGGCTGAAACATCAGGCTCAGCAATTTTGGGAATCCTGACCACCCTCACCTGGGTGTGGGTGAAGTGTGGTGTCTGAGAGATTTCAAGAATCCTCTCTCTCCCTAAGGTGCTAGCTCACAGAGGCTGACAGAATCAAGAGAGATTTTTCACAAGGCTCTATAACAGGAATCATACAGGAGGGCACCAACTCAACCTCTCCAGAATTAGAAGGGGCATTTACCCATTCGGTGAGGGCAAACATGCATTCCCCAGGCCACTGGGGAAGGCTGAGAGCAAGGGGACAACTGTCATCCCCAAAACAGCAATGATCACTCATGTCACATGGCTGGTGTGAATCCAGGTTCACTCAGCCAACTTCCAAGATGTTGGCTACATTTTGGAGCCTTCATTTGCTACAAGGTGTTCTATTATGAGCTTCTAAGTTCTCATTTCACCCATACACCACTGGTCCATTATTATCTAATGAAAGGGAAATTAAAATAACAGTTCTGGATATTTTCTTCAGCATTTTTCTTCTGCAATTCCACAGGGAATCCCAAGCACTAGGTGAATAACTACACTCCTGCTTAGTTATTAACAGGGCTATAATTAACCTACTGCTCCTCAAAAATCCCTGTGTATTTGCTCTGGCCACTGGCAACATAACACAAAGGATACTACAACTTAACCAGAATTATTTAAATAGGGTCTGGGATCAGCAACTCTGATTCTGGATACTCCCAGATTGTGTCCTCTCAGGAAATTAATCTACCATTTAAAGGAGATAATCTTTATCTTAGAGAAACCTATTCTAGTATTGCCAAGAAAAATCATAGTTTTTGCATAAAACAAACAGTCGCCCTTGTATTAAGGATGGTGCTTTTAGTGTTCTTGCTGCTGGAACTGATTTCTTACAATGTATGTGAGGCTCACATAGCAAAATGCTGGCTCCAAGATCCACACCGTCCACTTCAAACATACCATCAGCCAGGAGAGTTCCTCATTGGTGGCATCGTTTCCCATGGGGGCATCTACACCTCTCCAGCAACATTGACTGAGGAACCCCCGCCAGCGCTGCCTGAAGAGCTTGTGTAAGAACTAAGTCACTCATTCATTACATCAAAGGAATGATCAAACCTAGAGTTGCAGGCCTCAGAATAATGACTGAGGCTGCAAATTTTTACCCTTTTAGCTGGGAAAATCCACTTTAGATTCGAATGAGACTCATGCTGGTCCAAAAAAAATGGAAGGAATCTCTTGTGAATTAAGAGAATACAGGAGAAATTCCCATGTCTGGATAGAGAAATGAATATAAATGTATTTATATTCTGATCTCATTTTTTGACAGAATTACAAGCCTGGTAGATGAAGGGAACGCTGTGGGTGTAGCCTATCTTGATTTCAGCAAGGCCTTTGACAAGGTGCCCCATGATATTCTTGTAAAGAAGCTGGTAAAATGTGGGCTAGACAATGCTACCATTCAGTGGATTTGTAACTGGCTGACTGACCGAACTCAAAGGGTGCTCATCAATGGCTCCTCTTCATCTTGGAGAGAAGTGACTAGTGGGGTGCCACAGGGTTCTGTCTTGGGCCCAGTTTTATTCAACATCATTATCAATGACTTGGATGATGGCCTTGAGGGCATCCTGAGCAAGTATACCAATAGCACCAAATTGGGAGGGGTGGCTAATACCCCAGAGGACAGGATCACACTTCAAAAAGACCTTAACAGATTAGACAACTGGGCCAAAGCAAACAAGATGAATTTTAACAAGGAGAAATGTAAAGTACCGGTACTATACTTGGGCAAAATAAAAATAAAAATGAAAGGCACAAATACAGGATGGGTGACACCGGGCTTGAGAGCAGTACATGTGAAAAGGATCTAGGAGTCTTGGTAGACCACAAACTTGACATGAGTCAACAGTATGATGCAGCAGCTAAAAAAGCCAATGCAATTCTGGGCTGCATCAATAGGAGTATAGCATCTAGATCAAGGGAAGTAAAAGTACCACTGTATTCCACTCTGGTCAGACCTCACCTGGAATACTGTGTCCAGTTCTGGGCACCACAGTTCAAGAACGATACTGACAAGCTGGAACGTGTCCAGAGGAGGGCAACCAAAATGGTCAAAGGCCTGGAAACAATGCCTTATGACGAATGGCTTAGGGAGCTGGGTATGGTTAGCTTGGAGAAGAGAAGATTAAGGGGTGATGTGATAGCCATGTTCAAATATATAAAAGGGTGTCATATAGAAGAGGGTGAAAGGTTGTTTTCTGCTGCTCCAGAGAAGTGGACACGGAGCAGTGGATTCAAGCTACAAGAAAGAAGATTCCACCTAAACATTAGGAAGAACTTCCTGATAGTAAGAGCTGTTCGACAGTGGAACTTGCTGCCAAGGAGTGTGGTGGAGTCTCCTTTGGAGGTCTTTAAGCGGAGGCTTGACAGCTATCTGTCAGGAATGCTTTGATTATGTTTCCTGTTTGTCAGGGTGTTGGTCTGGGAGGCCCTTGTGGTCTCTTCCAACTCTATGATTTTATGATTCTATGTATTGAAATATATGCATGTTTGTGTTTCTGGGAGAGCCCTTTTGAACAGCCCATTTTGATAGACTTTATCTGAACTACTAGAGTGTTAGTAAGAATGAATTTTTAAAAACCTGTTCTGAAGCTAATATGCTCTTATGGCTTCATTTTTCGATTTTAGGCTAAGGTTTGTTTCAGCACTGAAAGGTACTTAGGAAATATAGAATTTAGTGAATTCCATTGACTGTCACTGACTCATGAAAACGGGGTCACTGAAGAGAGAGACCAGAGAGACCAGAGACTTTGTAAGTGTCAGAAAAAGACCTCAGACATGTAAGGGAAGACATCGCATGAGCCCCACATTAGCAAGACTTGCTCTAGATAGTATTAATCTTAAAAGTTTGATAGCCATTTTCAAATATCCCAAGGGCTGTCACCAGGAAGATGGAACATGCTTGTTTTATCTTGTTCCAGAGGTTAGGACACAAATTAGCTTCTTCAAGTTACAAGAGAGGAGATTTCAACTAAATATCAGAGAGAACCTTCTATTGATAAGAGCTATTCAATAGCAGGCGGACGTAGAGTTAACCTCACTGAAATCAACATAATTAACTACTGTGTCACCAACATGATGATGAACTACTGTGTTGGTGTTTAAAAGGATACATCTGTTGAAGTTCCTGCTGATACCATTTGCAACTCTCATTCTAGGGTGGTGCCTAAGGTTTACCAGCACATCGTGGCCTTGGCATTTGCAGTCAAGGAGATCAACGAAGACCCTCACATCTTACCCAATATCACCTTGGGCTTTCACTTATATGACAGCTATATCAGTGCAAGGAGTACATATCTTGCCACACTGCTGCTTTTATCCATGGTGAAGAAATTTGTCCCTAATTATATATGTGATGTTGAAAATAATTTGACTGGGGTCATTGGTGGACTTGATTCTGAAATCTCCTTTTATGTGGCAACCGTTTTGGATATCTTTAAGATTCCACAGGTAGGACACCTATGTACAATACCTCTATTATTTTCCATAGAGAAAGAGGAAGGTTCCTCGGCATCAGTTCAGGGTGAAGATGAAATTGGAAGGAGAACCATGTACACCACCTTGAGACCCTTGGAAAATAAAGGTGGTACATAATTGTAATATAAGCAAACAGACAGACAGACAGACAGACCTGAAGAAAGGGGAAGGTTGCAATACCTGAAAAACAATATGCAACCCTCCCCTGTCTTACACACACATTTAGATCACTTATATACTAAAGGCCACTGATGGGAGAGTGGCCTTCTCTCTCACCGGCAGTTTTTGCTTATGCATCAGTTTCTGCTTAGTTAGGAGGGTATCTGAATTGAGCTGCTGAGGAAAAGGGGGAATTGCTTACAAGGTAAAAGCAGTAAGAATTTAGGTGCCAGTGGAAAAATTAGTGAGGAGGGCATGTCAAATATGCTGTTGGGAAAGTGGGGTAATTGCTTACAGCTAAAAAACTAACAGGTAGGAGCCAGTACAATAACTATTCCTCTTTAGCTCACACGACATATTTAAAGACACAGAGAAGTTATGTCAAATTGAAGATACAATCCAGTTCCGCGGGAGAACAGTAAGAGTATTTAGCAGCTGATTCACAAGTGAAATAAATGTTCATAAATAATGTCTGAGAAGAATCAGCTTTGCTGTGTGATGGGCCTCTGCATCATGAAGAAGAAAGACGAAGTTCCAGATAAGAAATGTATATCTGACCCAAGCTGCAATTCTGACAAAGCCAGATAATGTCTAGGTAATCTGCTGTTTGGGGCATGGTGTGTTCTTCCATTCAGTTCCACTGTACAAGAGCCTGCCAGATTTTGCAATGACTAAGAAAATGTTTGTTTGTTTTTAAGTGAAGTAGACTCAATGCCCTTCTCCAACCAACAAAGTCTTAAGAAGATTCATAAAAATAATATAAAACAGACACAGTCCCCTCTCTCGTCATCAAATCAAGGGTTTAAAAACCAGAAAAGGGAGATGGTCCAAGTTTTCAGCCCGCCTGTTTGTCTTTTGCATAACTGAGAGGCACACAAACCCTGAAACATTGGCAAAAGGGCATATTTGACTAACAGGGTTCAGCACATAATGTATATGAATACTTTGAAAGAACTCCACTTTGTCTCTTTTCTTCCCTCATTTACTTTTCAGCTCATTTATGGCTCTGCTCCAGTGATGAATGAGAAAAGCCCAGGGCTTCCCTTTTACCAGTTGGCAGCCCCAGAAGCCCTTCAATATAAGGGAATTCTCTCTTTGCTTCTGCATTTCAGGTGGACGTGGATTGGAGTCATTGCAATGGACAATGACAATGGAGAAAGATTTGTGCAAACTATTTCCCCTATATTTACCAAGAGTGGTGTCTGCTTTGCATTCCTAGAAAGAATCCCCAATTTAAGTTTTATCTCTGAAATTAATGGCATGCTACAACGGGGGGAAAGTATACACCATAAAATTTTTAGCAGCACAGCAAATGTAATAGTTGCCTATGGAGAATCTTATTCCATGGCAACTTTTAGATGGCTTCCATACCTATCAGAACATGATGGCATGACATACAATATAAGAAGTAAAGTATGGATAATAACAGCCAATGTTGAGTTCACTTCATATGTCTATCAAAGGAACTGGGAATCAGGAATATTCAACGGTGCTATATCCTTTGAAATTCACTTCAGAAACCCACCAGGATTTCATCAATATGTTCTGCACAGAAACCCTTCCAGCACAGATGGGGATGGTTTCATCAAGGACTTCTGGGAACAGGCCTTTGGATGTGTATTCCCAGATATCACTTCAGACAATGTGGAGGGGAATATTTGCACTGGAGAAGAGAAGCTGGAGGGCCTTCCTGGATCATTTTTTGAAATGAGCATGACAGGTCACAGTTACAGCATCCACAGTGCTGTGTACACCATGGCCCATGCTTTACATGCCATGCTCACATCCAGACACAGACACAGAGCAATGGTGTACGGAGGGAGAGGGAAGAATCAGAATCAAGGGTTTTGGCAGGTAATAGGCTGAACATCCTCAATTGGAAGAGACCTGTTATTCCCTCACAAAGTATGGATTTCCAACATGTTGTCAGCTTGCTCATTTATCTCAGAAAAGAAAAAGCACTTCTATGAGAGAAGTTTGGTTACCACTCAGATGCCACTGCATAAACAGATAAGAAGCAGCGGTAATGGTTAAGAGAGATGTTCAGCATTCTCTCTATCCCATATACACCAAATCCTCCCTCAGAGCAGTTGGTCTCCTGTTGTGTCTCCTGGGATGAAGAGGGAGAGAGGAAAAGAAGTGGGGGTTAGGGATAGAAAGAAAGGTTGTAAAATAGGGGAGAGGGAGAGAGAGATGTGGGAGAGAGAAAATTGGTTGTCTCTCCATCCTTGGACCTGACTCCACTAACAGCTGATTTAATCACCACCCACCACTTGCTCTAAGTCCTGCTCACAGGGAAAGATACCTCAGCCCTGTATTAGAACTGCAGTCTTTTCCAAACAAGTGCCTTCTCTGTTTTCAATCTAGCTCCATCACTTTCTGAGAAGTATCTCATTTAACAATACGGCTGGAGATGTGGTCTTCATCAACCAGAATGGAGAGGCAGCATCTAGCTTGGATATTGTCAATTGGATTATATTATCCAACCAAAGTTTGCACAGAGTGAGCATTGGGAGGATAGATCCGCAGGCTTCTCCAGATCAATTATTCATCCTTGATGAAGATTCCATCACATGGCACAGTTGGTTTAATCAGGTAGGACCGCATTATTAGATAATTCCAAAGAAATTCAGTACTGCCTAAGCAATGATCATTCAGCTGCATGTCTACTCACTTGTCAGGGTTGAGCCAGACGAGGAGGAGTGGTGGCAAGCTCCCCCCCCCCCGGGAGAATGCCCCTACGGGGTAATCTGGGGATAGGGAGGAATTCATTCCTGGAGATGACTGGTGTCTTGGAAGAGGAAGCATCAGAGGGAAGAGGGAAGACCAGAACAGGAGGAGGAAGGAGTTGAGTCAGAATCGGGCCCCCTCCCCTCCTCCCTTCTCAGCTGTAGTGCGTAGAGCTGAGAAACGTAGGGAACAATTGGAGACAGCCGCAGCTCGTAAAAGGCGTGATGAAGAGCCGGCTACTTACAGAAGGCTGGCTGCTTCCTTCATCAGCACCTGAACTGCTGTGCTGGAACATGGGGTTGCCTTGCTCGTTCCTGTTCCTGATTCGGACTGCTTCTCCTGACCCCAGTACTGATTCCTGACCTCAGCTGGTTCCTAACTCGGACTGCTCCTGACTTCGGCTTCTCCTGACCCCCAGTGCTGATACCCGACCTTGGCTGGTTCCTTACCCAGACCATTGGACCTGGGCTCCAGCTGCATCTGACTACTTCCTTAGCACCCCAACATCACTGTCTTTTAAACTGCAAGTTACTGTGTAGAACATGACCAATGCATCCAAGTACCAGATTAAGAGCCAAGAGCTTACTGCTAGAGGTCACTCAAGGAATAAAGGAAAATAATTTATATTAGGGGACTTCCAGTCTAGGTGCGCTGGAGACGAGACACGCAATGGAGGAGCTCTGCTCAAACGGGGTCCCGGCGATCGGCAGTAAGAGCGTGGGGTGGGTGGGGGCGTCTAAATTCCCCCCCAAGACAAAGCAATAGCACGGGGCTATTGCTAGAAAGGGAAAAACCGGCATCAAGAGGCGGAACTTCACCCCGGAACGGAGAAGTAGTGAAGGGGAGGAGAGGAGCCGGACGCAAAAGTTTACAATTACTGCCGAAAACACGCTAAAGTCCCAGCCAGCAAGTGCCCAAGACACCCCGATGATCTAAACTACGAGAGAAAAAGATTGTGGAATACAATTAAGGTGAGGAGGCGAGAGAAAGTAAAGAGAAGTAGCCGCAAAGAGAGAGGAGGAACCGGGGGGTTGAACTGATTTACCGTGACAGAAGCTTGTAAAGAGAGACTTTGTATGTTTTAAATATAAAGTAAAAGGAGAAAGCACTCACCCTGAAATCGCCAAATAATTTTAATATTGAGTAACAACTGACGCCAATCTGTGCTGGCACAACAAAGTGGAGGCTACAGGGAGGCAGAGGGTGTGATAGTCGGAGGAAGGGGAGAAGGAGAACGAAGAAAACAATAGAGTTGGTGAAAAAAGAAGGGACTTTATTCTGATTTCCATCCAAATTGAGAGACAAAGGATGGATTGGAGGAGGGGAAAGACTGAGTTTGATTAAAGATGGTGGATTATTTTCAGCAAAGTCACAGAGGACTGACAGACTTCTGACTTCTTTAAGGAAGTGAAGGTGATAAAACAGAGTAATGAGCTCTTTCTTAAGTGAGGTGATAGCGACACCTAGAGGGCGGGAGGACATAACCCACCTCATAAAAATAAAAAATAAAAAGGAGCCAGTACCTCTACTTAAGATTTTGAACTCAGATTTAAAAGACTGAACTACACAGATGCTGTTCTGAAATAACAACAGGGAACTCCCTTATAAGGAGAAGAATCAGGACATTTACTAGAAAGAGGCCTAAAAATTAGACAAAATGAGAAAAGGACAAAATCAAACAACAACCTCAGCAACAAATCAAGCAAAAAGACAGTCGACATCATTGGATAATGATGCATTAGCGGACATTAAAGAATTAATAACCGAAATGAATAAATCTTTGAGTGATAAATTTGACTCAGTGGAGGCAAAAATAGAGCAAAATTCTAAAATGATCACGGAAATGTCAGGACAAATAAAGGATCTAAGTAGCAAGAACAAAGAGCTGGACAAGGCAGTGAAAGAAAGAAATATGAAGGTAAATAAACAAGAGGATGCAATTAAAAAGGTGATCATAGAAAACAAAGAACTGAGAAAGATGCAGAACAGAGAGGATGATAAGCTTGAGTGGAGAAGAAGATGCAAGGAATTAGAAGATCAGATGGTGATGATTGAAATGAAGCAGAAAGCCCTGACTCTCCGTTTGAGAGGCGTCCCAGAGGTCCAGAACGAACAGATTGAAGAAAAGATTGTGAAAGAACTAGCCGCATGGTTAAAAGTGAAAGAAGAAGATCTGTGGATGGACGTGGATGAAGTGTATAGAATCAAGATGGATAAAAAGAAGAAAATGATGGGAGACTGCATGATCTTTTTGAACTCAACGTTGCTGAAGGACAAAAGAAGACCTCATAATAGATGGAAATGTCATTGCAATAGATAAAGAAATCCCGAAAAGACTGAGAATGAAAAGGCAAAACTATAAAGTCTTGACAGATGCCCTGAAAAGAAAAGGAATCTGGTTTACATGGGAGTTTCTGGAGGGACTCTCTCTTTTTTTTACAAAGAAAGAAGAAAAACGATCAAATCAGCGGAGGAAGCAGAAAGGTTTAGTAGAAAATTTAAGACAGAAGCGGGAGGAGAGGAGGAGGAGAACATCTCAGAAGAGGGACAAATTGAAGGTTAAAGACCGATTGAAATTGGTTGCTAGAATTAAGTTACACCAAATTTAATCTTCAAAACAGAGAAAGTTTTTAGTTGCTGCCCTTCTTTCCATTTTATATGTAATAACGATTTAAGAGCTAAAATCTAGCATTTATTCACTTCCTTTTTCTTTAATTTTGATTTACAGTGAAGTGTCGATTTAATTTTCTTGATATTAAAGGTATGAATCTTGGTATTCTTTCGTGGAACATGAATGGTCTGAACAACAAAGTTAAGAGGAATAAGATAGAACATTTTTTGAAGAAAGGGTTGTGGGATGTGATATGCCTCCAGGAGACACATGTATCTAGAAAACATGAAAGCGTTTTAGGAAATAAAAAATTGGGGGAAGTCTATGTGTCTTTAGATAAGAAAAAGAAGAGAGGAGTAGCCACATATGTCAGGAAGTCAATCAGAGCCGTCCCCCCCCCCAAGATGAAGAGGGAAGGGTGGTGGGTACAAGATTATATTTGCCAGAAGGCAATTTGGTCGTTATTAATATTTATGCGCCCAACGGGTGTAAATCTTTTTTTTTTTTTCAAAAAATTGGGGGAGCAAATGGGAGGCGCGGTAGAGGAGGAGAAAATTATTCTGGCAGGAGATTTCAATGGAGTAATAGACTCGAACCTCGATAGAACGAATAAAGGGAAGAAAAATAGGGGGAATTACCAAAAGATTTTAGACATGTAGTAGAAAATTTTGAATTAAGAGATAGCTGGAGGTTAAACAACCCCAAAGAAAGAAGATATACCCACTACTCAGGATCAAAAAAAAAAAAAATTGCAGCAAGGATAGACATGTTGTGGTTATCCATGAAATTATTAACAAAGGTAACAAAGTGTGACCTACTACCGAAATCCATAACCCAGTGATGGTAAAGTTGAAAGATAAGGATAGGAAAATTGGAAGGTGGCGGTTAGATGAGAGAATATTGAATGATGAATTGTTTGTTTTAAAAGTTAAAAAAAGTTAAGAGAATTCTATCAAATAAATTTGAAAGAAGACACAGACATAACAACAGTTTGGGAGGCGAGCAAGGCTTTTGTGAGAGTATCTATATACAGCAGAAAAGTAGAATTAACAGAGAGAGAAGAGAAAAGGTGAATAAGATTGAAAAGGAAATGGAGGAAAAAGAAAAAGAATTGGGGGGAAATCCAAAAGATATAAAAACGGTAAGACAGATTAAAATTCTTCAGAATGAACTATCTGCATTGATAGGTAGTGAATTGGAAAATAAAATAAAATGGTTAAAACAAAAAACCTTTGAACCTGGGGGGGGGGGATTGGAAGATGGTTAGCTTGGCAGTTAAGAAAAAAGCAAGAAAACAGGTTAATTACAAATATCAGAGAAGGGGGGGAAATGGACAAAAGGGGAAGATATAAAAAAATCTTTCAAAAAATATTATAGGAAATTATATAAGAAGGAAGAAATGAGTGATAAAAAAATTAGATGAATATTTTGAGAAACATAAATTGGCCAACAGAACGGAGGAGGAAAAAAAATCTTAAATAAATCAATAACAGAACAAGAAATTATAGGAGCCATAAATAAATTAAAACAGGGAAAATCCCCAGGCCCAGATGGGCTATCAAGCCAACATTATAAGATATTTAAGGAAGAATTAATGGAAATTTATCAAAAATTAATTAATGGAATTTTGGAAAAGGGAGTGTTCCCCAAATCTTGACAGCAGGAATATATAGCTCTTATTCCGAAAGGCGACCTATTTCAGACCTATTTCTCTCTTAAATTCAGACTATAAGATTTTTGCCGCAATCTTAGCAGAAAGGTTAAAAGAAATCCTGAACAGAATAATTGGAAGAGAACAACAAGGCTTCCTGCCAAAAAGAAAAATGGCCAATAATATGAAGTTTTTTTCTGAACTCAATTGAATATCTAGACTGGAACCCAAGTCAGAAGGTGGCATTTATCTTTTTGGACACTGAGAAAGCATTTGATAATCTGGCTTGGGATTTCATGAAAAAAGCATTGGAGAAAATCAGAATCGAAGGGAATTTTATGAAAGGAATAAATGCGATATATAGAAAACAATCGGCAAAACTAATCATAAATGGGGAAGTGTCAGAGGAATTTGAAATAGAAAAAGGAATGCGACAAGGATGCCCACTATCCCCCCTCTTGTTTATTAAAGCAATATAATATTTAATATTGGATATAAAAGAAAATAAGGAAATTAGAGGCTTGGAGATCTAGAATAGTATATTTAAGATTAGAGCATTTGAGGACGATATTATATTGATATTAGAGGATCCCAAAAATTCTATTGTTAATCTTAAAGTTAAATTAAAAAAATATGGAGAGGTAGCCGGTTTTAAAATTAATAAGGAAAAAACCAAAATGATTGTTAAAAATGTAAGGGGTAAAGAATTGGAGGAATTGGAGTCAAAAATGGGATGGAAAATAGTGAAGAGTTTAAAATATTTGGGAATTGTAGTAACGATAAATAATATAAATTTATATGAGAATAATTATGTAAGAATGTGGAAGTAAGTTAAAAAAGATTTGGAGAGATGGGAAAATTTAAAATTATCAATGATGGGAAGGATTATGACTATAAAAAATGTCAATTTTACCAAAATTCCTATTTTTATTTCAAATGTTTCAGGGAAGAAAGAAGTATTTGAAAATTAAGCAGATTTATCTGGGGAAATAAAAAGCCGAGAAACCAATATAGATTATTAACAGATAGCAAGGATAGGGGAGGATGGGGGGTTCCTGATTTAAAAATATATTACGCGGCAGCAAATTTATGTTGGATAAGAGAATGGATCGTGTTGGAGGACAAAGAACTGCTAGATATAGAGGGATTAAGGAACATCTATGGATGGCATACATATCTCATGAATGATAAAGAAAAAAGGTATAAAGAATTCACAGACCACGTTATTAAAAAATCATTATTCAAGACATGGGAAGAATATAAAAAGATCCTGGAACCAAAAGTACCCTGGTGGATATCACCATTTGAAATGATGGTGCTGAGTGGCGGAGCAAGAAAAGGTAGATGGATAACTTATCGAGAGTTGGTAGATAAGGAAAATGGACAATATATATTGAAAACATATGATCAGGTAAAAGAACATTGTTCAAGCTGGCTGCAATATAATCAAATTAAAAGTATGTTTAAAATACATAAAGAAATTGGGTTTCAGGGGAAAAAATCAAAATTACAAGAATCATTAATTGACAACGGGGAAAAACAATTGGCTAATTTATATAAATATTTATTGGAATGGAGTCTTAAAGACGAAGAAGTTAAATGCACCATGATCAAATGGACTCAGGACATAAGGAGAACAATCTACAGCGTGCAATGGGAAAAATTATGGAGGGAGAGTATTAGATTCATGGCTTGTACAGCAATTAAAGAAAATATAATGAAAATGGCCTACAGGTGGCATTTAACTCCTGAAAAATTAGGGAAAATCTACAAAACAGGAAATAATAAATGCTGGAAATGTCACAATAAAGTAGGGACATATATGCATTGCTGGTGGTGGTGTAAAAGAGTAAAGGAGTAAAAGAATTCTGGAATAACATATATGAAAAATTAAAAAGCATGCTTAAATGCTTTTCGAAAGCATTAAAAAAAATGCCCCAATTGTTTTTGTTAAGTATGATCATAGCTGCCAAGTTTTCCCTTTTCTCGCGAGGAAGCCTATTCAGCATAATAGAAAATCCCTTAAAATAAGGGATAACTTGGCAGCTATGAGTATGATCCCTAAAACCATACCTAAAGACAGAAGGAATATATTGCTGTATGGGGTGGTAGTGGCACGGACACTCATTGCCCCAAAATGGAAAGGGGACAGGGTACCAACGGTTGAGGATTGGCAAATTAAAATGGTAGAATATATGAATTTGGCAAAGATGACGGCAGCGATAAGAAATCTTCCTAAATAAAAATTCAAGTTGAATGTAAATTAGTGGAGGATTATTTTAAAAAGGAAGGTATAAGAACAGATTTGGTGATTTGCTTAAGTTAAATAACGTATAAAGGGGGGAGCCTAATAGATAAAGGAAGAAGATACACCTATGACAGGTGGCCTAAATAATAATCGAAGAGAAAGCAAGTTAATTAGAGAAGGGAAGAATAAGCGATTAGTCAACAATCAAAAGTATTTTAATTTTAGTTTTAATTCTTTTTTCTTTCTTTTGTTTAGTTGATTTTTCTTTTTTGAGTTTGGTTAATATAATTTAGAGATTCTGGTTTTCTTAATTTTTGGTATATTTATGTAATGTTAATTTTGTTTTGTTATGATTAGGTTATGTTATATTAGGTTATGTTATATTATGTTATGTTATGTTACGTTATGTTTGATTATGCTTATGTTTTGTTTAAGTTATATTATGATATTTATTTTTATGTTCATGTTTATGTTATATTATGTTTATGCTTATGTTTATATTATATTATATTGTAATATTTTCTGTTGTGAAATGTTTTAATAATTGAAATAAAGAATTTTTAAATGTTAAAAAAATATTTTATATTATTGTACTTATAAATATTTTAAAAATATTTCTTAACAGTTATAAAATATTGGTTTTTAAGTCAGGAATATTTTACTTTTCTTGCTAAAAAGTGGGGAACTACTTTGTAATCACAACACCTATACATCCCAGACCAATAGAGGGAGTATGACATCACTTCACAAATTACTACTACTAAAAATATATAACCATTCTACAAATTGCTGAAATGCTGACCCAGCTTATTAACATAGAGAGGGGCCCAGGAACATGAAGATTTCCAAACTCATTGTCCTCTTGTTGTTCCTTCTGCTCTTTCATTTATGGAATAGACTCGGCCTCTTTCTGTCTGTACTGAGAAATGTCTTCCAGGATCAAGCAAGAAAGTGAAGGAGGGACAGCCACCTTGCTGCTACGATTGCATCCCATGTGCAGAAGGAAAGATTGCAATCCAGGATGGTAGGAGAAATTAATAAATTAAATAGATCCAGTCTCAGCAATAGCAATTGAAAGGTGTTGTAAGGACGGCTAAGTCTCTTTGTGATCATTGCCTTTCAGATAGTCTAAATATGCTAATCAAATGAGAATGACAATGCATTGAGAGTAGTTGGATGGCATCTGGTTCAAAGCATTTCTTCTTCTTCTTCTTCTTCTTCTTCTTCTTCTTCTTCTTCTTCTTCTTCTTCTTCTATCACTCGCAGCTGAGTAACAATGAGTCCGTAAGTGACTGTGGAGGCCAATTCTGGATCAACACGTCCTACCACAGTGGGGCATAGCTGCCAAGTTTTCCCTTTTCTCGCGAGGAAGCCTATTCAGCATAAGGGGAAATCCCTTAAAAAAAGGGATAACTTGGCAGCTATGCAGTGGGGACATTGGTTTCCAGACTAGAGTTGACCATGATGTGGATTTGCCAAGCATGCCTTTCTCTTTCCACATTTCTACCTTGCGTCCTGAGCATATCTAGATGGGGCCTTGCCACTCCTTCTGACTTACACAGGCTGCACCCAGGCTAGTGTGAATAACCATTCAGACGGCAATGGCCCTGGCTGTGGCACTTACAGGACCACATAGCTCTTAAACCAATTAAATTCAAGAATACTGTAGTCATTAAATACAGAGAATCATACCATATAAGATCTTGACATACTGAGCATGCTCGGACTGTGGTCAGACTATTCTCGGTAACTAGAATGAAATACAATCCTGAGGTGAAATCTAATCCTGCAATAAAAATTTAACAAGGAAGCTCCTTTGTTTAAACTGGGAGTCAGTACGCATGCTCACACTGTTTGTAACTTGGACCAATCATAAGGAGACAATAAACAATAAAGATTGTCTATCTATCATCTATCATCTATCTATCTATCTATCATCTATCTATCTATCTATCTATCTATCATCTATCTAAAAAAGTGCCTTAAGAGGAAATGGGGTGAGAAAAACAAAGCATTTCAATTGGATAGGAAATTTAAACTTAATGGAATGTGTGGAATTTGTGTCGAATGTATAAAACTGTTTCAAACTCTTTTTATGATGTTCAGTTGTTTTAGGGAGCTATCCCCAGCTGAAACCTCTGTGCAGAATTAAACACTTTGGACTACGTTTTCCCTCATGCTCTAATGTGGTTTATTGGCATATCCATTAGAAAGAGAAAGCTTAGATTGCAACAAGACCATATGACAGAGCATCAGACAGTACTAAACATGTATTTTGATTTAAACAGAGCTCTTTTCTTCTCAGACAGAAAGTAAACATTTAAGCAAGCTGAAATGTATGATCTAATATATTTATTTCCCCCAAGATATGAATGACTGTAAGAAATGCCCGGACAAAGACTATCCAAGCAAGAATCGGGATGCATGTCTACCCAAGGATATCAGCTTCTTGTCTTATGAAGAACCATTGGGCATCAGTTTAGCCTGCTTCTCTCTTTCCCTTTCCTTGATCACAGCTCTGGTACTTGGTACATTTATAAAACACCACGATACACCCATTGTCATTGCAAACAACCGAAACCTCACCTACGCTCTCCTCATCTCTCTCCTGCTCTGCTTCCTTTGTGCATTGCTCTTCATTGGCCGACCAGAGAAGGTGACCTGCCTCCTCCGACAAACAGCTTTTGGCATCATCTTCTCAACTGCTGTTTCTTGTGTCCTGGCAAAAACCTTCACGGTGGTTTTGGCCTTCATGGCTACAAAACCAGAATCCAGGATGAGGAAATGGGTGGGGAAAGGACTAGGCCACTCCATTCTCCTTTCCTGCTCCATAGTTCAAGCAGGGATATGTACTGTGTGGCTGGCAACCTCTCCCCCATACCCAGATGTGGATATGCACTCAGTGACAGAAGAAATCATACTAGAATGTAATGAGGGGTCTGTGACAATGTTTTACTGTGTCCTCGTCTACATGAGCTTCCTGGCAACTGTAAGTTTTGCTGTGGCTTTCCTCGCCAGGAAGTTACCAGACAGTTTCAACGAAGCCAAGTTTATCACTTTCAGCATGTTGGTCTTCTGCAGTGTTTGGCTATCCTTTATTCCTTCCTACCTGAGCACCAAGGGAAAATATATGGTAGCTGTGGAGATCTTCTCCATCTTAGCCTCCGGTGGTGGGTTGCTGGGCTGCATCTTTGCCCCCAAATGTTATATAATCATTCTGAGGCCTGAGCTGAACAATCGGGAACAGCTAATAAGGAAAAAAACTTAAAGAAATAATATACCAGTCCTTTTACGCTTCTCTCTGTGTGTACAGTGGAAAATTTGGAAATATATGTTCAGTTGCTTCCTTATATAATTTTTTTTTTACTCCAAATTTCCATAGTCGAAAATTCCTTTGTAAAATTGACTATTTTGCTTTGAAGCAAACAATCATACGTTTACACATACATTATTCTCCTGTAGCATGTGCTGACGAGAAGACTCAGAGCTATTCTTGTCAAAATATACATGCCAGTAAATCTGTATCCTGCCTTAATTCTCAATGATAGTTTGTTTCACAGCTTTCAGTATGATAGGATCTATGAAACTGTACTATTGCAGGCCATGGAATATTCGAGTATTCATTTATGGTTTATTGTTCTGTACTGCTAACAGTCAGATTTTTCCTGATTGTATAACCCAGGTTCATCCTTTGAATTCCTTTATTGTTTAAAAACATATATGGGCAATATACAAACAATATACATATAATAAACACACACATTACACCAATAAACAACATTTCAACAATATGATCCCTTTTCTTTCTCGCATCTCCAACATATGAAACTTGCAGCAAGTTCAGGAAAGACAAGCACAGATTGTCCTATTATGGGGTGGGATATGCAGAGTGATCCCTAGTTTTCAGAGATTGAGTGGTGGGTGGAAAAGCTTCCAGGGTCTATTTCACCACCGTGTTCCCTGCAGAAACCTCTGCTTAGCAGCTGGTTTGGGGCGGGGATTTGATCCTGCTGGTTTCAGGGTGCTCCTATGCAAGCAGCATCCATCGGGATCAATTCCTGTTCTGAGTTGGGGTTGGAGGAAGAGGACACATAATCTCATTTTTTAATATATGAAACAACACAAAAAACCTATAAATTAAACTTTGATTGCTGTGCACAGATTACATTTTAGAAAAAGTGTATGTTATGCATAATAACATGCTCCCTTTATTCAAAAACAATTTCCTCTCTGTATTCAGGGAGAGTGTTCTAACTTAAACAGCCACAGGTTCCCTGAATCTGCAATTGCCAGTTGGTTACAGGAGGGATATTTATTTATTAATTACCCATCCTTCACCCTATTAAAACAGTTAAAAACAACATTAGACAATCATTCAGGTTTCTAGGTCCTAGGCTGTAGGCTGTACAGAGCTTTAGGCACAAGTGGAAGGTCAAGTCATTTTGGTAATAGGGGCAGAAAATGGCACAAATGTGAGGGCTTTACACAGTTCCATAACCCTCAACCTGGGGTGACCAACCAGCCAGGACTCAAGGCAATTTTGGGTGCAGGTAGAGTTAATGGGGTACCCAGAATACATCACTGGTTTGGTACTGGGTGATGGCCTACTTCACCCAATACTTGAAGATTAAGATCCCCCCAAATGGCTTAACCACCAAAAGTTTTGACGTTTTGCTATTAGGAAGGCAAAACCTCAAGGGCAGCCAATTTCTCTATAGGCAAATTCCTTCCCTGCTCCGAATATGGCAACTGTTAGCAACCATAGCAAGGTCAGCAGATAAAAGAAAAATGAAGTGGTTAAATGGAATGATGCTTAAGGAGAAAAGCAAGCATGACCTGAAAAGGAAAATACATTTTACAAACAAATTTTACAAATAAAATTATTATTATTATTATTATTATATTATTATTATTATTATTATTATTATTATTATTATTATTATTACAACAAGCATGATCATTAATTGACCTGAATTGTGATTGGAAATAATAAGGGAGGGTGGGAGGGTATCACTCTTCACCCAGCCGGGCTGCGAGGGGTCCCTGGAGCTGCCCTTTTAAGCCTCACTGCCAGGCCAGACAAGACAGCAGGCAATGGCCCCAGGCAGCAAGGCACTGCCCTCCAGGAGGCACCACTGAGTTGCCCAGTTATGGTGCCTTTGGGGTTGGAAAGACCCCTCCCTTTTGAGATCCACTGGCCAAGGAGAATTCCCCTCTGTGGTGTTGGCCCTATTATGCTAGTTATGTCATCCCAATATGAGAGTGAAAGAGTTAACTGTCTGCCCAATGAGAACCCAGTGGGCGGAGTCAGCTAGGTTATTTTAAAAAACCCACTGGGGGTTGGTTGGGAGAGAGGGTAGAGAGAGAGGGAGAGTACTAAGAAGTGGAGTCTGTGGGTTGGTTTAGTCTGTGAGAGAGAAAGCAAGTCTGAGTCAGAGATAGTCAGGGTCTGAGAGGATAGGATAAGAACCTAGACCAGTTTGGTTGGGAACTGGGTGGAGGTTGATTTGATTGTGAACTTGAGGGTATAGGAAGGTAAAGGCCAGTATAGGAACTAAAGAGTATTGACAGAATACTACCTGAGAAACCATAAGCTTGTTAATGTGTGAGAAATAAACTGGAGCTTTGTGTTCACTTTCTAAACCCTGACTGGACTCAGTGATTACCAGGGAGTACCTGGTTGGTGGCAGCGAGTACTGTGGTGGCACAGGGATCAATAGACCGCTAAACATCCGGGGACCCTGGTGACCACCACACCCTCCTAAGGCCAGCAAATGTGTGTGCCTAGGCCATAGGGAAAGGAGGCTGAGTGAGGGAACGCAACTGTCACCCCCTGGAAAAGTGGTGAGCAGCCATTATACTCATGCCACATGGTTGATGTGAATCCAGGTCCACTCAGTCAAATTTCAAGATGCTGAAAACACAGTACAGTGGTACCTCTACTTACGAATTCAATGCGTTCCGAACACACATTTGTAAGTCGAAAAAAATTGTAAGTCGAATCCCATAGGAATGCATTGGGAGAAAAAAATTGTAAGTCGAAGCAACCCTATCTAAATATTCGTAAGTAGAAAAAATCCTATCTAAACCGCATCCAAGATGGCGGACAGAGCTCCATTCGTAAGTAGAAACATTCATAAGTAGAGTTATTCGTAAGTAGAGGTACCACTGTACTATATTTTGGTGTCTCCATTGCTTAGAAGGTCTTCTATTATGAACTTCAAACTTCACCAATACACCATTGGCTCCTTATTATCCACTGAAAGGAAATTAAACACAACTGTTCTGGATATGTGACAAACACATATTCTGCAGCAATTCCTCAGGGGTCCCCAAGCATTGAGTAAATAAGTAAATTACAGCTTGGTTATTAACAGGGCTATAATTAAATCTGCTGCTCCTCAAAAACCCCTGTGGACTTTCAGTAGCCATGTGCAAAAGGAACACAAACGATACAAAAATTAACCAGAATAATTGTGCGTGCACACAAAAGCTCACACCAGTGACAAACATAGTTGGTCTCTAAGGTGCTAAAGAATGATTTTTTAAAATTTAATTTAAATAGGGTCTGGAATACACAAGACTGATCTTACATACTCCCAGATGGCATCCTCTCAGGTAAATAAAGTGACATTCAAATGAGACAGATCTTATCTTGGAGAAGCTGATTATAATATTGACGGAGAAATCATGGATTACATGGAGAACAAACAGGTGCTTTTGTATTGAGAATGGTGGTTTTAATGTTCTTGCTGCTGGAACTGATTTCTTACTATGTATGTGAGGCTCACATAGCAAAATGCAGGCTCCAAGATCCACACCGTCCACTTCACATGTATCATCAGCCAGGAGAGGTCATCATTGGTGGCATTGTTTCCCATGGTTACTTCCTCTCCTCTCCAGCAACATTTACTGAGGAACCCCCACCAGTGCTGCCTGAAGAGCTTTTGTAAGAACGAAGTCACTCATTTATAAGAGAGGAGGAATGATCAAACCTAGAGTTGCAAACTTATTCTAATTTACCTGGGGGAAACCACTTTAGAGTTGAATGGGAATTACGCTGGTGCAAAAATTTTCAGGAATCTCTTGATAATTAAGACAATACAGGATAAATTCCCATTTCTAGATAGGGAAATGAATATACAGGTAAATGTATTGAATTGAATGTATATTTGGGTGTCTGGGAGAGCCCTTTTGA
Source organism: Zootoca vivipara (assembly GCF_963506605.1). Classification (NCBI taxonomy): domain Eukaryota; kingdom Metazoa; phylum Chordata; class Lepidosauria; order Squamata; family Lacertidae; genus Zootoca; species Zootoca vivipara. The sequence continues at coordinate 42,100,543 of NC_083288.1, forward strand.
ACAGCCCATTTTGAAAGACTTTATTTGAACTACTAGAGTGTTAGTAAGAAGGAATTTTTAAAAACCTGTTCTGAAGCTTAAGTTTCTTATGGTTTCATTTTTTGATCTTAGGGTAAGGTTTGTTTTAGTACTGAAAGGTACTTACTATGAAGTATAGAATTCAGTGAATTCCATTGACCATCACTGCCTCATGAAAGCAAAGTCATTGCAGGGAGAGACGAGAGAGACCAGAAACTTTGAAAGAGTCAGGAAAAGACGTTAGGCATGTAAGGGAAAACTTCCCATTACCCCACATTAGCAACCTCTGCTCTAGATATTATTAATCTTAAAAGTTTGGAAAACTGGGGGAAAGTAACAACATGAATTCCAATAGGGACAAATGCACAAATCTAAGATGAGGGGCACTTGGCTTGCCATTAGTACATGTGGAAAGGTTCAGGGATCTGCATCAACAGAAGTATAGTGTCCTGATCAAAGGAAGTAATAGCCTTGCTCTATTCTGCGTTGGTCACATGGAGTATTGGGTCCAATTCTGATCACCACAATTCAAGAAGGATATTGGCAAGCTGGACCATATGCAGAGGAGGACAACAAAGATGTTCTGCATACCAAGCCTTATGCAGAATGGTTGAGGGAGTTTGGTATGTTTAGCTATGATGAGACTGAGGGGAGGTATGATAGCCAGTTTCAAATATCTCAAGGGCTGTCTCCAGGAAGATGAAGGATGCTTGTTTTCTCTTCCTCCAAATCAGGGTATTCAAGTTACAAGAAAGGAGATTTCAACTAAATATCAAGAAGTTGTTTCTATTCACAAGGGCTGTTCAACAGTAGAACAGACTGAAAGTTAACCCTACTGAACTCAATATGATTAACTACTGTGTTGATATGTAAATGGATATATCAGTTCCTTCTGATACTGTTTACAACTCTCATTCTAGGGTGGTGCCTAAGGGTTACCAGCCCATCGTGACCTTGGCATTTGCAGTCAAGGAGATCAACGAAGACCCTCACATCTTACCCAATATCACCTTGGGCTTTCACTTATATGACAGCTATACCCATGCAAAGAGCACATACCTTGCCACACTGCTACTTTTATCGATGGTGGAGAAATTTGTTCCCAACTATATATGTGATGTTGAAAATAATCTGGCTGGGGTCATTGGGGGACTGGATTCTGAAGTCTCCTTTTATGTGGCTACTGTTTTGGATATCTATAAGATTCCACAGGTAGGACACCTATGTACAATACTTCTATTAGTTTGCATAGAGGAAGAGGCAGGATCCTCAGCATCATTTCAGGGTGAAGATGAAATTGGAAGGAGAACCATGTACACCACCTTGAGACCCTTAGAAAATAAAGGTGGTACATAATTACAATATAAACAAAATAAACCTGAATAAGCGGAAAGGGTGCTATACCAGAAAAAATACACGTCACTCCCTCCTATATTACAAACAAATGTAGAACACTGATATACCAAAGACCACTGATTGGATACCTCACCAGCTGTTTTTAGTTATGTAGCAATTTCTGCTTAGTGAGGAAGGTTTCCGAATTGAGTTGCTGGGCAAAATGGGAAATTGCTTTAAATTCTGACATAGTCAGATAAGATCCTGCCAAATTTTGCAATAACATAAAATTCAATTGCTTCTTTTTAAATAATAATAAGAAGAAGAACAATTTATTATTTCTACCCCGCCAATCTGTCTGTGTTTTCCCCAGCCACTCTGGGTAGCTTACAACAAAATATTAAAATACAATAGTCCGTCAAACATCAAAAGCTTCCCTAAAGAGTAAAATAGACACAATGACAATGCCCTGCTCTAGTCATCAAAGTGTTCGCAATATTTATAAATAAAATAAAACAGACACAGTGTCCCTCTCCAGTCATCAAATCAAAGGTTTAAAAACCACAAATGGGAGATGATCCCAGTTTTCATCCCATCTGCATGTGTGTCTTTTGTATATCTGAGAATGAAGCACACAAATCCCGAAACATTGGCAAAGGGCATATTTGAAAGAGCTCTACTTTGTCTCTTTCCCCCCTCTATTTTCTTTTTAGCTCATTTATGGCTCGCCTCCAGTGATGAATGAGAAAAGCCCAGGGCTTCCCTTCTACCAGATGGCAGCCCCAGAAGCTCTTCAGTATGAGGGAATTCTCTCTTTGCTTCTACATTTCAGGTGGATGTGGATTGGAGTCATTGTAACAGACAATGATAATGGAGAAAGATTTGTGCAAACTATTTCCCCAATCTTTATGGAAAGTGGTGTCTGCTTTGCATTCATAGAAAGAATCCTCGATTTCACTTTTATTTCTGAAACGTATGGCATGCTAGAAAAGGCAGCCAATATAAAAGATATAATTTTTAGCAGCAAAGCTAATGCAGTGGTGACATCTGGAGAGTCTTATTCCATGGCAAATTATAGATGGCTTCCATACCTATCAAAACATGATGAATTGACCAACAATGTAAAAAGTAAAGTATGGATAATAACATCCCAGGTTGATTTCACTTCATTTGTCTTTCAAAGGAACTGGGATTCAGAAATATTCCATGGCGCTATAGCCTTTGAAATTCACTTCAGAAACCTACCAGGATTTCATCAGTATGTTGTGCACAGAAACCCTTCCACCACAGAAGGGGACGGTTTTATCAGGGACTTCTGGCAACAGGCCTTTGGATGTGTATTCCCAGATATCACTTCAGACAAGGTGGAAGGAAATATTTGCACAGGAGAAGAGAAGCTGGAGAACCTTCCTGGATCATTTTTTGAAATGAGCATGACAGGCCACAGTTATAGCATCCACAGTGCTGTGTACGCCATGGCCCATGCTTTACATGCTATGTCCACATCCAGACTCAGGCATAGAGGAATGGTGTACGGAGGGAGAGGGAAGAATCCGAATCCACAGTTTTGGCAGGTAAAGGTTGTATATCCTCAACAGAGAAAAATCTGTTGCGTCCTCATAATCAGAGTTGTGCCCAACATTGGGGGGGAGGTGAGTCAAAGACGTAACAGTTGACCTATCTCCCCCCGCCCCCCCACAACGTCCTACCTTAATGAAAGGGATGCACTAGTGCGAAGATGCTTCATTCTGGGTAGTTGGGGAGGTGCATTTGTGATCAAAGCGCATGCCTGGGTAGAGCTAGGCTTGGCACGATTCTTGCCACTGGCCCCTCCTGCCCCAGAGCCCCTAGGAGTCTGGCCCTTCCTGCGTTTCTTCTGCAGGTGGCCTTTCCCACACTTCCAGCAATTTCACTGCATTTTGTGATTAGTGCAAATGACACGGTCTGTCTGAGAGCAAGCGTGAGAATCAGATATAGTCCTATCTCTATGTATTATGTGATGTACTTTCACTTTTGCCTGTTCTCTCTCGGAGCTGGATGAGAGAGAGCACCATGATTCCTTGTCTGTGTAATATAGTGTAAATAAACATGTCACTGGAGCATGCTGGAGAAGAAGGGAATGCCTTTTACAGAGCTATGCTCGCCGGACGACGCTTGGAGAAACCCGGGAGGGGATGGTGGTTGCTGATAGCCCAGAAAACTCTCTCTACAGTCTTCCCTCTGGCACATCCTTTTGATGGTTTGATATTGGAAATGTTATATGGCACTGGGCACCCACCCCCCATTCTGCTGAATATGCATGGGTTCACAAAATACTGTCACCTTAGTCTTTCCTCTCAGAGTTCAAACATTTGGGCAGAGTCCAGAAATGAATCTCTAATTCTGCTGACAGAGGAGAAGGCACTGATTTGGTGTTATGCCAGATGATTAGCCACATATTGTGCTGCTTGCAAATCTGGACTATGTTATGGCAATATACCCCAAGAGGAAAGGGAAATGATGGTCGTGGACATTGCCCTGTATTTGAGGAGAAAGCATTTGTAGGAGTAATTTTTTGCAGCCCAATGAGATGCCACTGCATTCACAAATAGGAAGCAGTGGTCATAGTCAATAGAGAGGTTTAGCATTCTCTCTAGGGCCATATCCACCAAATCCTTCCTCAGAGCAGGTGGCTGCACAACATGGAGTCTCATGGAGAGGGAGAAAGGAAAAGATGGAAAAGGGAGTGTGGGGAAGAAGAGCTGTAAGAAAGAGTGTGTGAGAGAGGCAGGTTTGTGAAAGAAAATGGGTTGGCTTTCTCCATGCTTGGACCTGACTCCACTCAGTTGCCTAAATCACCACCCACCTTTTGCTGCATTCTCTGCACACGGGAAAAATGTTGCTCAGCCTTGTATTAGACTGTAGCCTTTTCTAAACACCTGTCTTTTCTGTTTTCAATCTAGCTCCATCACTTTCTGAGAAGTATCTCATTTAACAATACTGCAGGAGATGTGGTCTTCATCAACCAGAATGGAGAGGCAGCATCTAGCTTGGATATTGTCAATTGGATTATATTCACCAACCAAAGTTTGTACAGAGTGAGAGTTGGGAGGATAGATCCACAAGCTCCTCCAGACCAAAAATTAACCCTTGATGAAGATGCCATAACATGGCACAGTTGGTTTAATCAGGTAGAGTTACATTGTTATCTAATTCCGAAGAGATTCAATATAGCTTAGGCAACAATAATCCACCTGCCTGTCTAATCACTGGCTTTTGAACTGCAAGTTACTGATTAGAGGATGGCCAAAGCAGGTTCACCAACTTGAATCAAATATTGAGGGGGCAGGTAAGCCCCACCACTGCTTCTATCAGGGCCGTCTTAAGCATATCGGGCGCCCTGGTGCCGTGGTGCGACGATCCCACCGGCGGCCCCCCCGCCCTGTTTCACAGTGGGGGGGCTGGCGGGCGCCGCACACCACGCGGCACCCCACACCACCCAGCCTTGCCCTAGGGCCAGCCCTGGCTTCTATGTACTTTATGCCTCTAGCGTGTCTGCCCCCTCTTCCTTCCCTATGTGCCCCATGTGGGATCCAGAAACACTCTGGAGAAAAGCTTTGATCAGGGCCATCTTAGGCGCCCCTGGCGCCGTGGTGTGACAGATCACTCCGGCGCCACCCCCCCCGCCCCATTTTGCTGCACGGCGGGCGGGCAAGCACAGCGCGGGTGCCATGGGCGCAGCTCTTTATAAATATTAAATACTGATTTTGACCTGAGTGGATAACGATGTATGAATGGATAAGCCTCATGAATTGCCTTTCTTGCGAGAAAAGTGGAGAAATGAAGTGGTTGGGGAAAGGAGGAAAAAAGTGAAAACAGACAGCAGCAGATGCAGGAGACCACTAGTCTTCTATGTGGGCCAGTGGAAGAGGTGGAAGCAGAAGAAGTGGTCGAGATAGAGAACGTGAAGGAAAGGAGGCTGAGAGGATAGGTGTGAAGAGCAAGAGACAGAGCATTAGGAATAGATGCATCAGTCTTCAAAAAAGAGTTATCTCAAAATATGTATTCCAAAGTATATTTCCCCCTTAAAATTATCAGTGTCTCAAATCTCTTGGATAGCTTCATTCCAATTCATGTATTTGTCCAGATTTTTTTTTTTTTGTATGAAAACTCATAAAGAACTTATTCCTCAAAAATCCCTTATTTGGAACTTTAAGAAACTCTTCCCCAGACGACATCTGATGGGCCCAAGAATAGGTGTAGCTACCAGCACCAAATCAGTTCTAGAGTTGTCTACCTACTGGACAACATACTAAGAAGTAACAATTATAACAAAATTAACAGGGACACTAGAGAAACTTCAAAGTGTGCCTGCACATACCAGAGCAATAGAGGAGATATCACATCACTTCAAACATTACTACTACTAAAAAGAAAAGTAGCAATTGCTCTTGGTAGAGGCATTCCGTATCAGTTTAGAAACATAGAGTGGAGCCAAAGAACCTGAAACATTCTGAACTCATTATTCTCTCAAAATATGTATTCCAAAGTATATTTTCCCCTTAACATGCTCAGCTTCAAATATCTTGGATAGCTTCATTCCAATTCATGTATTTGTCCAGAATTTTTATTATATATTTGTATGAGAACTCATGAAGAACACATTCTTCAAAAATCCCTTATTTGGAACTATAAGGAACTCTTCTCCAGAAAGCATCTGATGGGCCCAAGAATAGGTGTAGCCACCAACACCAAATCAATTCTAGGGATGTCTACCTAGTGGACAACATACTAAGAAGTAACAATTATAACAAGATTACAAGATTAACAGGGACACTAGAGTAACTTCAAAGTGTGCCTGCACATCCCAGAACAATAGAGGAGATATCACATCATGTCAAACATTACTACTACTATAAAGAAAAGTAGCAATTGTTCTTGGTATAGGCATTCTGTGTCATTTTAGAAACATAGAGTGGAGCCTAAGAACCCGAAATATTCTGAACTCATTAGTGTCTTGATGATTCTTCTGCTCTTCCATTTATGGATAACCATTCTACAAATTGCTGAAATGCTGACCCAGCATATTAATATAGAGAGGGGCCCAGGAACATGAAGATTTCCAAACTCATTGTCCTCTTGCTGATCCTTCTGCTCTTTCATTTACGGAATAGACTCGGCCTCTTTCTGTCTGTACTGAGAGATGTCTTCCAGGATCCAGCAAGAAAGTGAAGGAGGGACAGCCACCTTGCTGCTACGATTGCATCCCATGTCCAGAGGGGAAGATTGCAAACCAGGATGGTAAGGAACAGGATTCGATTAAATGGATCCATTGATTGAAAGATGTAAGGATGGCTGAGGTTAAGTTTCAGAAAAAGAGATAAGCTATTGTGTGTGTGTCCCTGCCTCTTGCTGGTCATTGTCCTTTAGATATTGGTGGTAGTAGTAGTAGTAGTAGTAGTAGTATTAATAATAATAATTCATATGCTTCCCATCTGACTGACTTTCCCCAACTAATCTGAGAAGCTTTGAATAAATTAAAACATCAACGACAGTATAACTTCACAGTATAGCTTCGCTATATAGGGCTGCCTTCAGGGGTCTTCTAAAAATCAGGTTGTTGTTTATTTCCTTGACATCTGATGGGGGTACATTCCCCAACCAAGAAAGCCCTGTGGCTAGTTCCCTGTAACCTCACTTCTCGCAATGGGAGAACTGACAAAAGGCCCTCAGAGCTTGCTCTCAGTGTACAATGGGGGTATACAGTGTCAATATTTAGAGAATAAGTTGGAATATGTTAATCAAATAAGAATAACCATGCATTGAGAAAAGCCAGGTGGCATATGGTTCAAATAACATCCAGAGGGGCCCTTGTCACGCCTTCTGACTTACAAAAGCTGCACTAAAGCTAGTGCAATGATACATGCAAATATCATGAGGAGGTATGGCCCAAGCTGTGTCAATTATAGGACCACATCGCTCTCAACGACATGAGAGAGTACTGCACATACATTTTATTTGAGCTGAGCTCTTTTCTTCTCAGACAGAAAATAAACCTTTCACAAAGCTGGTGTGAAAGGAACTAAGGTCCAAATCGTTATTTTTTCCAGATATGAATGACTGTAAGAAATGCCCAGACAAACACTATCCAAGCAAGAACCGGGATGCATGTCTACCCAAGGATATCAGCTTCTTGTCTTATGAAGAACCATTGGGCATCAGTTTAGCCTGTTTCTCTCTTTCCCTTTCCTTGATCACAGCTCTGGTACTTGGTATATTTATAAAACATCACGATACACCCATTGTCATTGCAAACAACCGAAACCTCACCTACGCTCTCCTCATCTCTCTTCTGCTCTGCTTCCTTTGTGCATTGCTCTTCATTGGCCAACCAGAGAAGGTGACCTGCCTCCTCCGACAAACAGCTTTTGGTATCATCTTCTCAACTGCTGTTTCTTGTGTCCTGGCAAAAACTTTAACTGTGGTTTTGGCCTTCATGGCTACAAAACCAGAATCCAGGATGAGGAAATGGGTGGGGAAAGGACTAGGCCACTCCATTCTCCTTTCCTGCTCCATAGTTCAAGCAGGGATATGTACTGTGTGGCTGGCCACCTCTCCCCCATACCCAGATGTAGACATGCACTCAGTGACAGAAGAAATTATACTAGAATGTAATGAGGGGTCTGTGGCCATGTTTTACTGTGTCCTCATCTACATGAGCTGCCTGGCAACTGTAAGTTTTGCTGTGGCTTTTCTCGCTAGGAAGCTTCCAGACAGTTTCAACGAAGCCAAGTTCATCACCTTCAGCATGTTGGTTTTCTGCAGTGTTTGGCTATCCTTTATTCCTTCCTACCTGAGCACCAAGGGAAAATATATGGTAGCTGTGGAGATCTTCTCCATCTTAGCTTCCGGTGTTGGGCTGCTGGTTTGCATCTTTTCCCCCAAATGTTATATAATCCTTCTGAGGCCTGAGCTGAACAATAGGGAACAGCTAATAAGGAAGAAAAATTAAAGAAATAATACCCTGCCCTTTGCTGTATTTTTGGTTTTTCTCTGTGTGTACAGTGGAATATTTTGAAATGCATGTTCAGTTGCTGCCTTATATAAATCTTTCTATGCTCCAAATTTCCATTACTGAAAATTCATTTATAAAATCCACTCATTTCCTTTGAAGAAAACCATCATATGGAGATAAATTTTTAAAAGGAATACAAGCAACATATTCAGAACAGAAAGCGAAATTAATTGTAAATCAGGTGATAACGAATGAATGTAAAATACAAAAAGGAACTAGGCAAGGATGTCCGTTATCACCACTGTTGTTCATTTTGGTTCTGGAAGTACTTGCAAGGAATATAAGATCAGATGAAGAGATAATAGGTAGAAAAACTGGCAAAAATGAATTTAAACTTAAAAAATTTGCTGATGATACAGTATTTATGGTAGAAGATCCAAAGAAATCTCTCCCTAAGGTAATAGAAAAAAATCAAATATTTGGGTAGTTAGCAGGATTGAAATTAAACAAAAATAAAACTAAATTATTAGTAAAAAAGAGAGAGAGGAAAGAATTAGAGGAAAGCATTGAAATAGAAATCCATAAAAAGTCAAATACTTAGGAATTTGGCTAACAACAAACAATATAAATGTGTATAAAGATGAAGATTATGAAAAAGTGTGGTTAGAGATAAAAAGAAATTTAGAAATATGGAGCAGAATGAACCTTTCCCTACTAGGAAGAATTGTGGTGATTAAAATGAATGTGCTACCAAAAATGCTCTCTCTTTTCCAGACACTCCCAATAATGGTTAAGGATGATGGCCTCAAAAGATGGCAAAGAGAAATTTTTAAGTTTGTCTGGGAGGGCAAAAGGCCAAGGATTAAACATAAAATACTTACAGATATGAAAGAAAGAGGAGGCTTCGCCCTCCCAGACCTTAAATTGTACTATGAGGCTGCATGTCTAGTATGCATCAGGGACTGGATAAAATTGGAAAAGGAGGAAGCTTTAGATCTGGAAGGTCATTATAACAGATATGGGTGGCATGCATATCTTTGGTATGGGAAAGGAAAGGTATATAAAGGATTTTTAAAATAATCGCATAATTAGGAGATCATTAATGAGGGTGTGGGAAAGATATAGAGACCTAATAAAGCAAGACATTAATCTTTCCTATCAAATCCACTCTGGAGAAATTTGTAAATGGGGGTTAACATCTGATGCTCTGAAAAAGCCAATTTCTATGTTGAGACTCCAAGAATCACAGAAATGTAGAGTTGGAAAATACCCCAGAGGTTTTATAGTCCAATGGCCTGGAAAGCAGGAATCCTTTGCCCAATGTGGAGCTTGAACCCATGAGCTTGAGATGAAGAGTCCCATCTCTACTGGTGTTGTGAAACCAGAACCTGCTCCTGGGAATCCTAACAGGGTTAATCAACTTATGAGTGAGGGAATCAACATTTTGCCCCCAAACCACATAATAACCCTGGTGGGCTTCCATTTCTGAATTATCTCTGAGATGGTTATAATGTACAACTGAGAGAACTGAAAGTGTTTTCTCCACGTGACAATGGAAATTTACATGGAAATTTACATTTGGTGTGAGCTGCCATGAACACACAAGTAACTTTGCCACTTCATATTTCCTCCTTGATAAGAGATGATGCTGTGAAGATCTTATGGTGAAGATGGGACATGTTCAGCAAATGTTTGATGAGCAGATAAAAGTGATTAGATCTAACGATGCTGAATAGAGAATGCAACTAAAGCAGAGCTTAATGAGATAGAAAGCAGAATCAAAGAGGACAGAGAGACTGCACGTTGCATGTATATGTCCATAATAGACCTCAGCTTTCTAGATGCCAAGCTTAACCTCCGAATTATTCCTTCTATACAGCTCTTAATGGCACAAAGCCAATGCTTTCTCCCAATTTCAACCCTAAACCAAAGCCTAGGTTGCCAACTGGTACTCACTTATCTGGGAGTAAGCCCCATAAACCTTAAAACAAATATTTATGAGTAGATATCTATATCAATTTACAGCAAGCTAAAATGCTTATTAATGAGTGTGTATACGGTAGGATTATTCTCCCCTTGAAGAACATCCAAATATTCAAGTAGAGACAGGAAGTAGGGATGGGAAGCCTATAGCCCTCCAGATATTGCTTGACTACAGCCCTCATCATTGCTGACCATTTTCCATACTGGCTTGGATTGGAGGTTTTGGAATCCATCAACATCTGGAGTGGCACACACACCCCAACCCCTGCCCTAGTGGAAGTGAATCAGAATACATAATTAAGAAATAAAAATGCTGAAGTTTGCAGAAGAAGCCAGAGACATCAGCGTTGCTGAATGAAGTTGGACACTGAATTAAAATCTACCAAAAGCATAGCTGCCAAGTTATCCCTTTTTTAAAGGGATTTTCCCTTATGCTGAATAGGCTTCCTCGCGAGAAAAGGGAAAACTTGGCAGCTATGACCAAAAGGCTGAAACATCAGGCTCAGCAATTCTGGGAATCCTGACCACCCTCACCTGGGTTTGGATGAAGTGTGGGGTCTGAGAGATTTCAAGAATCCTCTCTCTCCCTAAGGTGCTAGCTCACAGAGGCTGAAGGAATCAAGAGAGATTTTTCACAAGGCTCTGTAAAAGGAGCCATACAGAAGGGCAGGGGGCACCAACTCAACCTTTTCAGAATTAGAGGGGCATTTACCCCTAGGCGTGTGGGGAAACATGCATTCCCAGGCCACTGGGGAAGGAGGCTGAGAGCAAGGGGACACAACTGCCATCCCCCAGAACAGCAATGAGCGGCCATTGCACTCATGTCACATGGCTGGTGTGAATCCAGGTTCACTCAGCCAACTTCCAGGACGCTGGCTACACCATGCTACATTTTGGAGTCTCCATTGACTACAAGGTCTTCTATTATGAGCTTCTAAGTTCTCATTTCACCCATGCACCGCTGGTCTAATGGAAGGGAAATTAAAATAACAGTTCTGAATATTTTCTTCAGCATTTTTCTTCTGCAATTCCATAGGGAATCCCGATCACTAGATGAATAACTACACGCCTGCTTCGTTATTAACAGGGCTATAATTAATCTGCTATTCCTCAAAAATCCCTGTGTATTTTCTCTGGCCACTGGCAACATAACACAAAGGATACTACAACTTATCCTGAATAATTTAAATAGGGTCTGGGATCAGCAAGTCTGATTCTGGATACTCCCGGATTGTGTCGTCTCAGGAAATTAATCTACAATTTAAAGGAGATGATCTTTATCTTAGATAAACCTATTCTAGTATTGCCAAGAAAAATCATACTTTCTGCATAAAACAAACAGTTGCCCTTGGATTAAGGATGGTGGTTTTACTGTTCTTGCTGCTGGAACTGATTTCTTACAATGTATGTGAGGCTCACATAGCAAAATGCAGGCTCCAAGGTCCACACCGTCCACTTCACACGTATCATCAGCCAGGAGAGTTTCTCATTGGTGGCATTGTTTCCCACGGTGGCTTCATCTCCTCTCCAGCAACATTGACTGAGGAACCCCCACCAGCGCTGCCTGAAGAGCTTGTGTAAGAACTAAGTCACTCATTCATTACATCAAAGGAATGATCAAACCTAGAGTTGCAGCTTCAGAATAATGGCTGAGGCTGCAAACGTTTCCCCTTTTAGCTGGGGAAATCCACTTTAGATTTGAATAAAACTTACGCTGGTGCAAGGAAAAAAAGAGAGGAAGGAATCTCTTGTGAATTAAGAGAATACAGGAGAAATTCCCATGTCTGGATAGAGAAATGAATATAAATGTATTGAAATATATCCATGTTTGTGTTTCTGGGAGAGCCCTTTGGAACAGCCCATTTTGATAGACTTTATCTAAACTACTAGAAAGTTAGCAAGAATGAATTTTTAAAAACCTGTTGTGAAGCTGATATGTTCTTATGGCTTCATTTTTTGATTTTAGGCTAAGGTTTGTTTCAGCACTGAAAGGTACTTACTGTATTATAAAATATAGATTTTAGTGAATTCCAATGACCATCACTGACTCATGAAAACGGGGTCACTGCAGAGGGAGACCAGAGAGACCAAAGACTTTGTAAGTGTCAGAAAAAGACCTCAGACATATATAAGGAAAGATCTCCCATGAGCCCCACATTTGCAACCCGTGCTCTAGATATTATTTTTCTTAAAAGTTTGGAAAAGTGGAGCAAAAGTAACAACTTGAATTTCAATAGGGACAAATGCACAAATCTAAAATGAGGGACACTTGGCTTCCCAGTAGTACACGTGGAAAGGTTCAAGGGGTCTGCATCAGCAGAAGTATAGTGTCCTGATCAAAGGAAGTAATAGTACTGCTCTATTCTGCCTTGGTCACCTGAAGTATTGGGTCCAGTTCTGATCACCACAATTCAAGAAGGATATTGGCAAGTTGGAACATGCGCAGAGGAGGGCAACAAAGATGGTCTGGAAACCAAGCCTTATACGGACTGGTTGAGGGAGTTTGCTATGTTTAGCTATGATGAAACTGAGGGGAGGTATGATGGCCATTTTCAAATATCTCAAGGGCTGTCACCAGGAAGATGGAACATGCTTGTTTTCTTTTGTTCCAGAGGTTAGGACACACATTAGCTTCCTCAAGTTACAAGATAGAAGGTTTCAACTAAATATCAGAGAGAACCTATAGATAAGAGCTATTCAATAGTAGAACAGACTTAGACTTAACCCTACTGAACTAAATAGGATTACCTACTGTGTTGGTGTGTAAAAGGATAAATCTTTTGAAGTTCCTGCTGATACCGTTTTCAACTCTCATTCTAGGGTGGTGCCTAAGGGTTACCAGCACATCGTGGCCTTGGCATTTGCAGTCAAGGAGATCAACGAAGACCCTCACATCTTACCCAATACCACCTTGGGCTTCCACTTATATGACAGCTATATCAATGCAAGGAGCACATATCTTGCCACACTGCTGCTTTTATCCATGGTGAAGAAATTTGTCCCTAATTATATATGTGATGTTGAAAATAATTTGACTGGGGTCATTGGTGGACTTGATTCTGAAATCTCCTTTTATGTGGCAACCGTTTTGGATATCTTTAAGATTCCGCAGGTAGGACACCTATGTACAATACCTCTATTATTTTCCATAGAGAAAGAGGAAGGTTCCTCAGCATCAGTTCAGGGTGAAGATGAAATTGGAAGGAGAACCATGTACACCACCTTGAGACCCTTGATAAATAAAGGTGGTACATAATTGTAATATAAGCAAACAGACAGACAGACAGACAAACCTGAAGAAAGGGGAAGGTTGCAATACCTGAACAAAATACTGTATGTAACTCTCCCCTGTCTTAGACACACATTTAGATCACTTATATACCAAAGGCCACTGATGGGAGAGTGGGCTTCTCTCTCACCGGCAGTTTTTGCTTATGCATCAGTTTCTGCTTAATTAGGAGGGTATCTGAATTGAGCTGCTGAGGAAAAGGGGGAATTGCTTACAGGATAAAAGCAGTAAGAATTTAGGTGCCAGTGGAAGATTTAGTGAGGAGGGCATGTCAAATAACCTGCTGGGGAAGTGGGGGAATTGCTTACAGCTAAAAAAGCTGACAGGCAGGAGCCAGTACAATAACTATTCCTTTTTAGCACACCCGACATAATTAAAGACACAGAGAAGTTATGGCAAATTAAAATTCAGTTCTGCAGAAGAACAGTAAGAGTAGTTAGCAGCTGATTCACAAATGAAATAAATGTTCATAAATAATGTTTGAGAAGAATCAGCTTTGCTGTGTGATGGGGCATGTGCATCATGAAGAAAAAAGACGAAGCTGCAGAGAAGAACTGTGTATCTGACCCAAGTTGCAATTCTGACAAAGCCAGATAATGTCTAGGTAATCTGCTGTTTGGGGAATGGTATGTTCCCCCATTCAGTTTTATCCATTGTACAAGAGTCTGCCAAATTTTGCAATGACATAAAAAATGATTGTTTGTTTTTAAGTGAAGTAGACTCAATGCCCATCTCCAGTTATCAAAGTCTTAAGAAGATTCAAAAAATAATATAAAACAGACACAGTCCCCTCTCTAGTCAACAAATCAAAGGTTTAAAAACCAGAAATGGTAGATAATCCCAGTTCCCACCCATCTGCATGTTTGTCTTTCATAGAACTGAGAGAGAGGCACACAAACCGGAACATTGGCAAAAGGACATATTTGACTAACACAGTTCAACACATCATAATGTATATGAATACTTTGAAAGAATTCTACTTTGTCTCTTCTCTTCCCCCATTTTCTTTTTAGCTCATTTATGGCTCTGCTCCAGTGATGAATGAGAAAAGCCCAGGGCTTCCCTTCTACCAGTTGGCAGCCCCAGAAGCCCTTCAGTATGAGGGAATTCTCTCTTTGCTTCTGCATTTCAAGTGGACATGGATTGGAGTCATTGCAATGGACAATGACAACGGAGAAAGATTTGTGCAAACTATTTCCCCAATATTTACCAAGAGTGGTGTCTGCTTTGCATTCCTAGAAAGAATACCCAATTTAAGTTTTATTTCTGAAATTAATGGCATTCTACAACAGGGGGAAAGTATAAACCATCAAATTTTTAGCAGCACAGCTAATGCAGTAGTTGCCTATGGAGAATCTTATTCCATGGCAACTTTTAGATGGCTTCCATACCTATCAGAACTTGATGCCATGACATACAATATAAAAAGTAAAGTATGGATAACAACAGCCCATGTTGAGTTCACTTCATTTGTCATTCAAAAGAACTGGGATTCAGGAATATTCAATGGTGCTATATCCTTTGAAATTCACTTCAGAAACCCACCAGGATTTCATCAGTATGTTCTGCACAGAAACCCTTCCAGCACAGATGGGGATGGTTTTATCAAGGACTTCTGGCAACAGGCCTTTGGATGTGTATTCCCATATATGACTTCAGAAAAGGTGGAGGGGAATATTTGCACCGGAGAAGAGAAGCTGGAGAGCCTTCCTGGATCATTTTTTGAAATGAGCATGACAGGCCACAGTTACAGCATCCATAATGCTGTCTACGCCATGGCCCATGCTTTACATGCCATGTTCACATCCAGACTCAGACACAGAGGAATGGTGTACGGAGGGAGAGGGAAGAATCTGGATCAACAGTTTTGGCAGGTAATAGGCTGAACATCCTCAAATGGAAGAAACCTGTTATTCTCTCGAAAAGTATGGATTTAGAAAATGTTGTCAGCTTGCTCATTCATCTCAGAAACGAAAAAGCACTTCTATGAGAGAACTTTGGATGCCACTGAGATGCCACTGCATTAAGAGATAAGAAGCAGTGGTAATGGTCAAGAGAGATGTTCAGCATTCTCTCTATCCCATATACACCAAATGCTCCCTCAGAGCCTGTGGTCTCCTGTTGTGTCTCCTGGGACACAGGGAGAGAGGAAAAGAAGTAGGGGGCAGGGGATAGAAAGAAAGGTTGTAAAAGGGGGGAAAGGGAGAAAGAGATGTGGAAGAGAGAAAACTGGTGGTCTCTCCATCCTTGGACCTGACTCCACTAACAGCTGACTTAATCACCACCCACCACTTGCTCTAAGTCCTGCCCACAGGAAAAAGATACCTCAGTCCTGTATTCGAACTGCAGTCTTTTCCAAACAAATGCCATTTCTGTTTTCAATCTAGCTCCATCACTTTCTGAGAAATATATCATTTAACAATACAGCCGGAGATGTGGTCTTCATCAATCAGAATGGAGAGGCAGCCTCTAGCTTGGATATTGTCAATTGGATTATATTCCCCAACCAAAGTTTGCACAGAGTGAGCATTGGGAGGATAGATCCACAGTCTCCTCCAGATCAATTATTCATCATTGATGAAGATGCCATAACATGGCACAGTTGGTTTAATCAGGTAGGACCGCATTATTAGATAATTCCAAAGAGATTCAATCTTGCAAATGGTGATCATTCACCTGCATGTCTATTTACTGTCTTTTAAAGTGCAAGTTACTGTGTAGAACATGACCAATGCATCCAAGTACCAGATTAGGAGCCAAAAGCTTACAGCAAAAAAATGACTCAAGAAGTAAAGGCAAATATTTTATTTCATTATATTTATTAATATTTTATTACAAATTACATTTACAAAAAACTGATTTTTAATCGAGCTAAAGAGGATGCATAGGTAAGCCCCAGGATTTCGTCTTTCTTCCAAGTAAAGTGGAGAAATCAGGTGGTTGAGGAAAGGAGGTATATTAATACCAGAGGAAGAAAGTGAGAACAGACAGCAGCAGGGGCAGGAGACCACTATTCTTCTAAGGCCACAAGTGGAAGAGGTGGAAGCAAGAGAAGTGGTGAAGATTGAGAAAGTGAAGAAGAGAGCTGAGAGGAAAGGTGTGAAGAGCAAGTGAATTAGTATTAGGAGTGGATACACACATCTTTAAAAAAGAGTTATCTCAAAAGATGTATTCAAAAGTATGTATTTTCTTAACGTGCTGAGATTTGTGTTGCAGCATTCCAAGGGGTATCATAGGTCTTCGATAGCTTCATTTCAATTTATGTATTTGTCCAGAATTTATGTTACTCCAAAATTACTACTACTGAAAAAATATAGCTTTTTCACAAATTGCTGGCTCAGCTTAGTAACATAGAGAAGGGCCCAAGAACATGAAGATTTCCATACTCATTATTCTCCTGATGACCCTTCTGCTATTTCATTTATGGAATAGACTCAGCCTCTTTCTGTATGTACTGAGAGATGTCTTCCAGGATCCAGCAAGAAAGTGAAGGAGGGACAGCCACCTTGCTGCTACGATTGCATCCCATGTGCAGAGGGGAAGATTGCAAACCAGGATGGTAGGATAAATTAATAGATTAAATAGCTCCAGTCTCAGCACTAATAATTGAAAGGTGTTGTAAGGACAGCTGAGTACATGTCAAAATAGATAATCTACTGTGTGTGATCCTGCCTCTTTGTGATCATTGCCTTCAGATAGTCTAAATATGCTAATCAAATGAGAGTGACTATGCATTGAGAGTAGGGGACCCAGGTGGCACTGTGGGTTAAACCACCATGCCTAGGGCTTGCTGATCAGAAGGTCAGAGGTTCGTATCCCGGTGACGGGGTGAGCTCCCGTTGCTCGGTCCCAGCTCCTGCCAACCTAGCAGTTCGAAAGCACGTCAAAATGCAAGTAGATAAATAGGAACCGCTACAGCGGGAAGGTGAACGGTGTTTCCATGTGCTGCTCTGGTTCACCAGAAGTGGCTTTGTCATGCTGGCCTGGAAGCTGTATGCCGGCTCCCTCAGCCAATAATGCGAGATGAGCGTGCAACCACAGAGTCGGTCTCGACTGGACCTAATGGTCAGGGGTCCCTTTACCTTTTTATGCATTGAGAGTAACTGGACGGTATGTGGTTCAAATCATAACTAGATGGGGCCTTGCCACCCCTTGTGACTTACACAGGCTACACCCAGGCTAGTGTGAATAAACATTCAGATGTCAATGGCCCTGGCTGTGGCACTTACAGGGCCACATATCTCTGAACCAATTAAATTCAGTAATACCACATTGCAGGGGCCCAGACAGTACTAGATATGTGTTTTGATTTAAAGAGAGCTCTTTTCTTCTCAGACAGAAAGTAAACAGTTCAGCAAGTTGACATGATATGAGCTAATTTCTTTATTTCTCCCCAGATATGAATGACTGTTATCAATGTCCGGACAAAGACTATCCAAGCAAGAATCAGGATGCATGTCTGCCCAAGGATATCAGCTTCTTGTCTTATGAAGAACCATTGGGCATCAGTTTAGCCTGTTTCTCTCTTTCCCTTTCCCTGATCACAGCTCTGGTACTTGGTACATTTATGAAACACCACAACACACCCATTGTCATTGCAAACAACCGAAACCTCACCTACACTCTCCTCATCTCTCTCCTGCTCTGCTTCCTTTGTGCATTGCTGTTTATTGGCCGACCAGAGAAGGTGACCTGCCTCCTCCGACAAACAGCTTTTGGCATAATCTTCTCAACCACTGTTTCTTGTGTCCTGGCAAAAACTTTAACTGTGGTTTTGGCCTTCATGGCTACAAAACCAGAATCCAGGATGAGGAAATGGGTGGGGAAAGGACTAGGCCACTCTATTCTCATTTCCTGCTCCATGGTTCAAGCAGGGATATGTACTGTGTGGCTGGCAACCTCTCCCCCATACCCAGATGTGGACATGAACTCAATGACAGAAGTAATTATACTAGAATGTAATGAGGGGTCTGTGACAATGTTTTATTGTGTCCTCATCTACATAAGCTGCCTGGCCACTGTATGTTTTGCTGTGGCTTTCCTCGCCAAGAAGCTACCAGACAGTTTCAACGAAGCCAAGTTCATCACCTTCAGCATGTTGGTCTTCTGCAGTGTCTGGTTGTCTTTTATTCCTTCCTACCTGAGCACCAAGGGAAAATATATGGTCGCTGTGGAGATCTTCTCCATCTTAGCCTCCAGTGGTGGGTTGCTGGGCTGCATCTTTGCCCCCAAATGTTATATAATCCTTCTGAGGCCTGAGCTGAACAATCGGGAACAGCTAATAAGGAGGAAAAATTAAAGAAATAATAAACCTGTCCTTTGCTGTATTTTCGTTTTTTCTCTGTATGATGGCATATTTGGAAATACATGTTCAGTTGCTGCCTCATATAAATCTTTCTACGCTCCAAATTTCCATAATTGAAAATTTATTTGTAAAATTGACTTATTTCCTTTGAAGAAAACCATCATACCTCTACACATACATTATTCTCTTGTAGCATGGAGATAAATTTTAAAAAGGAATGCAAGCAACATATTCAGAACAGAAAGCGAAATTAATTGTAAATCAGGTGATAACGAATGAATGTAAAATACAAAAAGGAACTAGGCAAGTATGTCCGTTATCACCTCTGTTGTTCATTTTGGTTCTGGAAGTACTTGAAAGGAATATAATATCAGATGAAGAGATAATAGGAAGAAAAACTGGCAAAAAATGAATTTAAACTTAAAGCATTTGCTGATAATTCAGTAATTACAGTAGAAGATCCAAAGAAATCTCTCCCTAAGGTAATAGGAAAAATGCAAAATTTTGGGGAGGTAGCAGGATTTAAATTAAACAAAAATAAAACTAAATTATTAGTAAAAAATTTAAAAGAAGAAGAGAAAAAAAGAATTAGAGGAAATCATTGAAATAGAAATCCATAATAAGTCAAATATTTAGGAATTTGGCTAACAACAAACAATATAAATGTATATAAAGATAATTATGAAAAAGTGTGGTTAGAGATAAAAAGAAATTTAGAACTATGGAGCAGAATGAACCTTTCCCTACTAGGAAGAATTGCGGTGATTAAAATGAATGTGCTACCAAAAATGCTCTCTTTGTTCCAGACACTCCCAATAATGGTTAAAGATGATGGCCTCAAAAGATAGCAAAGAGAAATTTCTAAGTTTGTCTGGGAGGGCAAAAGGCCAAGGATTAAACATAAAAATACTTACAGATATAAAAGAAAGAGGAGGCTTTGCCCTCCCAGACCTTAAATTGTACTATGAGGCTGCATGTCTAGTATGCATCAGGGACTGGATAAAACTGGAAAAGGAGGAGGCTTCAGATCTGATAGGTCATTATAATAGATATGGGTGGCACACATATCTTTGGTATGGGAATGGAAAGGTATATAAAGGATTTTATAATGACATAATTAGCAGATCATTAATGAGGGTGTGGGAAAGATATAGAGACCTAATAGAGCAAGACATAAATCTTTCCTATCAAATACACTCTGGAGAAATTTGTAAACAGGGAGTTAACATCTGATGCTCTGAAAAAGCCAATTTCTATGTTGGGACTCCAAGAATCACAGAACTGTAGAGTTGGAAAATACCCCAGAGGTTTTATAGTCTAATGGCCTGGAAAGCAGGAATCCTTTGCCCAATGTGGAGCTTGAACCCATGACCTTGAGATGAAGTGTCCCATCTCTAGTGATGTTGTGAAACCAGAACCTGCTCCTGGGAATCCGAACAGGGTTAATCAACTTATGAGTGACAGAATCAACATTTTGCCCCCAAACCACATAATAACCCTGGTGGGCTTCCATTTCTGAATTATCTCTGAGATGGTTATAATGTACAACTGGAAGAACTGAAAGTGTTTTCTCCAAGTGACAATGGAAATTTACATTTGGTGTGAGCTACCAAAATACACAAGTATCTTTGCCACTTCATATATTCTCCTTGGGAATGGAATGTGTGTAATTTGATAAGAGATGATACTGTGAAGATCTTATGGTGACATGTAATGAGACTGAATTCTTAATCAGGTCAGAAACATCCAGTATGGCAAGTATGACTTCCGGTAATGGTGCGCTAGGGAACGGATCGCGGAGAGAAGAGCTCCGGCAATCTTGGAGCTCTAAAAGCAGACAAAGTACGTTTTGGAGGGTGTTGGCGCCTAAAAACCCCTCTAAAAGAAAGGTGAGGGTACGGGTCCCTCACTGAAGTTGAGAAAAGCGGCGTGACTTTGGCAGAACTCAGCGGCGGCACCTTCTAATGGTGAAAGTCGCGGAGAGGAGCCGAACGCCAAAAGCTACATAGTGTCTGCTGCAGCGGCGCCCGAGAAACTCCGCTCCCAGCAAGCATCAGAGCTCTTCGACAAGAAACATCGTAACGATACACCGACCGTGAGTGTTACAAATCTGATATAAAGACTTTAAATTTAAGACCGCGGGCGGGAGGTTAAGTCGAAGGAGTCACAAAACGCATCACTGTTTAATTGCGAAAGATCCCTCTGACAGAACAAGAGCTGTTTGCTGAATAACGGGTCACTTTTTAACACGCCGGGGGAAGCCAGAGAGACTGAAAGAGACGGAAAAACCGGGCACAAGAGTAAATATAGAATTTAATTGAACAATTGATCATTATCCCTCATTACAAGATGGAGATCAGGAGGTTTGAAAAGCCATTTTGAAAGGTTCTTTTCTGGCACGAAGGACAAGGAGAAGGAGGAGGAGGGGAAAACAGGGAGGAGGAGGAGGCGACGAGGAGAGAAAGGAGATCAAAGACACAGCAGCTGCAGCTGCCGTATCTACGTGACAAAGGGAAGAAAGCTGCAAGCTGGTAATCTGCCAAGACATCCAAACTTAACAGACTTTTAAAGCCTACAAAAGCAACCCCCCTCCTTTTCTACTTCTTTTTTTTTTCTTGACATGACTGTTATAAGGAAAGAGTGATGAAAGACTGAACACACAGAAGGATACTCCCAGAAAGGGAAAGGAAAGGGGAAAATTAGGACCCTGAGTATCTATCCTCAAAAAACAGAGAAAATAAAATGCCCATAAGAAAATACAAGGAGAACTCAGCTAGTTCCACTGCAATGACAGGGAACCAAGCAAGAAGGCAATCAATGTCAAACCCAAACTCAAATGAAAGCGAGTCTCTGGCAGACATAAAAGAACTGATAATAGAAATGAATAAAACTTTAAACGAAAAATTGGACTCAGTTGAAACTAAAGTGGACTCAGTTGAAATTAAAGTGGGTGAAAACACCAAAATGATAGCAGAGTTGACTGGGCAGATGAAAGAGCTGCATAATAAAAATAAAGAACTAGATAAAGCGGTGAAAGATATAAATGTGAAAATAGGAAAGCAAGAGGAAGCAATAAAAAAGATAGTTGCAAGGAATAAAGACTTGAGAACAGTAAAGGAGAAAGAAGATGAAACGACACAAAGACTGAAAAAGAAGCAAGAGGAACTTGAGGACCAGATTGCTCTCCTCGAGATGAAACAGAAGGAGCTGGTTTTAAGGATGAGGGGCGTCCCGGAGTCGGCAAGAGAGCAAATAGAAGAAAAAATGATTAAAGGATTGGCAACATGGTTGCAAGTGAGAGAAGAGGACTTGATGCTTGACATAGACAAGATTTATAGAGTAAGAACGGACAGAACAAAAAACTTCAAGGGACCGGGAGATGTGATGATATTTTTGAACTCAATGCTCCTCAAAGATAAAATTTTACAGAAGAAGAAGGATGAGAATCTGACGATAGAAGGAAGAACAGTAGCCATTTTCAAAGAAATACCGAGGAGATTTAGGCTTAAGAGGCAAGGCTACAAAGCAGTGACAGAGGCCCTAAGTAAAAATGGAATATGGTACATATGGGAGTATCCTGAAGGACTGACTTTTACTTTCAAAGGCAGGAAAAGGACCTATAGATCGGTGGAGGAGGCGGAAAGATTTTGCAACAGAAACAAAAAGGAACTGTTTAAAGAATTGGAGGAAGACAAGGAAGATGAAGACCTGCAAGCTGGTGGAAGCTCCTGAAGACTGTTGTACATAAAAGAATTTTCTTGTTTATAGGGAGACTGATTCTCTTTCCCTTTCTTTTTTTTTTACAGGGGGAGGGGGGACCTTTCTCCTTTTGGATAAAAATCTTCTTTTCTTGTTTCTTCTTCCTCCCCTCTTCTTTCTTCCTTCCCTCTTGAAAAATAATAAGAGGAGAATATAAGATAAGGAAATTGTAATAAAATATCCCTGCATTCTCCCTGGAAGGGGTTGAGGTAGCGAGAAGTACAGACACACTCTTGTCAACCAGAGCTCTCAAGTGGAGGGGTGGAAAATTTAGATTTTGAAAACATTATATATTTGATTTACTTTCACCCCCCCTTCTTTAATTCTTTAATTTTGGTTTTGAATTTTGTAAATTTTCTCCCTATTTTATTATCATTTAATTGGAACGGAATTTAAATAAAGCAATGGATTTAAATATTATATCTTGGAAAGTGAATGGTTTAAACGACAAATTAAAAAGAAATAAAATAGAACATATAATTAAAAAAGGTAACTGGGACGTTGTATGCTTCCAGGAAACTCATGTATCACAAAATCATGAAAGGGTTTTGATAAATAAGAGAATAGGAAATGAATTCATATCATCAAACAAAAAGAAGAAAAAGGGAGAAATAATTTATGTCAAACAAAGGATTAAGGCAGAGAAGTTATTCCAGGACGAAGAGGGGAGAATGGTTGGGGTGCGTCTGTACTTACCAAAAGGAAATGTATGTATTGTAAATATTTATGCACCTAATGGATGCAAAAAGGAATTTTTTAAGAAACTGGGAAAGAAAATGGGGGATTATATAGCAGATGAAGAAATAGTACTCTTAGGAGACTTTAATGGTGTCATGCAAAGGGAAGTGGATAGAACGGGGAGGGGGAGGGGGAACGGGGGAAGATTGCCAGAAGTTTTTCGAAATTTAGTACATAATTACAACTTAGAAGATGTATGGAGAAAAGAAAATCCAAATGAGAAAAAAATTACTTATTATTCAGGGGCAAAAAAAATCAGCCTCCAGAATTGATACGATATGGCTCTCACCTAAATTGGTACAGATGACGGGGAAAACCGAAATTCTGGCCAAATCAATTACAGACCACAATCCAACAATGGTGAAAATTAAAGGGAAAGATATAAAAAACACTAGGTGGAGAATGGATGAAAGGATATTAAATGATGAAGATTTCATAAAGAAAGTTAAAAAATTATTAAAGGAATTTTATGAGAAAAATATATCGGAAGAAGTAGAGCTAAAGACAGCATGGGATGCGGGTAAAGCCTTTATAAGGGGATTGTATATACAACAAAAAAGTAGAGTAAAAAAAGAAAGGGAAAGAAATATGGAAAAATTACAAAGGGAAATTAAAGAAAAGGAAAGGGAATTGGCAGATAACCCAAAAAATGAGAATTTGAGAATGAGAGTGAAGGTATTACAAAAGGAATTATCCACATTGGTAGGACAAGAAATTGAGAATAAAATAAGATGGATTAAACAAAAAACATTTGAGTGGGGAGACAAAGTAGGAAAATTATTAGCATGGAAATTAAGGGGAAAACAAAAAGAGAGATTAATTACGGAAATAAAATATAAAGGGAAAAAATTGAGAAGGCAAGGGGAAATACAGAAATGCTTTAATCATTATTACAAGAATTTATATGAGGAAAAGATAATAGATAATGGGAAATTAGAGGAATATTTCTCAAAAAGGAGGAAAGATAAAATAACAGAAGAGGAGAGAGAAATGCTAAACAAACCAGTGTCAAAACAAGAGATATATGAAGCCATAAGCAAATTAAAAGTGGGGAAGTCACCAGGGACAGATGGTTTGTCGAGCCGGCATTATAAAGTATTTAGAGAAGAATTAGGAGAAATTTTGCAAAAAGTGATGAATGATATTTTAGAGAAGGGAACCATACCTAGGTCATGGCAAGAAGGATATGTAGTATTAATCCCGAAAGGAGAGCAAGATGAAAGACAGGTAGGGGATTTTAGGCCAATTTCGTTACTTAATGTCGATTATAAAAATTTTACGGACATTTTAGCGACTAGATTGAAAAAAATATTAATTAGGATTATAGGGCAAGATCAGCAAGGATTCCTACCGGAAAGAAAAATGGCAAAGAATGTGAGAGTTGTACTGGATCTATTGGAATATTTGGATTGGTCTCCGGGGAAAAAGGCAGCCTTTGTTTTTCTGGATATAGAAAAAGCCTTTGACTCTCTATCCTGGAAATTTATGAAAAGATCATTAAAAGAAATTGGAATCGAAGATAAATTTATGAGAGGAATTAATTCAATATATAATAATCAAACGGCTAAATTGATTCTAAATGGAGAAGTATTAGAGGATTTTGCAATAAAGAGGGGAACAAGACAGGGCTGCCCCTTATCCCCTTTGTTATTCATATTATCAATAGAATTTTTATTGGTGGATATCAAAAAAGAGGAGAAAATTGAAGGAATTAGAGTAAAAGATGAAAAAATTAAGATAAAAGCTTTTGCTGATGATATGATTGTAATGATAGAAGAACCAAGGGATTCAATTAAAAAATTAGAGGAGATATTAAATTCTTTTGAAGGAATATCAGGATTAAAGATTAATGAAAAAAGACAAAAATGATGTTGAAAAATATGGGACAGATGGATAAGAGCAAATTGCAACAATTTTCAAATTGGGAAATTGTGAACAAATTTAAATATTTAGGTATTACAATTAGTATTAATAATATAGATTTATATGAAAACAATTATGGAAAATTATGGAGGGAAATAAAGAAAGATTTGGAGAGATGGAGGGGCTTAAATCTCTCCTTCTCAGGCAGGATAGCAACAATAAAGATGGCGATTCTACCAAGAATCCTATTTTTGTACCAAATGTTACCCATATTGGGGAAAAGGAAGATTTTTGAGGAATGGAGGAGAGATTTAAGTAAGTTTATATGGTTGGACAAGAAACCAAGGATCCAGTACAAACTACTCACAGATGTAAAAGAAAGAGGGGGGTGGGGGGTCCCAGATCTGAGGCTTTATTACGCATCATCGTGTATGTGCTGGCTCAAAGATTGGCTGACATTAGAGGATGAAGAGCTATTAGAGGTGGAAGGATTTAGAAATGTAGGGGGTTGGCATACATACTTATTAGAAACAGAGAAAGGGAAAAATAAACAGTTTAGCAACCATGTGATTAAAAAATCAATATTTAAGATCTGGCAGGAATTTAAAAATTTAGTGGAACCAAAGGTACCGTGGTGGGCCTCGCCTTTCGAGATGACGGCCCTAGGGAGAAGGTGGAAAAAAGGAAAATGGTTGACGTATCAAGATATTTTGGTGAGTGAGGATGGACAATGGAAGTTAAAACCATATGAAGAAATTAAAAAATATTGCAACAGCTGGTTGCAATATATGCAGATACAAAGCCTTTTCCAGGAACATAAAAAAATAGGATTTACAATTGGAAAGTCAAAATTACAAGAATTATTAATAGAAAATAAGGAGAAATCATTATCAAAAATATACAAATTTCTGTTAGAGTGGGAGCTAAAAGATGAAGTAGTTAAAGAGGTAATGACAAAGTGGGCTCAAGATCTAGGGAGGCCGATTTACACGGCACAATGGGAGAGTATATGGAAAGTTTCGATGCGATTTACGGCTAGCACAAATATAAAAGAAAACATCTTGAAACTCGTTTATAGATGGCACCTGACCCCGAATAAATTAGCCAAAATATATAAAAATGATTTAGACAATTGTTGGAAATGTGGTGAAAAAGGAGGAAATTATTTTCATTGTTGGTGGAGCTGTGGAAAAATACATAAATTGTGGGATGAAATTTATGAAGAAATGAAAAAAATGTTGAGGGTGACTTTTGGAAAAAAAACCAGAGTATCTACTACTGAGCATCATTCCAGATAATATACCGGATAATAAGAGAAACATATTCTTGTATGTGTGTGTAGCAGCAAGACTATTGATTGCTCAGAACTGGAGGAAGAAAGATCTACCCACAATTCAAGAATGGCAATTAAAAATGATTGAATTCATGAATCTAGAGAGAATGACGGCAGCAATTCGAAACACCTCTAAACAGAAATCCAAATTGGAATGGGGAGTTGTAGAGGAATATTTTTTAAAAATTGGCATAAAAACAGAGTTGATTATCTGTTTAAATTAGATAGTCATGAGGAAAATAAAAATTTGGAAAACAATAACGAAATAAAAACAAAAATCAAAGACAGATACAACAAATGAAAGCAACGCAAATTCAAAATGTATTTATAAGGTAAGCGGTGTGAAATGACTTGGAAGGTAACTTTCTTTCTTTTCATGACTGGGAATAAGTATATATGGTATAACAAGATTTATACATAACACTATGATTTTATGATTTTATATTGTCAAGTTTTATGAAATTTAATAAAGGTGATTTTTAAAATCTTATTAAAAAAAACACAGTATGGCAAGTATATTTTTGGACATTCTGCTGACTGTTGGCATACTTCAGCAAATGTTTGATGAGCAGATAAAAGTGATTAGATATAATGATGCTGAATAGAGAATGCAACTAAAGCAGAGCTTAATGAGATTGGTTACAGGTAGGTAGCCGTGTTGGTCTGGATCGAAGTAAAATAAAAAAATTCCTTCAGTAGCATGCATGCACACGAAAGAAGTGTGCATGCACACTGTATCTGAAGAAGTGTGCATGCACACGAAAGCTCATACCAAAATAAAAACTTAATGAGATTGAAAGTAGAATCAAAAAGGACAGAGAGACTGCAGGTTGCATGTGTATGTCCATAATGGACCTCAGCTTTCTAGATGCCAAGCTTAACCTCTCAATTTATTCCTTCTATACAGCTCTTAATGGCACAAAACCACTGCTTTCCCCAAATTTCAACCCTAAATCAAAGCCTAGGTTGCCAACTGGTACTCACTTATCTGGGAGTAAGCCCCATTAAACCTTAAAACAAATATTTGTGAGTAGATAATCTATATTAATTTACAGCAAGCTAACAATGCTTATTAATGAGTATGTGTAAGATTATGCTCCCCTTGAAGAACATCCAGATATCCAAGTAGAGACAGGAATGGAAAAAGTAGGGCTCGTAATAATAATATTCTGCTCTGGTCAGACCTCACCTGGAGTACTGTGTCCAGTACTGGGCACCACAGTTCAAGAAGGATACTGACAAGCTGGAACGTGTCCAGAAGAGGGCAACGAAAATGGTCAAAGGCCTGGAAATGATGCCTTATGAGGAACGGCTTAGGGAGCTGGGTATGTTTAGCCTAGAGAAGAGAAGGTTAAGGGGTGATATGATAGCCATGTTCAAATATATAAAAGGGTGTCATGTAGAGGAGGGAGAAAGGTTGTTTTCTGCTGCTCCAGAGAAGCGGACACAGAGCAATGGATTCAAACTTCAAGAAAGAAGATTGCACCTAAACATTAGGAAGAACTTCCTGACAGTAAGAGCTGTTTGGCAGTGGAATTTGCTACCAAGGAGTGTGGTGGAGTCTCCTTCTTTGGATATCTTTAAGCAGAGGCTTGACAGGCATATGTCAAGAATGCTTTGATGGTGTTTCCTGCTCAGCGGAGGGTTGGACTGGATGGCCCTTGTGGTCTCTTCCAACTCTACGATTCTATGATTCTATGATTCTAATAATAATAAGGATAGTAATAATTTTATTATTTATACACCACCCATCTGGCTGGAGTTCCCCAGCCACTATGGACTGCTTACAGTATATATATATATATATATATATATATATATATATATATATATATATATATATATATATATATAAAATATCTTGTTATCTGCTTTCAATCACCCTAAAGCAGGGATGGGAAGCCTATAGCCCTCCAGATATTGCTTGACTACAGCCCTCATCATTGCTGACCATCTTCCATACTGGCTTGGATTGGAGTTTTTGGAATCCATCAACATCTGGAGTGGCACACACACACACCCAACCCCTGCCCTAGTGGAAGTGAATCAGAATACATAATTAAGAAATAAAAATGCTGAAGTTTGCAGAAGAAGCCAGAGACATCATGGTTGCTGAATGAAATTGGACACTGAATTAAAATCTACCAAAAGGCTGAAACATCAGGCTCAGCAATTTTGGGAATCCTGACCACCCTCACCTAGGTGTGGATGAAGTGTGGGGTCTGAGAGATTTCAAGAATCCTCTCTCTCCCTAAGGTTCTAGCACATAGAGGCTGACAGAATCAAGAGAGATTTTTCACAAGGCTCTATAACAGGAGCCATACAGGAGGGCAGGGGGCACCAACTCAACCTCTCCAGAATTAGAGTGGCATTTATCCCTAGGGGTGTGGGCAAACGTGCATTCCCAGGCCACTGGGGAAGGAGGCTGAGAGCAAGGGGACACAACTGCCATCCCTCAGAACAGCAATGAGCGGCCATTGCACTCATGTCACATGGCTGGTGTGAATCCAGGTTCACTCAGCCAACTTCCAAGATGCTGGCTACATTTTAGAGTCTCCATTGACTACAAGGTCTTCTATTATGAGCTTCTAAGTTCTCATTTCACCCATACTCCACTGGTGCATTATTATCTAATGAAAGGGAAATTAAAATAACAGTTCCGAATATTTTGTTCAGCATTTTTCTTCTGCAATTCCACAGGGAATCCCGAGCGCTAGATGAATAACTACACTCCTGCTTAGTTATTAACAGGGCTATAATTAATCTGCTGCTCCTCAAAAATCCCTGTGTATTTGCTCTGGCCACTGGCAACATAACACAAAGGATACTACAACTTAACCAGAATTATTTAAATAGGGACTGGGATCAGCAAGTCTGATTCTGGATACTCCCGGATTGTGTTCTCTCAGGAGATAATTTTTATCTTGGAGAAACCTATTCTAGTGTTGCCAAGAAAAATCATAGTTTCTGCATAAAACAAACAGTTGCCCTTGGATTAAGGATGGTGGTTTTACTGTTCCTGCTGCTGGAAGTGATTTCTTACAATGTATGTGAGGCTCACATAGCAAAATGCAGGCTCCAAGATCCACACCATCCACTTCACACGTATCATCAGCCAGGAGAGTTTCTCATTGGTGGCATTGTTTTCCATGGTGGCTTCATCTCCTCTCCAGCAACATTCACTGAGGAACCCCCACCGGCGCTGCCTGAAGAGCTTGTGTAAGAATTACGACACTCCTTTATTACAGCATAGGAATGATCAAACCTAGAATTGCAGCCTCAGTATAATATGTTCCTATGGCTTCATTTTTCGATTTTAGGCTAAGGTTTGTTTCAGCACTGAAAGGTACTAATGAAATATAGTATTTAGTGAATTCCAACAACCATCACTGACTCATGAAAACGGGGTCATTGCAGGGAGAGACCAGAGACTTTGTAAGTGTCAGAAAAAGACCTCAGACATGTAAGGGAAGATATCCCATTACCCCACATTAGCAACCCCTGCTCTAGATAGTATTAATCTTAAAAGTTTGGAAAAGTGGGGCAAAAGTAACAACATGAATTCCAATAGGGACAAATGCACAAATCTAAAATGAGGGGCACTTGGGTTGCCAGTAGTACATGTGGAAATGTTCAGGGATCTGCATCAACAGAAGTATAGTGTCCTGATCAAAGGAAGTAAAAGTTCTGCTCTATTCTGCTCTGGTCACCTGGAGTCCTGGGTCCAGTTCTGATCACCACAATTTAAGAAGGATATTGGCAAGCTGAAACATGTGCAGAGGAGGGCAACAGAGATGGTCTGGAAACCAAGTCTTATGCTGACCAGTTGAGGGAGTTTGGTATGTTTAGCTATGATGAGACTGAGGGGAGCTATGATAGCCATTTTCAAATATCTCAAGGGCTGTCTCCAGGAAGATGAAGCATGCTTGTTTTCTCTTGCTCCAAATCAGGGCATTCAAGTTACAAGAAATGAGATTTCCACTAAACACCAAGAAGACATTTCTATTTATGAGGTCTGTTCAACAGTAGAACAGACTGAGAGTTAACCCCACTGAACTCAATATGATTAACTACTGCTTTGATATGTAAAAGGAAATAACTGCTGGCATTCCTACTGAAACAGTTTGCAACTCTCATTCTAGGGTGGTGCCTAAGCTTTACCAGCACATCGTGACCTTGGCATTTGCAGTCAAGGAGATCAACGAAGACCCTCACATCTTACCCAATATCACCTTGGGCTTTCACTTATATGACAGCTATACCCATGCAAAGAGCACATATCTTGCCACACTGCTACTTTTATCGATGGTGGAGAAATTTGTTCCCAACTATATATGTGATGTTGAACGTTATCTGGCAGGGGTCATTGGGGGATTGGATTCTGAAATCTCCTTTTATGTGGCAACCGTTTTGGATATCTTTAAGATTCCGCAGGTAGGACACCTATGTACAATACCTCTATTATTTTCCATAGAGAAAGAGGAAGGTTCCTCAGCATCAGTTCAGGGTGAAGATGAAATTGGAAGGAGAACCATGTACACCACCTTGAGACCCTTGGAAAATAAAGGTGGTACATAATTGTAATATAAGCAAACAGACAGAGAGACAGACAAACCTGAAGAAAGGGGAAGGTTGCAATACCTGAAAAACAATATGTAACTCTCCCCTGTCTTAGACACACATTTAGATCACTTATATACCAAAGGCCACTGATGGGAGAGTGGGCTTCTCTCTCACCGGCAGTTTTTGCTTATGCATCAGTTTCTGCTTAGTTAGGAGGGTATCTGAATTGAGCTGCTGAGGAAAAGGGGAATTGCCTACAGGATAAAAGCAGTAAGAATTTAGGTGCCAGTGGAAGATTTAGTGAGGAGGGCATGTCAAATAACCTGCTGGGGAAGTGGGGGAATTGCTTACAGCTAAAAAAGCTGACAGGCAGGAGCCAGTACAATAACTATTTAGCACACCTGACATAATTAAAGACACAGAGAAGTTATGGCAAATTGCAGATACAATCCAGTTCCACAGGAGAACAGTAAGAGTATTTAGCAGCTGACTCACAAATGAAATAAATGTTCATAAATAAAGTCTGAGAAGAATCAGCACAGCTTTGCTGTGTGATGGGGCATGTGCATCATGAAGAAGAAAGACGAAGTTCCAGAGAAGAAATGTATATCTGACCTAAGTTGCAATTCTGAAAAAGCCAGATAATGTCTAGATAATCTGCTGTTTGGGGCATGGTATGTTCTTCCATTCAGTTTTATCCATTGTACAAGAGCCTGCCAAATTTTGAAATGACATAAAAAATGAATGTTTGTTTTTAATGAAGTAGACACAATGCCCTTCTCCAGTCATGAAAGTCTTAAGAAGATTCATAAAAATAATATAAAACTAAAACAGATACAGTCCCCTCTCCCAGGGCTGGGTGGTGCAAGGCGCCAGGGCATCTGGCCATCAGGGGCGCAGAAAGGGTGCCGAACGCTGGTGTCTGCCTCCGCACGCCTCTGCTGTTGAGCGGCTTCAGGCCGCTTTCCAGAGGTGCATGGTGAGCGCTGGCCTGGGGTTGCCTGAACAGCTGAGAGTTGTAGCGCGGTGGCTGCAGGCTCACCCTCCCCGCGTACCTCCGGAGCTTTGCGCGGGAATTGGGAGCCTGGGGCTGCCTCCTCCGTGCCTCTCGGTTTTTGAGTGTATTCAGGCCGCTCTCCAGAGGTGCGCATGGAGATCGAGCCTGGGGCTGCCTCCTCCGCGCCTCTCAGTTCCCCACGCGCCCCTCCTGCCCGCCTCACTCACGGGGCGCGCCGTAGGGATATTGGCACCAGGGCGCCAGATATGGTTAAGACGGCCCTGCCCTCTCCAGTCATCAAATCAAAGGTTTAAAAACCAGAAAACGGAGATGATCCCAGTTTTCAGCCCACCTGCATGTGTGTCTTTTGTATAACTGAGAAAGAGGCACACAAACCCTGAAGCATTGGTAAAAGGGCATCTTTGACTAACAGGGTTCAGCACATAATGTATATGAATACTTTGAAAGAACTCCACTTTGTCTCTTCTCTTCCTCCATTCCCGCTTTAGCTCATTTATGGCTCTGCTCCAGTGATGAATGAGAAAAGCCCAGGGCTTCCCTTCTACCAGATGGCAGCCCCAGAAGCCCTTCAGTATGAGGGAATTCTCTCTTTGCTTCTGCATTTCAAGTGGACATGGATTGGAGTCATTGCAATGGACAGTGACAACGGAGAAAGATTTGTGCAAACTATTTCCTCAATGTTTACCAAAAGTGGTGTCTGCATTGCACTCCTACAAAGAATCCCCGATCTTAGTTTTAGTTCTGAAATGTTTGACTTGCTACAACAGGGGGAAATTATAATCCATAAAATCTTTAGCAGCAAAGCTAATGTAATGGTAGCCCAAGGAAAATCTTATTCCATGGGAACTTTTAGATGGCTTGCATACCTAACAGAGGATGATGACATGACATACAATATAAAAAGTAAAGTATGGATAATAACAGCCCATGTTGAGTTCACTTCATTTGTCATTCAAAAGAACTGGGATTCAGGAATATTCAATGGTGCTATATCCTTTGAAATTCACTTCAGAAACCCACCGGGATTTCATCAGTATGTTCTGCACATAAACCCTTCCAGCACAGATGGGGATGGTTTTATCA